>NC_089840.1:218989820-219332820 GCF_035609145.1 Eleutherodactylus coqui | reverse complement strand
CTGAATGCCTCCTGTCACTCACCACAGCAGTCCGTTGTGCACTAGTGGCTCAGCCGATGTCAGTGATGCTGGGGCTACGGCTGTGTCACTCCAGCGCTCTGCCATGCCTTCACCAATAGGTGGCCAACATGTAGTCATTTACCACTACACATACCCCTAACCCTAACCCTCCTCGTACGGCACAACTCATAGACTTAAAGCTAACTCCAACCCTCCACGGATTGCTGAACTCATTCCCCCCCCGATATCCTGTCAGCCTAAGGCTAACACTAAGCCGCCAGCCAATCAGGATTTTGAGGGCTTCAACAAGGCAGATACTCTACATCAGTATGTCTCCACCCCTACTTGTGGTGGAGACAAGATACAACAGTACCCTATCATGGGTACGTTTAATGTGTTGTAAAACGTTTATACATTTTTTGGGAGGGTAGACCTTTGCCAGTGTATGATTCGTCTCCAGCTACACCTGTGTTTCTTGTGTCTGATTCCCTGCTGTGACTTGCTTGCTTCGGACACAACTTTGCCTTCGCCTGACCCTTTGTACCTCACCTTCTCCTTTTGCCGACCCAGATTTCCTGACCTGCCTTTGTGTTTGTCTCCTATATTCGTCTATGAGTGTGATTCCTGCCCCGCATCCCTAGTAAGTCTAGGAACTGTCGCCCAGTTGTCGCCCTAGGTCTTAGCCTAGGGGGGCAAGTAGGTAGGGACAGGGGTTGCGGGTAGTTTCAGGGACTTTCAGTTACCCGGACCCCAGCTCCCCGACACCACCCTGCTATCTCGCATGCAGAGTCACACTCTGCCTTCCCCACTCTGTAATGGTGTATACCCCTTTAACCAGCTGTCACTCACCCCAGCGCACTCCGTTATGCCCTAGCGCCTCTGGTGGTGTCTCCGGCGTTGTTAGTGTGGGCAGCGCTGGGCTCTGTTCCTCCTGCGGCCGCTCTCAGCATCGCTGAATGCCTCCTGTCACTCACCCCACAGCAGTCTGTTGTGCACTAGTGGCTCGGCCGATGTCAGTGATGCTGGGGCTACGGCTGTGTCACTCCAGCGCTCTGCCATGCCTTCACCAATAGGTGACCAACATGTAGTCATTTACCGCTACACGTACACCTAACCCCAACCCTCCTGGTACGGCACAACTCATAGACTTAAAGCTAACTCCAACCCTCCACGGATTACTAAACTCATTCCCCCCATCTCCTGTCAGCCTAAGGCTAAGCCTAAGCCGCCAGCCAATCAGGATTTTAAGGGCTTCAACAAGGCGGATACTCTATATCAGTATGTCTCCACCCCTACTTGTGGTGGAGACAAGATACAACATTACCCTATCATGGGTACGTTTGATGTATTGTAAAACGTTTATACATTTTTTTGGGAGGGTAGACCTTTGCCAGTATATGTTTGGTCTCCAGCTACACCTGTGTTTCTTGTGTCTGATTCCCTGCTGTGACTTGCTTGCTTCGGACACAACTTTGCCTTCGCCTGACCCTTTGTACCTCACCTTCTCCTTTTGCCGACCCAGATTGCCTGACCTGCCTTTGTGTTGGTTTGTCTCCTATATTTGTCTGTGAGTGTGATTCCTGCTCCGCATCCCTAGTAAGTCTAGGGACTGTCGCCCAGTTGTCGCCCTAGGTCTTAGCCTAGGGGGGCAAGTAGGTAGGGACAGGGGTTGCGGGTGGTTTCAGGGACTTCCAGTTACCTGGACCCCAGCTCCCCGACACCACCCTGCTATCTCGCATGCAGAGTCACACTCTGCCTTCCCCACTCCTGTAATGGTGTATACCCCTTCGATCAGCTGTCACTCACCCCAGCGCACTCCGTTATGCCCTAGCGGACAGGTACATTTTAAAGTGAAATTTTGCCAATTTTTAAAAACCTTTTTTTTAAAGGTTTTGGATAGTAAAGGGAAGGGTTAACATCCATGTAGCGTTTATTTTGCTGTCTGGACTGGGGTGGATTTTCCTTCCTAGAGGTAGATTTCTTCTTGCTTCCCATTTTCTTTCCGAAAGGAAGTGAGATTAAATCTTTCTAATGAGGCAACAGACAGCAGTAAAAACATTACAATGGCTCTAACCCACACCATACCAACAACACCATGGGCCCTTTTATAAAGGCTGATAGGGTACTGTTGTATCTTGTCTCCACCGCAAGTAGGGGTGGAGACATACTGATGTAGAGTATCCATCTTGTTGAAATGTAGTCATTTACCGCTACACGTACACCTAACCCTAACCCTCCTGGTACGGCACAACTCATAGACTTAAAGCTAACTCCAACCCTGCACGGATTGCTAAACTCATTCCCCCCCCCCATCTCCTGTCAGCCTAAGGCTAACCCTAAGCCGCCAGCCAATCAGGATTTTATGGGCTTCAACAAGGCGGATACTCTACATCAGTATGTCTCCACCCCTACTTGTGGTGGAGACAAGATACAACAGTACCCTATCATGGGTATATTTAATGTATTGTAAAACGTTTATACATTTTTTTGGGAGGGTAGACCTTTGCCAGTGTTTGTTTGGTCTCCAGCTACACCTGTGTTTCTTGTGTCTGATTCCCTGCTGTGACTTGCTTGCTTCGGACACAACTTTGCCTTCGCCTGACCCTTTGTACCTCACCTTCTCCTTTTGCCGACCCAGATTGCCTGACCTGCCTTTGTGTTTGTTTGTCTCCTATATTTGTCTGTGAGTGTGATTCCTGCCCCGCATCCCTAGTAAGTCTAGGGACTGTCGCCCAGTTGTCGCCCTAGGTCTTAGCCTAGGGGGGCAAGTAGGTAGGGACAGGGGTTGCGGGTGGTTTCAGGGACTTCCAGTTACCCGGACTCCAGCTCCCCGACACCACCCTGCTATCTCGCATGCAGAGTCACACTCTGCCTTCTCCACTCCTGTAATGGTGTATACCCCTTCGACCAGCTGTCACTCACCCCAGCGCGCTCCGTTATGCCCTAGCGTCTCTGGCGGTGTCTCCGGCGTTGTTAGTGTGGGCAGCGCTGGGCTCTGTTCCTCCTGCGGCCGCTCTCAGCATCGCTGAATGCCTCCTGTCACTCACCACAGCAGTCTGTTGTGCACTAGTGGCTCGGCCGATGTCAGTGATGCTGGGGCTACGGCTGTGCCACTCCAGCACTCGGCCATGCCTTCACCAATAGGTGGCCAACATGTAGTCATTTACCGCTACACGTACACCTAACCCTAACCCTCCTGGTACGGCACAACTCATAGACTTAAAGCTAACTCCAACCCTCCACGGATTGCTAAACTCATTCCCCCCCCCCCCCCATCTCCTGTCAGCCTAAGACTAACTCTAAGCCGCCAGCCAATCAGGATTTTGAGGGCTTCAACAAGACGGATACTCTACATCAGTATGTCTCCACCCCTACTTGTGGTGGAGACAAGATACAACAGTACCCTATCAGCCTGTATAAAAGGGCCCATGGTATTGGTTGGTATGGTGTGGGGTTGGAGCCATTGTGATGTTTTTACTGCTGTCTGTTTCCTCATTAGAAAGATTTAATCTCACTTCCTTTCACTAAGAAAATGGGAAGCAAGAAGAAATCTACCTCTAGGAAGGAAAATCCACCCCAGTCCAGACAGCAAAATAAACGCTACATGGGTGTTAACCCTTCCCTATACTATCCAAAACCTTTAAAAAAAAGTTTTTAAAAATTGGCAAAATTTCACTTTAAAATGTACCTATCCCAACTTACATACAAATTCAATATAAGAACCAACCTACAGAACCTTTTTTGTTCATAACCCAAAGACTGCTTGTAGATTAATTCTTTAAAAAAATGTCTAACATAAAAACTTAATTTATACAATAGGTCATTTTCTGATGAGGTGTTCCCTTTAACATATGACATTGTACTAAACAGAAGGGGATTTGGCAGCAACACTTATTCGAGGGATTGGGTAGATTTCAATATCTAACCTTTCTGATTTTTAGTTTCTCCATGAAAAACAAAAATTGTAATGCCCCTAAAGCAGGGGTCCCCAACCACCGGGTCGCGGACCGGTGCCGGGCCGTTGGGTGTTTAGCGCCGCCGGGAACTTTTGCTCTAAACACAAGGCCCGCGGGCCGAATCCGGCCCGCTGCCTTGTGTTATGTGGCCCGCAGCGTGCCGACGCAGCTCACCACTGAACCGATTACCCGCTGGTAATCGCGCTGATCCCGGCGCACACTGAGGTTGTGCAGCCAGGATTCTCCTCCCCGAGTCCCCTGCTCATTAGTTCCGCAGGAGAGGACTCGGGGAGGAAGCGTTCTGGGCTGCACACTGACGTCAGGGCAAGCTGACAGAGAGCGACGCTGTAGTAAGTATATGGGTTGGGGGGCTGCTTACTACTGGGGGGGCTGCCTATTACGGGGGGAGGGGTGCTGCATATTATGGGGGGGGCTACTTATTACAGGGGAAGGGGCTGCCTATTACTGGGGGGGGCTACTTATTACAGGGGAAGGGGCTGCCTATTACTGGGGGGCGGTTATTACTGGGGGAGGGGCTACTTATTACAGGGGAAGGGGCTGCCTATTACTGGGGGGGCTGCCTATTACTGGGGGGGACCTGCTTATTACTGGGGGAGGGGGCTGCCTATTACTGGGGGGGGCTGGTTATTACTGGGGGGGTGTACTTATTACAGGGGAAGGGGCTGCCTATTACTGGGGGGGGGACCTGCTTATTACTGGGGGTGGGGACCTGCTTATTACTGGGGGGGGACCTGCTTATTACTGGGGGAGGGGGGCTGCCTTACTGGGGGAGGGGGGCTGCCTTACTGGGGGAGGGGGGCTGCCTATTACTGGGGGAGGGGGCTGCTTATTACTGGGGGGTGGGGGCTACTTATTACTGGGGAGGGGCTGCCTATTACTGGGGGGGCTGCTTATTACTGGGGGGTGGGGTGGGGGCTACTTATTACAGGGGAAGGGGCTGCCTATTATTGGGGGGCGCCTATTACTGGGTCGGTGCTGCCTATTACTGGGTGGGGCTCCCTATTACTGGGGGGGACCTGCTTATTACTGGGTGGGGCTGCCTATTACTGGGGGGGACCTGCTTATTACTGAGGGGGGGCTGCCTATTACTGGGGGGTGGGAGCTACTTATTAGAGGGGAAGGGGCTGCTTATTACTGGGGGGGCTGCTTATTACTGGGGGGATTGCTTACTGGGGGGGCTGCTTATTACTGGGGGAGGGGTGGGGGGTACTTATTACAGGGGAAGGGGCTGCCTATTACTGGGGGGGCTGCCTATTACTGGACGGGGGGGCTGCTTATTTCTGGGGGTGGGGGCTACTTATTACAGGGGGAGGGGCTGCTAATTACTCTGGGGTGGGGGCTGTCTATTACTGGGAAGGGGGAGATAAATTATATGCTGCCCTATGTGTGTACTGCCAGGACATTCTAAATGTCATAATTAAATAAGAATGCACTAAACTCCAACCCCCTTCATAACCCCGCCCCATATAACCAAAGCCCCGCCCATGTCCCGCCCAACCCTGCCGGGCCTTGTAAAGATGGTCTTGCTTGAAGCCGGTCCCTGGTGCCAAAAAGGTTGGGGACCACTGCCCTAAAGGACCGGACACTTTTTAAGGATTTTACATTTGTGGTGGTTTTACTGCCCTATTTTTTTCCCTCAGCTACCAAACAAATTTTTGATTACAGGGCGCATGTGGCAACGGTTTTGGTTGGATTCTGCGGTCGGTCATTTTCTTTTTTATGTATATGTTTTTGTTTTATTCTGTTAAATTTTTTATTTACTTTTGAAACATTTTTTTAACATCAGTCCCCCCATATTGTCATATAAGACCTCTGGGAGTCATTCCCATTGCCTCATTTTTTTATTGCACACTTTTCCACTGTAGCTGGGGCATCCATAGGAGCTCCAGTTACAGGAAAAAACAATCTCATGCAGTGACATAAGTCACCAACAGAGCTCTAACAGGGGGCATCCGACAGTCACATGCTTGCCGGGTCGCATAGTGGAAGTCATACTTTCACTTTTTAGTACATAGTGCTCGTTAAATGCTATATACCTGGAAAAGGAGAGACCAGATGCGGTTAAAAAACACTTCCTCCTTCTCCTCTGGGTTCTCACAGCTGAAGACCTGACCTATTCCTGCTTGATTGCAGGATCAGAGACTTTATTCCTGCGCTGTACATCTGCTATCGGCGGGTATTACAACCCAGGACCAAGCACTGTATGTTACCATGTTTGGTCCTTAAGGGGTTAAAGACAAATTTTTTTGGAGCCTCATGTGCTAAAAAGGCCAGACGTTTTTTTTCAGACAGTAGTATAATAATTAGTACAACATCTAATGTCAGCAGACTTGAAAGGATATAAAAAATGAACATTTCTGTTAGAAGGCAAAAATTACACAATGAATTATGTTTTCTGTCCTTTATTCAAATGTATAATGAATATGAATAAGCAGGAAATGAGATTTGTGCAGATAAAGAATTACAACTGTAAGCAATATCAAATATATTTTGAATGGATTCAAATCTCATTTTCTATTGTAAAAAAAACAATAGAGAAATGACTGAATACAGAACAAGCTAGACTATCCACAAATATAGGGAGAAAGTTATTGAAAGCAACGTCACTTTAAAGATAATGCATATATTAAAACCCATCAGTCGTTTCAGTAGTCCAAGCTAAATGTATTAAAAGAGAATGATAGAAAATAAGTTACTGTGGTAAAGCCTTAAAATCTGTACTTTTTAGTAGTATTCCTATTATGCCCATGAAATATGCAAAATCACCTCATCCGGATCGGACATAAAATAGTGTCCCAAAGTATCGATAAACACACGATATACTAACGTGGAGAGCACAAAATATTAATAGCAAAACAGAAATATAGGGAAAAGGGAAATCTGACCCAAACCTACTAATAGGGAGAGACTCTAAAAGCGGAGCACCCGTCCTGATGAGGGCAACCCCATGCCAGGAACCTGAGCAAGCCTGACTCTGTCTAGTTGAAAACAGGCAAAGGTTTGCAATGGAAGATAACAATACATGTGGCAAAGATGCTATATTGTATGCTAGAAACCAAAGTATACTAATACAAAAACAGCTATAAGTCAGGAGAAAAATGCTACATCACACTAAATGTCCATAATAACCTACAGACTGGTCTGACAATGGAACTGCCAACTAGACCAGGAACACCCTCAGAATAAATGAATAACCGACATCCTCCATGCAGAGAAGCCAGAATAAATGTGTATTAACACACGCCTCCTAGTCAACCAGTCTGTCCACACACCAGCAGAGAATGGTTAATGCCGGCGTCCAGTGTCGGAATGATAATGTGCTGATGTGTGGGCCAGGTGGGTCGTATTACGCTGTGACGTCACCATAGATCCCATCCAACATGGGATGGCAATTCCTTAAGGGTGCCTGCATTGGGGGATGGTCCTACCAAAATCCTTGTGTCCTGGCTTGCCATTGCCTAGGATCACTATTGTAAGTGATAAGGCATTGCAATACAGAAGTCCCGCAATGACTGTCATAAAAAAGTTCCCCGATCAGAGCAGCATTTCCTTTTTTCCAGGCTCTGTTGTCGACCCAGCACAGGCGATGCAGTGCAGTCAGGTTATTGCTCCACCTGTGCCGGGACAGGGACAGGACCTACAGGAAAGGAAATGCTGCACATTTCAGGGGACTAGGTTAGTATAATGTTTGCTTATTTTTTTAAGCACGGGTAGCTACGGTGCCTGTGGGGCAGGGAGTCCATGACACTGATACAATTGAGATCATTGCTTACCTGGTGGTTTGGGGCACTAAGTTAGAGGGGCATATGCATATGCTCAGGATCTCTAGTGCTCACGACACCACTGATTGAGTATGATAAAGCTGACAGTTTGGCAACCCTGAGCTAAGATGCACAATCGTGAGTCATTGGGTGCAACATCACAGAGGTACCATCCTTAATGTAAACCCAAATGTTTCTGTCATTTTATAAATGGAAAGAAAGAGCAATACCTCTACAGCGCCACCTATTGAAAGGCAGCATTCCTGCAAGTCAATGTCAGACTTTTTACAGCCTTGAAATATAAGTCAAAGTCAGAGTCTTCTCCAGAAGGAAAAGATAACCATTCACAGACAGACTGTTTCAGGGTTTTTTGCCCCTCATCAGTGTTTATAGGCTAAAGCCAGAGTATTCTCCATAAGACTCTGCATCACATACTTTTATGATAAAGTGCTTATTTAGTCCCTGCTTACAGTTTCTGTCTTTTCACTTGCGTTGCTAGAATCTTAAAATGAGCAGGAAATTACATGTGATTTGTACACTAATATAATAAAATCATTCCCACTTTGCATGATAACAGTAGCAATCAAGAATTAGACATCTTTGTAAAATAGCAGTTATTAAGTGTGGACAGACCAAACAGTACCCAAGGGCCATGGAACGCTCTGCCTAAGGACGTGGAGAGGGGCCTGGACGCCTTTCTGGAGTGTTACAATATTACATTATAGTCATTAATAGCTTCAGAAGGGTCGGTGATTCGAGGATTATTCTGATTGCCAGATTGGAGTCAGTAAGGAAGTTTATTCTCTTAAATGGGGAAATTGGCTTCTACCTCAATGGGGTTTTTTTTGCCTTCCCTGGATCAACATTGGGAAGTAATAGGCTGAACTGGCTGGACATATGTCATTCTGTCAGCATGTAAGGTGCAGGTGTAGTATTATAGTGGCATTGGAGTAGACAGATGTTTTTCTCTACATCCATATGAATATTCATAAAGCAGAACAAATGGTGGTCAAGGCCAGAAGATCAGTGCATCTGAAGAATAGTAACGACATAGGCGGAAGCAGAAAAGAGGGACAGAGACGGATCACATGATGCACCATGTGATCAACTGAATGGTCCGACATAGGTAGTCAAACATTTTTAATGTAAGGTTTATTGCTCAACCGTATGTTTAGAAGAAGAAAATCCATCAAGTTACAGAAGAGCCCTTTAAGGGCTTTTACCCACTACCGTTTTTTTTTTGGCTGCGATTTCGGGTAGGGGGAAGGGGTGTCAGACTTTACTGTTTATTTACTGAGGAAAAATTGCCTCTGAACTTGGTCACAATCACAGCTAGGAGAAATGTTCTAAAGGGTCAATGATACTGGGTCATATCCAGTCTTATCGCCCTTGTACACAAGCCAACAGTCTTTTAAACGACTGCATGGGCACTGACATCACCACTAAGGTCGTCAGCACTCATGCAGAGCATTTAGACCGAAAGTGTTACAGTATCCTACCCAATGATACGCCAGCCTGGGTTGCTCTGGAACTCACCCGCAACCCCTGTCCCTGCCTACTTGCTTCCACTCCTGGCTAACCCCAGGCGGGCAACTGGGCAGCGGTCCCTGCTCTCACTAGGGACCAAGAGGGGGGACTGGCATACCAAGATGGAACAGAGTAGAATACTGATAGGAAGGGCAGATGAAGAAAACCAACAGGAAATACACGCAGACCAAGGCAGATGGGATAACCTGGCAAATATAGCAAAAGCTGACAACAGGAGACTGACAAAGGCAGGATGCTAGCACACTGAACAGAAACCAATAACTGGCAGTGAATGGACCTCACTGCCAGCCTTATAAACAGAAGCCTCTGCCCAGGGGCGGAGAGAGGGAGGCAACTACCTCACAGCAGAATCCCATAACCAGGGGCTCGTGCATAGAGCTGCACTCACAGGCACGCACATCGCTGCCCGCACCCATGAGCGCGCGCACCCCGCCGACCAGCCACCCACGCCCACAGCAGCCGCCACATGGTAACATTAACCCCCCCTCTGACGGGGGAACTCTGGGACCCCGCCACCATATGCAGGCCTATTTGGAAACAGACGGTGGAAACGCCGCACCAAAACTGGAGCATGAACATCATGTGTGGCCACTCAGGAATGATCTTCCAGCCCAAAGCCCTTCCAGGCCACCAAATATTGTAAGGTTCCCCGACACAGGTGAGAATCCAGGTTCTCCTGGACTTCATATTCAACTTCATCCAGGACCAGGGTGGGTCGTGGGAGACCGGAGGTGAGCCTCACTGAAGGGACAAAAGGTTTCAATAAAGACTTATGGAAAACCCAGTGAACCCTCCATGCAGCTGGCAAACCCAGTTCATAGGCGAGAGGATTCACTACACGTGTGATAACAAAGGGCCCCACGTAACGCGGCACGAGCTTCAAGGACGGAACCTTAATTTGAGATTTTTAGAAGACAGGTATATCTTCTGTCCTACCCTGTGAGGTTCAGATACTGACAGACTCCTCCCATTACGCAACTGCCTACGAGCCCCCGTTGCTTCTAAGTTTTTCTGCACCTTTTTCCATACTCGCTGCAGCGTATCTGTGGCGACGTCAGCTGCAGGACAGACAGATAGAGTAGGGATCGCTGTAAGGAAGCGAAGATGCTGACCGTAAACACAAAAGAATGGAGATACCCCAGGGGAAGAACAAGTGCGGTTGTATAGCGCAAACTCTGCCAACGGCAGGAACTCTGCCCCCTGATGAGCCTTTTTGCTAGCAAACAACCGTAAATATTGCACTAAATCTTGTTTCCTCTGCTCAGTCTGACCATTGGTTTGCGTGTGGAATGCTGACGAGAAGGAAAGCAACGTTTTCAGGTTTCTGCAGAAGGCTCACCAAAACTGCGCCACAAACTCAACCCCCAATCAGATACAATATTTTGGGGATCCCCCTGTAGACGAATGATTTCTTTTACAAAAATCTTGTCAAATTTTATTGCCGAAGGTAGCTTCTTTAACGCCACAAAATGTGCCATCCTTGAGAACCGGTCGATAACCACTAGGATAGTGGTGAACTTCTGGGATTCCGGTAGATCGGTGATAAAATCTACCGATAACTGCGACCACGGACGAGAAGGTACCGTTAATGGTCTCAGAGGACCCTTCAGAGGACGCCGACAACTTTTTTTGCGTGCACAGACAGAGCATACCTTAACAAAGTCGCGGCTCTCCTGAGACATGCCTGGCCACCAGAAGTGTCTAGAACAAAGATCCAGGGTCCCCTGAAACCCCAGATGGTCTGCGAAAAACCGACGAATGAGATTCCTCAATGGCTCTGAGACGTAAGGTCTCTGGCACAAACCATCTGCCCTCCGGCACCCCCGAAGGAGCGTACTGCTGACAGTTCTGTAGTTGAAGGATGAAGTTAGATTCTACAGTTGCCACCACCACCCCAGGTGCGAAGATATTCTTGGGAGTCAGTCTCACTTTCCGGCGCCCTGAAACTCTGTGATAGGGCTTCCGCCTTCACGTTCTTCTCTCCTGGGATATATATCATGACGAAATTAAACCTGGCGAAAAACAACGCCGACCTTGTTGGCGAGCTGTGAGTCTTTTAGCATTGGCGATATATACCAAATTCTTGTGATCGGTATACACGGTAATGGGGTGTCTAGCACCCTCAAGATGGTGTCGCCACTCTTCTAAAGCCCATTTGATCACCAGTAACTCACGGTTACCCACGTCGCAGTTGCGTTCTGCTGATCTAAACTTCTGTGAAAAGAACGCACATGGACTATACCCGGATCTCCCACTGACTTCCTGAGACAATGCAGCTCCTGCCCCCAACTCAGAAGCATCTACCTCAATGAAAAAGGGTCGTCGCGCATCCGGCTGTACTAGCATCGGGGCAGTAGTAAACGCTCTTTTTAGACGACTAAAAGCCTCTAGGGCCACAGGTGACCATTTTACCAAGTTGGCCCCCTTCTTAGTCTGATCGGTCAAGGGTTGAGTGATAACCGAGTAATTCTTAATGAATTTCCGGTAAAAATTTGCGAAACCCCAAAACCTCTGGAGAGCCTTAAGGTTGTCTGGCCTGACCCATTGGGAGATTGCTGCTACTTTATCAGACTCCATTCGAATCTCCGTGGGTGAGACCACATAACCCAAGAAAGATACTTGTTTAGTACCAAATGTACATTTCTCCAACTTGACAAAAAGTTGATACTCGCGCAAACGGGTCAGAACCAACCTAAGGTGCCGCACATGTGAATCCCAGTCTAGAGAATACACCAGAATGTCATCAAGATATATAACCAGAAATACCCCCAGGAAGTCGTGGAAGACCGCGTTCATAAAACCCTGGAACACAGCGGGGGCGTTACAGAGTCCGAAGGGCAGGACCAGACATTCAAAATGTCCTAATGGGGTGTTGAACGCAGTCTTCCATTCTTCTCCCTCTCGAATGCGAATTAAATTGTAAGCCCTCCTTAAGTCCAGGTTGGAAAACCAGTGGCCCCCTACCACCTGATTCAACCAGCCCGGAATCAGGGGCAAGGAGCACTGGTTCTTCACTATGATTTTATTCAAAGCTCAATAATCCACACAAGGCCTCAATGTCCCATCCTTCTTCTCAACAAAGAAGAGACCTGCCCTGGTAGGGGACCTGGACAGCTGGATATGTAGCTTGGCCAGAGACTCTGAGATATATGACTTAAGGGCTTCATTCTCAAGCCCTGACAAATTGAAAATGGCTCCCTTAGGGATGGGACTGTCGGGAATCAGATCAATACCACAGTCCCACTCCCTATGGGGAGGCAAAGTCTCAGACAGTTTTTTGGAAAATACGTCCTCAAAATCCGACAAATACTCTGGGACCAGTACGGTATCTGCTGAGCACACGGCTATAGTAGTTAAGTGATTATGACAGTACTACCCCTTATGTGTCAATTCCCGGGTGGACCAATCAAATTGGGGGTTGTGCCGTGCCAACCAGGGCACACCAAGTACCACATCCACAGACATCTTTTCCATAATCAGGAAAGACAGATTCTCAGAATGGAGAGCACCCACAGTGAACTGTAGAATGGGAGTCCTCCATTGGACAACACCTGCGGGGAGAGAGGTCGAATCAGTACTGATGAAGCATATGGGGGGCTTCTGGATTTTGGCAGACCGAGGGTTTTCCGGGGTGCGGCGTATTTTTTCGCTAAAAACAACGCTCGCGGTCATGTGAATGGTTGAGAAACCGCTGGCTGTGACTGCGGAAAAATGCCCATTCAGGTGCTTATACGGAGCAGACGTGAAAACGTAAAAACATCGCCGCCTTATATCTGCTCGTGTTTCTCCACACCCCTGTTTGTGAGGAATGGATGAGAGGTAAGATTTTTGAGGCAGTGTGATTTTGCAATCTACATTCACATTGCATTTGCAGTGTCCGTCAGAGGTACACACTAAGAGTATTTCTCCAAATATACCTCTGATGGATACCTCCGACGGATGTTATTGTGTAGTAGGCGTACAGTGGCATCTGTCCCTCATAAGCTCCCATGATAAAAAATTAAGTAACCTATGCAGTATACTTTTTTTTGACTGGATGTCTCAGTATGGAATAGTGGAGCAGACTGCCCTACTCCTTATAGCATAAAAAAGAAATACTGACATACTATTGTGATGAAGGATAAAAAGACACTCTTTTGGACTTCATCAGTTGAATAGAGGCCTATTGATTAGAGATGAGCGAACGTACTCGTCCGAGCCTGATACTCGTTCGAGTATTAGCGTGTTCGAGATGCTCGTTACTCGAGACGAGTACCACGCGATGTTCGAGTTACTTTCACTTTCATCTCTGAGACGTTAGCGCGCTTTTCTGGCCAATAGAAAGACAGGGAAGGCATTACAACTTCCCCCTGCGACGTTCAAGCCCTATACCACCCCCCTGCAGTGAGTGGCTGGCGAGATCAGGTGTCACCCGAGTATATAAATCGGCCCCTCCCGCGGCTCGCCACGGATGCATTCTGACAGAGATCAGGGACAGTGCTGCTGGTGCCGGAGCTGCTATAGGGAGAGCGTTAGGAGTTATTTTAGGCTTCAAGAACCCCAACGGTCCTTCTTAGGGCCACATCTAACTGTGTGCAGTAGTGTGGAGGCTGCTTTTTGCAGTGTTGCACATTGTTTTTTTTTTTTTTGTATATCGGCCGTGCAGAGCATTGCGTCCTGCAGTAATTTTACATTGTCCAGGGCCAGTAGTGGTGAGGCAGGGACAGAAGACATATTTAGTGTATATAGGCAGTGGGCCTTTCCAAAAACATTTGGGAAAAAAAATCTATTTGGGCTGCCTGTGACCGTCCTCAGTGTACTGGGTCTCTGCTGGGGGTAGTTGTCCTAATTCATACGGAGCCAGCTAAGTGTTACAGCAGGCTTGCGCAAAATTCTTTCCTGCCTCTGTGTTGCCTCTTACATCACCGCTGTATTCCTGTCCACAAGTGTACTGGGTCTCTGCTGAGGGTAGTTGTCCTAATTCATACGCAGCCAGCTAAGTGTTACAGCAGGCTTGCGCAAAATTCTTTCCTGCCTCTGTGTTGCCTCTTACATCACCGCTGTATTCCTGTCCACAAGTGTACTGGGTCTCTGCTGGGGGTAGTTGTCCTAATTCATACGCAGCCAGCTAAGTGTTACAGCAGGCTTGCGCAAAATTCTTTCCTGCCTCTGTGTTGCCTCTTACATCACCGCTGTATTCCTGTCCACAAGTGTACTGGGTCTCTGCTGGGGGTAGTTGTCCTAATTCATACGCAGCCAGCTAAGTGTTACAGCAGGCTTGCGCAAAATTCTTTCCTGCCTCTGTGTTGCCTCTTACATCACCGCTGTATTCCTGTCCACAAGTGTACTGGGTCTCTGCTGGAGGTAGTTGTCCTAATTCATACGCAGCCAGCTAAGTGTTACAGCAGGCTTGCGCAAAATTCTTTCCTGCCTCTGTGTTGCCTCTTACATCACCGCTGTATTCCTGTCCACAAGTGTACTGGGTCTCTGCTGGGGGTAGTTGTCCTAATTCATACGCAGCCAGCTAAGTGTTACAGCAGGCTTGCGCAAAATTCTTTCCTGCCTCTGCTGTGCGTTCCGTAAGCGAAGTCAGCCTCCAACCACAGGCCAATAAGCGGCACATTTAATTACAGCATTCTGTTTCTGCACTACTGGTAATACAGCATGCTGAGGGGTAGGGGTAGGCCTAGAGGACGTGGACGCGGAGGCCCAAGTCAGGGTGTGGGCACAGGCCGAGCCAGTGCGGTGGCCAGGGGTAGAGGCAGGGCCAGACCGAATAATCCACCAACTGTTTCCCAAAGCGCCCCCTCGCGCCATGCCACCCTGCAGAGGCCAAGGTGCTCTAAGGTGTGGCAGTTTTCACAGAGACGCCTGACGACCGACGAACAGTGGTGTGCAACCTTTGTCGCGCCAAGATCAGCTGGGGAGCCACCACCACCAGCATGCGCAGGCATATGATGGCCAAGCACCCCACAAGGTGGGACGAAGGCCGTTCACCGCCTCCGGTTTGCACGACTGCCTCTCCCCCTGTGCCCCAACCTGCCACTGAGATCCAACCCCCCTCTGAGGACACAGGCACGAGTGCCTACTGGCCTGCACCCACACCCTCACCTCCGCTGTCCTCGGCCCCATCCACCAATGTCTCTCAGCGCAGCGTCCAGACGTCGCTAGCGCAACTGTTTGAGCGCAAGTACGCCGCCACGCACCCGCACACTCAAGCGTTAAACGTGCACATAGCCAAATTGATCAGCCTGGAGATGCTGCCATATAGGCTTGTGGAAACGGAGGCTTTCAAAAGCATGATGGCGGCGGCGGCCCCGCGCTACTCGGTTCCCAGTCGCCACTACTTTTCCCGATGTGCCGTCCCAGCCCTGCACGACCACGTCTCCCGCAACATTGTACGCGCCCTCACCAACGCGGTTACTGCCAAGGTCCACTTAGCAACGGACACGTGGACAAGCACAGGCGGGCAGGGCCACTATATCTCCCTGACGGCACATTGGGTGAATTTAGTGGAGGCTGGGACAGAGTCAGAGCCTGGGACCGCTCACGTCCTACCCACCCCCAGAATTGCGGGCCCCAGCTCGGTGCTGGTATCTGCGGCGGTGTATGCTTCCTCCACTCAACCACCCTCCTCCTCCTCCTCCAACGCAACCTCTCTCGCAATCAAGATGTGTCAGCAGCAGCACGTCGCCAGCAGTCGGTGTCGCGCGGCGTGGCAGCACAGCGGTGGGGAAGCGTCAGCAGGCCGTGCTGAAACTACTCAGCTTAGGAGAGAAGAGGCACACGGCCCACGAACTGCTGCAGGGTCTGACAGAGCAGACCGACCACTGGCTTGCGCCGCTGAGCCTCCAACCGGGCATGGTCGTGTGTGACAACGGCTGTAACCTGGTGGCGGCTCTGCAGCTCGGCAGCCTCATGCACGTGCCATGCCTGGCCCATGTCTTTAATTTGGTGGTTCAGCGCTTTCTGAAAAGCTACCCACACTTGTCATACCTGCTCGGAAAGGTGCGCCGGGTCAGCGCACATTTCCGCAAGTCCAAGACGGACGCTGCCACCCTGCGGACCCTGCAACATCGGTTTAATCTGCCAGTGCACCGACTGCTGTGCGACGTGCCCACACGGTGGAACTCTACGCTCCACATGTTGGCCAGACTCTATGAGCAGCGTAGAGCTATAGTGGAATACCAACTCCAACATGGGCGGCGTAGTGGGAGTCAGCCTCCTCAATTCTTTACAGAAGAGTGGGCCTGGTTGGCAGCCATCTGCCAGGTCCTTGGAAACTTTGAGGAGTCTACCCAGATGGTGAGCGGGGATGCTGCAATCATTAGCGTCACCATTCCTCTGCTATGCCTCTTGAGAAGTTCCCTGCAAAGCATAAAGGCAGATGCTTTGCGCTTGGAAACGGAGGCGGGGGAAGACAGTATGTCGCTGGATAGTCAGAGCACCCTCATGTCTATATCTCAGCGCGCTGAGTAGGAGGGGGAGGAGCATAAGGAGGAGGGGGAAGAGACAGCTTGGCCCACTGCTGAGGGTACCCATGCTGTTTGCCTGTCATCCTTTCAGCGTGTATCCTTTCAGCGTGTATGGCCGGAGGAGGAGGAGGATCCTGAAAGTGATCTTCCTAGTGAGGACAGCCATGTGTTGCGTACAGGTACCCTGGCACACATGGCTGACTTCATGTTAGGATGCCTTTCTCGAGACCCTCGCGTTACCAGCATTCTGGCCACTATGGATTACTGGGTGTACACACTGCTCGACCCACGGTATAAGGAGAACCTTTCCACTCTCATACCCGAAGAGGAAAGGGGTTCGAGAGTGATGCTATACCACAGGACCCTGGCGGACAAACTGATGGTAACATTCCCATCCGACAGCGCTAGTGGCAGAAGGTGCAGTTCCGAGGGCCAGGTAGCAGGGGAGGCGCAGAGATCAGGCAGCATGTACAGCGCAGGCAGGGGAACATTCTCCAAGGCCTTTGCCAGCTTTATGGCTCCCCAGCAAGACTGTGTCACCGCTCCCCAGTCAAGGCTGAGTTGGTGGGAGCACTGTAAAAGGATGGTGAGGGAGTATGTAGCCGATCGCATGACCGTCCTCGGTGACGCCTCTGCCCCCTACAACTACTCGGTGTCGAAGCTGGACACGTGGCCTGAACTCGCGCTGTATGCCCTGGAGGTGCTTGCTTGTCCTGCGGCTAGCGTCTTGTCAGAGAGGGTGTTTAGTGCGGCTGGGGGAATCATCACGGATAAGCATACCCGCCTGTCAACCGACAGTACCGACAGGCTTACACTCATCAAGATGAACAAAGCCTGGATTTCCCCAGACTTCTCTTCTCCACCAGCGGACAGCAGCGATACCTAAGCGATACGTAGGCTGCACCCGCGGATGGAAGCATCGTTCTCTATCACCATCAAAAACGGGGACCTTTTTGCTTCATCAATCTGTGTATTCTATTCATCCTCCTCTTCCTGAAACCTCACGTAGTCACGCCGAACGGGCAATTTTTCTTAGGCCCACAAGGCTCAGTCATATAATTTTTGTAAACAATTTTTATACGTTTCAATGCTCATTAAAGCGTTGAAACTTTCACCTGAGCCAATTTTTATTTTAACTGGGCTGCCTCCAGGCCTAGTTACCAATTAAGCCACATTAACCAAAGCGATTAATGGGTTTCACCTGCCCTCTTGGTTGGGCATGGGCAATTTTTCTGAGGTACATTAGTACTGTTGGTACACCAATTTTTGGGGGCCCTCGCCTACAGTGTAATCCAATTAATTTTTTGCCCACCTGCATTAAAGCTGACGTTACATCAGCTGTGATGGGCAATGCAATGGGATATATTTATGTACCGCCGGTGGCTTCCTGGCACCCACCCATGCTGTGGGTCCACAGGGCGTTGTAACTGCATGTGTCTACTTGTAAAGAACCCCAGTCTGACTGGGGCATGCAGTGTGGGCCGAAGCCCACCTGCATTTAATCGGACGTTACCTCAGCTGTGATGGGCACTGCAATGGGATACATTTATGTACAGCCGGTGGGTTCCAGGGAGCCACCCATGCTGTGGGTGCACACGGAATTCCCATTGCGGAGTTGTACCTGCCTGTGACTATTTATAAAAAACCGCGGTCTGACTGGGGCATGCAGACACCTTGACAGAATGAATAGTGTGTGGCACATAGGTTCCCCATTGCTATGCCCACGTGTGCGGCTCCTGATGGCGGTGGCACAGGATTATATTTCTCATTGCTTCTGTACAGCATTGTGGGCTATCGCCCCGCCCCTTTTAAAGAGGGTCGCTGCCTAGCCGTGCCAACCCTCTGCAGTGTGTGCCTGCAATTCCTCCTCATGGCAGATGCACTTATAAATAGACATGAGTGTGGTGTGGCATGAGTGCAGCTGAAGGCTGCGCAGGGACACTTTGGTGTGCGCTGTGGACACTGTGTCGTGCGGGGGGGGGCAGCATGTTACCCAGGAGAAGTGGCAGCGGAGTGTCATGCAGGCAGTGATTGTGCTTTGTTGGAGGTAGTGTGGTGCTTAGCTAAGGTATGCATTGCTAATGAGGGCTTTTCAGAAGTAAAAGTTGTTGGGAGGGGGGGGGGCGCCCACTCTTGCCGCTATTGTGGCTTAATAGTGGGACCTGGGAACTTGAGATGCAGCCCAACATGTAGCCCCTCGCCTGCCCTATCCGTTGCTGTGTCGTTCCCATCACTTTCTTGAATTGCCCCGATTTTCACAAATGGAAACCTTAGCGAGCATCGGTGATATACAAAAATGCTCGAGTCGCCCATTGACTTCAATGGGGTTCGTTACTCGAGCATCGCGAAAATTTCGTCCCGAGTAACGAGCACCCGAGCATTTTGGTGCTCGCTCATCTCTACTATTGATACCTTTGACAAATGTACTGGGAGCTATCTTAAATATCTTGTATTTATTAGTAATTTGGCCGAAGTAAGTAAGCTCATGAGTCCATGACAAAGGTTATCATTGTCTTGTGAGTCCCTACTCTAACAAGACAACTTAAATCCAGGAGTTCTACTTTAAATTGGGGCGATCGTCCCAATAGGGATGGCCCCACGCTGGAAGCTAAAGGTCTGGCTCACCCTTGATGGTACACAACATATACACTGAACAGAACACCATTCACACACACAAACAGACAAGGGAACTACAAGCTAAACAGGTAACTGTTCACACCAACAAACAGAGAATCCCACCCAGAAACTTATGCAAACGAGCAACCCCAGAGCAGAACATACATGACTCCAAACACCAGAGTTCAGAGAGGGAATGAGGTAAATCACAAAAGGAGTAAATGACCAGCAACCTCTAGCAAAAGGGGCTTGTATTTATATGCAGCGGACCGGTGGTGATTGGCTGGCTGGAGAACTCCACACCATCAGCCAGCCGAATCAAACCCACCTGCAGCAGTGTTATCCTGAGTACCCAACAGATCCCAAGAGATCATAGATCCCAAAACGTGACATAGCATTTTGTGAACATATGTTAAACTACACTGTTCCGCTTATCATAAGGCCTCATACCAAATTGTTATGAAACCTTTCAATTTCAGGTAAATCTGGAGTATATTTATAATATTTTTGTATTCTCCATATGCTACTGTCTTGTGTCAGGTTTAGTCTGAAGAACATTTGTATGATGATGCTCTCTGTGCTGCAACCTAATTATCTGGTCAAAGGGCTATACAAGCGGAGAGATAGAGCAAGTTAATGTTTAACCTGTAAGGATTGTAAACCAAACCTGGGGCCAATGAACCTTTGGAGTTTGATATGATTAAGGGATAACCAGAGGTACACGTCTCAAATTCACCATAATCAAGCAGACCCTGCTGTTGGTGATCTCTGAAATTGCTCAGGTAAGAGTGGTGGGATCTTCTCACCTATAGAAAAAAAAACAACTTTTGTGTATGTAACTATAAAGGTAGTTACAGGGAGTAAATGTAATAACCCATGAAATAACGTTCCTTGGAAAGGCATGCAACAATTAGTAACTTTATTAAATATTGCATATGATTTATAGCATCCTAACATTTTTCTAAATGAAAGTATAGCATTGAGGTAGATGGTAGATGTAGATGATACATTGTATTCTTTTATGTATGGAGAAATACATAGATGTCACATTGTATTCCTTTATGTATAGGGAAATACATCGTACAGTAAATGTATGTAACAATGGTGTCTATGGGAAATAATAGAACACAGCTTCATTAGTCAGAGCTCTATGGAAAATAGAAATTGTTAATCGCTCTATTGATATTATTATCATCATTGCTGTTATTATTTAATGCATATCGCTTAAGAATAAACTGTTCATGCTGGTAATTCCATGGTTATTACTATTGTTGTTGTAGCAGTCATAGCAGAACTCCTGCAGCTTCCTTATATACAAAGAATATATTAAGTAGTATAAAATAATAAAAGCAATAGTAATCATAATAATAATTATTATTTTATTCCCCTCACTTTGGAATGTGCTGTTAATACCACAACTGCTATTATTATTGGGCTGTCATAGTAGAAATCCTGTAGCTTCCTTCTACATAAATGTTATAGAAAATAGTATCCAAAGAAATTAGTTATTATTATTACAGTATTCTTCATTGATCAATTATATCTAATAATTAAAACTAACACTATTTTTGGACCGTTAAATGCTTTTCCTGCTCAGAAAACATATCATTTCTAGCAGGCATGGAATATGCCGGCCCGCCACTGCAGTGAAGAAGGGAGCGCGCCGGCCCGCCGGGACTAACAGCGGGGGACCAGTCGCAGCCGCGGAGCAGGCAGGGAAGATGCTGGGCTGCCACTCATATGAACGGGCGCATGAACGGAAGATGCAGCCATGACTTGGTCACTTCTGCCTCTTATTCATGCAATTTTTAGTTGCGCTGTGGCCGTGACACGCCCGGCCAAAAATCTCAGTGCGCATGTGAAAAAGCCCTAAGGCTGTACATACAAGAGATTTTTTTCCAGTCCTGAAAAATCTGTCCAATTTCTCTTGCAATTTTCATGTGTTCCCGCGATTTATTAACGCATTATTTGCATCCGGTTTTTATGGGCTCTGCGCATCCTGGTTCTCTTAATTTTTTATGGTCTCCTACGTTACATGCGTTTAAAACAAATGTCACTCATCATCATTACACATTCAATCCATCCTATTGACTTGAATGGGCAATTTTTGCACGAAAATTACACCAAAATAGGATATACTGCGTTTTTTTTTTACTAGGCCTGTTTGTCGGAGTAAAAAAATGCCCACGTGCATATTCATATTAAAATAAATGTTTTCTATTTTCGTCCGATTTCGAACTGATTTTTTAAGTTCGAAAACTGGATATAAAAATCGTTTGCGTGAATATACCCTAAATTTATGTTTTTGAGCCAAAACAGGAGTTCATCAAAGAAATGAGAAGTAATCATCCTTTCATTCTACATTTCGGTTCTACCTCTAGTTTTGGCTGTGTGAAATAGGCCTTATCATGCGCTCTATGAATACAGTCACCAGTTACAGAACAGTTATTACTTGGGACTGTATTTACAAATATGCTTGGACACTTCGGAATGGTTTATATGACTAATGTTTTCCTTCTTTTCCGTGCAGCTTTGTGATCTATAGCAGCTGCTTGTTTAAATAGTCTTATTTATGCTGATAGGCTTTTCATCATTCATAGTGTTTGCTGCATTTGATGTCACTTTGTCACAAGTAAAGTAGCCGACTGGTCAAATATTTAGCAAGCATTTAAAATTCAGTTTAGAAATGTAAAAACTTTACATCACAAGTTGCTTCTTAAAAAGAGGGAAACAAAACAGTATAACAATAGTCTGGAACTAATGACAGCCTATGGGAGACACATGCAACGTATCCATATTCCATTCTTTTCGGTATAAAAGACATTTTTTATCTGTTATATATACGGGTTGGAAGAGATGGCGCAGTTATACACCTAATGCAAATCTTAGACAAAGGATGTAGAAAAGTAGAAAATTAGTGCAAACTGATAGAAGATAGCAAATAGTACAAGTAACTAGTGTTTAATCTGAGCTGGACGCAAAACATCTTATTCAGATGAGACATCATTTAATGTCCAAAAAGAAAAAAAAAAACAAATATACACTCAATATATTAACACGGGGAACAAAAAATATTTATAATGACCTTAAGAAATAGGGGAATGTGAAATCTGACCTTGACCTACTAATGCAATGACACCCTACCTAAAAGCGGCAAACTCGCTCCAATGAGGGCGACCCCACATCAAGAACCTGGGGTGACCCTGACTCTCTTTAGTTAGATTACAGGGCTATTGTTTACAATAATATATCACAATATATACAGTAACCCTGTAAAACAAGCATGCAATGAACACAATGTGATACCAAAGCAGAAGCAATTAGGAGATATATGTAATAACACCCCAAATACTCTTAACACCAAACAGACTTATCTGACAGCATAGTAGGACAGGAGTTGTTGACTAGACCAGAAACCTTCAGACAAGAAGTGTAACCAGTGCCCTGAATGAGGAGGAGCCGGAATAAATGTGTACAGACGCTGATTGGTCAGCTGAGACACGCCCCTCAGCCGACCAATCCGTCCACACACCCATAGAGAAGTGCTCATGTCGACTCCCAATGCTGAAATGATGCTGAGCATGCGCCGGCATATGAATCACGTGAGCTGAGGCTGACGCTGTGATGTCACCCCGGACCTGATCTGACACTACCAGTGAGCCGTAACAGTTAGTTTCCTTTCTGTCTTGGTTTTAAGAACCATTCCAACTTATTTCTAAACTCATATGGGTAAATATACTCAGACTGGCATTTAACCTGCTGGCCTAGGTAAAGAGTACCCTGGAGTGAAATTTGTCAAATAATTAATTAAGAGGTGCATGACTCTTAATTAGAGATGAGCGAACGTGCTCGGCCACGCCCCTTTTTCGCCCGAATACCGCGAATTCCGAGTACTTCCGTACTCGGGCGAAAAAATTCGGGGGCCGCCGTGGCGGCACGGGGGGTAGCAGTGGGGAGTGGGGGGGAGAGGGAGAGAGAGAGGGCTCCCCCCTGTTCCCCGCTGCTACCCCCCGCACCGCCACGCCTCTCCCCGCCCCCCGGCGCCCCCCGAATATTTGCGCGCGAGTACTGAAGTACTCGAAAATGGCGGTACTCGGGTGCGTAAGTACTCGTAACGAGTACGTTCGCTCATCTCTACTCTTAATTCATTTGGCACATGTGTGGCCAGTCCCTGTGCCGGAATGTGCAATCTATGCCAGCTCATAAGTGACAAAGATTTCCACTCTAATTCATGCCAGCTTCTGGCATAAGTTATAGTACTGTAAATTTCTGAAGCCGCTGGAGGCCGGGTCAGTAGGCCCACGGTCAGAAAAGGACTTTCGTCCATAATATGGACACAAACATAACCCTTATAACACTCATGTGAAAGCGGCCTAAGGCTTCTTTCACATGACCATGTGAGTTTTTACACTAGGGCGATCTGCTGGTATTTAATGTTACCAATGGATTCAGCAGGCTTTAATTTTACAGAAACGTTTCAATTACTTTGTTATGAAAATGTTAAAAAAAAATGGTTGCACAGTGTAATTAATAATCTGGGTACAGAAGCTAAAATGACCATAAATACATAATTCACAAAAAAAGTTGGTAGGTTTTTGTAAATGTGGGTGGAGTTTTATTTGGGTTCCAATTTTGGAAATTTACCACTGGTAGTTTTTATATAAAATATAATACATTTTTTGACTTGTTTAAGGAGTTTGAATTGCGGGATCCTGGATATAGGAACTCTCACACAGGACAAAATTACACCGCAGGACGCAGCAAAATCCACAGTTGCAGAATTACATGCCAAAATCGGCAGCATGGTTGTTTGGCAAAATTATATTTTTGGGTTTTGCTAGATGTATTCCAATAATCGGCCGCTGACTTGGCAAATATACCAATAAAACCAGTGGTTTCTATAGCTCTCTTTAGTGATACATCACAAAAGAGACAATTCATGTAGGATCCTTGGAGCTTAGTGGGGCGGATTAAAATCTGCCAAAGACTGTTTTAGGGTCGGCTTCAGATAAGCGTATTCGCAGTGTAGCCACAGAGGATTTAACAGTTAATATAACTCCTCCCTCTGGTCCCTGGACACATTTAACTCCTAGGACGGGAGGGTCATTTTAATCGTCAATGGATATTAATTAAGCTGAAATTCTTTGACTCTATATTACTACACTTTGCTCAGCTTGGGCAAAAGAAGCATATCAAAGAAGCAGCCCATATGGTTGCTACAGAACACATTGGGGAGCCTAAACAAGCAATCCCTAAAGGGGACAGGCCAAAGTGTCTTCCTACCATTCCATCCTACAAAGACTCACCCATCATGCCCAGCTGCAATTACTGAAATTAATGGGGAAAAAAGCTGATTTATTTTTCAGTTTCTCTCCTTCAAAAACAGAGCAGAGAGACGGAAACCCTGAACTGACCCCAACGCAGGTGTGAGAGCCGCCTTAGCTAGAGACAACTAATATGAAGCACTGCCTGCTTCCGGGAAAACTGCTGCCTCGAAAATTACTTATAACATAAAAATCAATTTCCCGAGAATTGCTCCAGAAATAAAAGACAAATAACACAAAATGTTCACAAGAATGTTCCTGTCTGACCTGTTTTTAACTAATGATGTAACAGGAATTTGCATCCCGCTATTTCTACCTATGTCAGCAACACAGAAGCATGTTGTTTTTTTTAATGGAGGCAAAACATTGTAATGATGTCTCGGCACATGTTGTAATTTGGGTCAGAAGGAGTTCCAGGTGTTACATTTCTATACTGGTACATCAACATACAGAATTCACCAGTTATACATTACATATTAACAATCTGAAAATCTATGCCAAATTTTAATATGCAGAGTTCCATGTATCAAGGCATTTTGATGCAAATGAATAGTTGTATACTGTCTCCCTGAGAGTAAGGCCTCCTTGACACGAGCGTATGTGTTTTTGTGCTTGCCGCATTGCCGCCAAAAATCGCATGCAAAGAAAAAAGCTTCGACCAAGTGCCATTCTAAATAAGCATTTTGTCGTCCAACCAGGTGGCTTGAATGGACGAGAAAAATTATCGAAAATATACACTGCTGTACGGAA
The DNA here is from genome assembly GCF_035609145.1 of Eleutherodactylus coqui. Lineage (NCBI taxonomy): Eukaryota > Metazoa > Chordata > Amphibia > Anura > Eleutherodactylidae > Eleutherodactylus > Eleutherodactylus coqui. Next base: position 219,307,390 of record NC_089840.1, on the reverse strand, counting down.
ATCTGTAGGTCAGCAGAATTCCTCAGAATGAATTCTAATGGATTAATAGTGTCAGCTGTAATCTTTTCCCAGCGTTGGACGCTGCTAAATTCCCTCTCCCTACCTTTTATTTCAGCTCGAATATTGGGCTATGGGAGCCTCCAGTGTATCTCGGCAAAAGATAGGTTCAAGACCTATCTTTTCCGGCAGAGTGTAAAATCAGTCGCCGATGTCCTTTTTTTCCTGCCGCGATGTTTTTATGCTGCTCATCTGAATACAGTGGAATACAGTGCTTTAGATGCTCACCATTTTGTGACGCGGCTAAATTAGCCACGTATGTAAGCTCGTGTGAATAAGGCCTAAGGGTTTATTTACATGGTATGACCTGTCCTATCCAGATGCCAGACGGGTTATCCCAGCAATGATCGCTCCTGTGCTCTTACACGGGAGCGATCATCTCTAGTGATTGGAGGCCGAACGGGTCAGATGTCATTCCGGCCCGCCCGTCTCCATTCACAGTAAACAGGCATTCGTTCATAGATGAACAAGTGCCGATCCATCATTCAGTTTTTAGGCATGCAGAATCTGGACAAACAAATTTATTGTTTGTTGTTCAATCGTGCATGCATTTAGACTGAAAGATAATTGTTCAGATTCTCATTCTGATCGATTTCTTGGCCTGTGTAAAAGGACCCTTAAAAATTGCAGTTAGCACCAAATGTGCCAATTGGTAATTCAGGTTAGCCATGTAGGCACGATTATGAGCAGATATACATATAGCCATATTTATGAAATGCAACTTTTCAAAGGTCAACATGCTGACATGACGTGTGATCTACAAAACTAAGCCAAAAACACCACATAAAATAAATGTTTACATTAAAAAAATGAAACATCTGTAAGGGTAGGACTCCAAGACGACACACCGCCACTTATGAGTTAGCACAAAATTATAGAATGACCTCCACAACTAGTCGCAGTAATCACAAAATTGTATGATTCGTGGGCGACAATGTATCGCTTTGGTGCCATCCTGATGCAGTTGAGCAATTGTATTCAGTCTCTTCAAATCAAGAAAACCAATTTGAGCACCCAATTGCCAGCTGTATAGTAAATATGTCCAATCTTAGAAGGACATTAAATTAGTTAGGAGCAAAACAGCAAATAATTAGAGATGAGCGAGTATACTCGCTAAGGCACTACTCACTCGAGTAATGTGCCTTAGCCGAGTATCTCCCCGCTCGTCCTTAAAGATTTGGGGGCCGCCGCGGCTGACAGGTGAGTTGCGGAGGGGAGCAGGGGAGAGAGAGGGAGAGAGAGATCTCCCCTCCGTTCCTCCCCGCTCTCCCCCGCAGCTCCCCGCCCCCTGCCAGCCCCCGAATATTTAGGGACGAGCGGGGAGACACTCAGCTAAGGCACATTACTTGAGCAAGTAGTGCCTTAGCAAGTATACTCGCTCATCTCTACAAATAATACATCCATGCGATATCTTCAGACTTTGAGTAGAACCATATTCTACTGATCATTGCTCCAAGATACAATTTCGCTATTGACCTCTTGACACTTTGCTTATCTAAAGACTCATATATTGTTAGATGTATGAATATCAGCAGAGTAAATAGTGTGCAGAACTAGATGGTGTAGTAATCTGACTGGGACAGCTTGGAGACAGTGCCACATGGATTCCAGATTGTAATGGGACCTTAGCTTTCTGATGGCAGATAAGATAGAATGACACACTTCACTGATACGGTTGCATGCCTTGTGTTCTTTGAGAAAACAATAAATTCTAAGGTGGATCAAACCATTTTACTGGAGAAAGAGCAGCCGTTCATGTCCTCAAGCTGAAGAGTCATTGGGTAAAGCCTGGTTTAGACACAACGATTATCATTCAAAAGATGTCTTATGAGCAACTTTTGAGCGATAATCGTTGTGTGCCTTTACAGCGCATAGTAATCGCTTAAATGTTGAGGTATCACTTTGCGTTCCGAGCTGGGTGTACAGACGACAAGCGGGGTCGCTTGTCTTCTGCATCTGGCTCTTCTCTGCTTGGAGCGCCTGGCTGTTATACAGCTGAGCGCTCCGAGCAGGGATGCAGAACACAGCTGGACAGATGTGTTCTTCATACCCTGCCTGTGTTCAAGGAGCGGGATATAGCTGAAACAATAGTATCAGCTGTATCCCGCTGTGAATTCCTGATAAGGCTCATCGTTCTCTTTCATCATGCTGAAAGAGAACGATTAGCAATTCTTTAACACAATGTCAGTGCCTTTAGACACAACGATTATCGCTCATAAGACGGGTTTGAGCGATCTTTGAGCGAAAATCTTTGTGTCTAAATCAGCCTTAATGCAACAATGACCCAAAACACACAAGTAGATCAACTAAAGAATGAAGAAGATCTGTGTTTCGGAATAGCTAAGTCAAAGCACAGACCTAACCTTATTGGAATGCTGTGCATGCAGGGCATCCCAGAAATGTTGATGAACTGAAACACATTTGCAGAGAAGAATGTTTCAAAATTTCTTCTTAAAGTTGTGCATATCTTATTTACAGCTGCAGGAAACATTTGGTGGGGAGTGAATTCTGTTTAAAGGGGATAGATACACTGATTATTAATTTCAAGGTTTCATTTATTTTTCTCCCTGCACTGTGGATATTTATATGATGCGCTCACAATACATGAACTGTAGAATTGTTTGTGTATTATTAGCTTAGTTAGATAGTGTTGGTCTGTAATTGTAATTTAGATAACAATCAGGCAACATTGTGTTAGTAATCAATGCAGAAACTCACATCATTCCAGATGGTTCACTAATGTTTTCTTGCAATTGTAGAAATAAACATAGATTATGTTCCAATTTTTAGAACAGTCTCAGGTAAAAGCCATCAGAGCCAAGTGACAAGGCCTGAGACATTGAGAGGTTTAGCTCAAAAAGCCATCTCATTATAAAATTTTAGAAGGGTTCACTAATGAAGCCTCTGCCGCTCCCGAGAAAGTGAGTCCTGTGCCCCCCTCTGCCTGTTAAGTTAGGGTCACTTCCCTTCCCAAAGTGACATCAGAATGAATGAAGCGCTGGCCAAGCATGTGTGGTTGGCACTCCATTCATTTCAATGGAGCTGACAAAAATACTGGAACGCTTGCTGCTCGGCTATCTCCGTAGTCCCATTGAAAGTGAATGGAGCACTAGTGCACTTGTGTGTCCAGAGCTTCATTCAGCCTCCTCCCTACTGCTCGGGGATGTAGTAGGCCCACAGTGAGCAGGTCAAGGGATCTCAGGGGTGAGACCCTCACTGATCTGCAAGTTATCATCTATCCTGTGGATAAGGCATAACTTATAACTCTACTGAATCTTTAAGACAGTTATGTACAGCCATTGACTTTCAACCAGCAGTTGTCAGAGTATGCGGTGAGTTGTAGGTTCACAACAAGTGAAGAGCTAAAGGGTGGAAATTAAGATTCTATAGTTTGGAAGTTCTTCTTTTTGGCACAGATAGTAGTTATATCTCAAATAGAATAACAGATAACAGACAGTAAACAACAGAAAATAGAAATGGATAAGAAGCAGTAAACACATGGTTAATGTTTAATGTTAAATAAGCGAACATGTTCAAGTATTGAACACTGATATGTTTAGTCTGCATAAAAATAGTCCAGTTAAAGGGGTTGTCTCACGCCGAAACTGGTTTTTTTTTAATTCAATAGGCCCCCCGTTCGGCGTGAGACAAACCCAAGGGATGGGTTAAAAAAAAAAGTTCATTACTTACCCGAATCCCCGCGCTGCGGCGACTTCTTTCTTCCTTTACCAAGATGGCCGCCGGGATCTTCACCCACGATGCACCGCGGGTCTTCTCCCATGGTGCACCGTGGGCTCTGTGCGGTCCATTGCCGATTCCAGCCTCCTGATTGGCTGGAATCGGCACACGTGACGGGGCGGAGCTACGAGGACCAGCTCTCCGGCACGAGCGGCCCCATTCACCAGGGAGAAGACCGGACTGCGCAAGCGCATCTAAAAACGCCAGAAGACAGCGAATTTAGACGGATCCATGGCGATGGGGACGCTAGCAATGGAGCAAGTAAGTGAATAACTTCTGTATGGCTCATAATTAATGCACGATGTATATTACAAATGATTTAAAATGGCCATACAGAAGTGCTGAACCCCACTTGATTTCACGAGACAACCCCTTTAACTATATTTAGTTGTACATATTCTTCACAAAACTTGACAGACTACTGATCTATCTAATATCCATCCATCTATCTATCTATCTACTATCCATCCACCTATCTATCTATCCTGTGTATATATATATTCAAGTAAAGGTAATGATCTCACCTATGTAGCAGGTTATGTCAGCTCCCGTCTTATATTTCTTGTGGTGTCCTCTTTTCAGCATGAAGAAAGCAGTCTCTCATCCATACCGCTCGATCCTGGGCGGTTTCTTAACACATGTGCATTTAAATGATAGGACTTTATGACGGTTGTATTTTTCTTGTTATTATGGGCACATACTGAATAAATAGAAGAAAGCTTTTATCTCTATGCATCCAAGTTCCTATCATTTAAATGCACATATCCTGTATATACACTTATCAAGGCTTCTTTTCAAAGGGTGCAAAAGGAAACTTTAACTAGTGTGGCTCATGTTGATTGTCAGGGCAGTAAAATTGCCATAATTTTTGCCAAATCGAATCGGGTAAAGCCAACTCGATTTTTAGCAGAAATCATGGAAAAATTTAATTTACCAAAATGCCTCCTACTGAGATCAGAGTGCAGCCAGAGCACTTTAAGGATATCACCAAATGTGTCCTCCATTTTGCATATGGGCAGCAGTTTCATTGGCCACCTGCATCACATGACCTAGCCATATATAACATAGGCACGGTGTAACCAGCGGTCATTTTACAGTTGAGCACAGGACAGAGAAGCTGCATCCCATTTATATCCCTATATAAAACATGGTCTGTTCTTAGGAACAGATATTCTACAGAGGATACATTGCTGCTGGTGTGAAAGCTTGAATCCCAGGATTATATTGGAGGGACCAGAGAAAGATGTTGCATCATGTGTATATGCCTATATAATCATGGTCTGTATGTTGGGAGAGAGCATATTTTTGCTGCTGTCAAAGCAGCAAAGCAAACAGACAAACTAATGCCTCAGATATTGTTCAAAGTTGCAAGTCCAGCAACTACATGCTCTGTAGTAGTCGAGGCAAGTCTGCTGCCATTCTTTAGAAGTGGTTCTGGCCGTCCGTTACATCTGCAGCACGCAGAATAGGTCGTAGAGTGAATGAGACAGCATGCCTCAAGTACCACCACCTCCTCTTCCTCCCAGTCACAGTAGTCAGTCTGCACCAGTCTACCCCTTTTACTTCACCCCATCCAAATCCCTGCACCCTCCAAAGCAGTCCACATGGATCAGTATGAGGAGCTATTTGATCATTCAATGTCATGGACATCAGAGGGCAGTCCAAACAACCAGAGGGAGAAGACCAAGACTTTGAATGCACTGATGCCCAACCATTTTTTCCTCCAAAGAGGAAGATGATGGTGGGTCAAAGCACTCAGTCAGCCCTCCACAGGCAATGTGTACATAGGGGGATGCGGAAACAGAGGTGCCAACTCCCAGTGCTCACTGTGACATAGAGTCCACTCAGGAAGAGAAGGACACCAAAGAGGAAGTGGATGTGGAAGATGATGAGGTACTTGACTCAACATGGACAGGCAGGGAGAATCATCATAGCAGCTGACAGGGGAAGGAGGAAAAGGCAAATGTTACGGGGCAGCATCCTGCTACGATAGGGAGTAGGGTGTTACAGACAAACCTAAGGGCCGTACCATCACCATCAGCTTCTGCTAGTCACAGCAACATCAAGCCCACAGCTAGATCTGCTCACAGGATTTGTGTAGCCTGGGCATTCTTTGAAACTGCATGTGATGAAAGAAGAGTGGTCATCTGAAGGTCTGTTTGAATGTCTACAAGAATGTTAACAACCTCAACACAATGTGTACAGTCACATGAACTCCACCACCCTCTGCCTTGGGCTAGAAGGCAAAGAGTCAGCCTTATCCTGCTCCCTCTGAGTACCCTCTGAGCACTGAGGTAGTTTTGTTGAGGGGTAGTAGCATGCCTACTTCAGGCCTCTCCTCCATAATTGACGACTGGTCTGCAGGCTTCAGAGCCAGGAGTAGGAAACAGAAAGCAAAAGTTGAGTCACTGCCATCACCACTACCTTCACTCACATTGATATTTACCCCATGTTCCAGCATGTCCCATGTCAGCAGCCTGGCCTCCATCCCCAAGCTAAAAAAAAAATACCACCTGAACCATCCACAAGGACAGAGCCTGAATGCAAGCATTGCACAGCTGCTTGCATTGGAAATGTTGCCCTTCAAGCAAGTGGAAACAGACGCCTTCTGCAGCATGCTTTGTGCTAACCCACAGTACCAAATGCCCAGCCGTCAATCTTTTTCCCCAAAAAGTCATCCCTGCCCTGTACTGCCTTGTGAGTAAATGAAAATTGATGACATCCCTTGTTAACCAAGCTGTTCCTTGGAGGAGGTCTGTGCTTGGCTCTTCTGTTCAACTGGCAGAATTTGTCTTTTTGGAAAATTTATGACATTGCTTTTAAAGCAAACGCCACATCTGCTGTCTTCCTTGGTCTAATTTTTGGTAGCTGTTCCTTGGAGCTCGTCCCTGCTTGAGTGTTCTGTTCACCCGGTAGTGTCTGACATTGCTTTTAAACAAGCATCACACCTGTTGTATTACTTAGCACAATTTTTGATTTAGGGGACCCTATGTGGATCTTTGTTTTTCAGTAACCCCCCACATATCTATACACTGTTTTCACCAATTTTAAGGAGGAGCACTGTGCAGTGTCCCAGACACAAGGCACATGTTGAGGAGCTGGGAGGGCAGAGTGGTCACTTGTCATGGTGGCACTTACCAGGCTCCCTCCCAGAGGGTCACACATAGCCTCGGCCAGAGCAGCGCTGGGCCTCTTCCGGCACCCCTAGGATAGGGATGCCCAATAAACTGGAGAACAGGGATAGCAGATGTCACGGGTGACGCCATTATTCCGTTATACACCGGAATCACCCTTGGCGGTAAATAATGGAGCTGCAGACAAAAGTAACATACCTCAGGTCCCTGGGCATGGTCAGGGCCTGGCAAAACTTTACTAAACATAAGTTCCAGCTGATGGTACAGTTTACACAGAATTGGCAGTGCAGGTAAAGAAGTAGACTTAAGAGTACCTCCACCCGGTGATTCCAGACTTTCAGGACGGCCGGATGGGAAAAGCAAATAGGTGTACCTCCACCCAGTAATCACAGATATTAGGATGGCCGGATGTGAAAAACAAATGGGTGTACCTCTACGCGGTGATCCCAGACTTCAGGACGGCTGTGTAGGAAAAATAATCACGTAGTACCTCTGCACTAGGCCTGGCTGTATGCACCTCTTCTTGCTCATGCTCTCTCTCTCTGAAGGGACTCACTCTGACACAGTTGCTGTCACACAAGTAAACGAGAACTGTTCTTCCTCCTCCATTCTTCACCACATGGGTGTTAAAGGTACCCCCATGTGGCTGGCACTCTCTCTCAGGAACCCAGAAGAAATGGAGACTCTCCTTCCTGCTCTCACACACTCTTATTTATATTCTCACACATACCACGTGACAAAACAAACTGATACATTGCAAGCATCTCCCAGGCTCATCCAAACACTTAACTCCTCACTTGCTGCGGCTGTGCAATACACATAACAGAATGATAAGACACTTTTGCACAGAGCACCAACACAAGACATTACATGTATGACATTTATGGAGGAGGGCAGGAATAGGTGTACTGGGCCACTACACACAGTGTTCCCCAGATATGTGGCTTTATTGCCATATAATTTGAGGGCTTTGTCTGCATTAGGGAATTACTGGAGTTGAAGACTTTAATGTGAGTCAACATCGCTGTCCCAATTCATGATGATTTTGGTGAAATCGGCCCAATTATGACACTAACTAATTATTCCTCTAATCACTTATCACTAACTTTAACCTTTTTCAGTGTCTTCAGATAGTTTTACAAATAATTGTTTGCTAAATATATTGTCTAAAAATGTAATTGTGCTGGTGAATTTCAGCAAATCTGAATCTCCGCTCTTCTTCATTTTGATGTTAGTCAATGCAATTGCAAGTTATCTGCTAAGATTCTTTCGCAGTTGGTGGAGTCTGGACATACAAAACTCAGTGGTTTCCATTACATTTGTACTGACCTATTTGCATTACTGAATCCAACAAAGGCAGAACATTGTATAGTAGTGCCATACTGACCAATATTGACTGTTCCCTGTTATCTCTTATGTCCTAAGAGAAAGGTTTTGCAAAAACCGATGTAACATCTTTAGTGGATTATAAATAAATAAGGATATTTTAATGTCAAGCACTGGATTTCATGTTATACTTTCCATTGTGCTAAGCAGTCAGCATTCCGACAATGTTGCATGCTGGTACACAGCTAAACTGGACAGAAAGGGTAGAGAATGACTTTATCATTCTATGTATTTGCCCATTTTTAGCAGCACTATTTTGTAGCACTTTTTTATATTTTTTCATTTTGCTTTGTGTACTGTAGAAAGAAATCTGCTATTGAAGAACCCTTCAAGAAGCTGCTATTGACACTTTTATCTTATTACATGTCTATTCTTATGGTCCTTTAACAGAATTCTTGGCCTGATGTTACAAGTGCAGATCAATCGGCACTTGTTTAATTTTCTTTTAGGCCTCATGTCCATGAATGGATCAGATTCTGCATGTGGGAGCCTGTAGCAGAATCTGACCCTGCACATGTGCAGTAGAGTTCTTTTTTTTTAAACTGCTGCTTTCTGCGGAATCCACAGCAATTGAATTGCAGACAGGCCGCAGATCGGATGGCTTCCACACACTGGAAGCCATCCGTGTGGTGACCGCACTGAAATGGAGCATGCTGCGATTTGTTTTCCGGTCCGCAAAACAAATCTGCATGGTTTAAGTCATGTGTGGACGCCCATGCTTCCCTATGGGCGGCTTGATTTGCGGATTCACCCATGTGGATTCTGCAAATCAGATCTGCCTGTGGACATTGGGCCTTACACAGGTTGAGAATTAACTTGTGGGAAGAATGTTCGTTAATATGTTTGTTAATCCTCATAGGCCACCTGCACATCTTCCGGTTCACACGAGGAGGTGTACCGCCGATCGGCGAGCATTTTTATGTTTGTTGGTCCCTTTACACAGCCTGATTGTCGGGCGAACAAGTGTTGACAGGATTTCTCGGGCCTCATAATCGGCCCATGTAAAAGGATCATTAGTGAGCCTAATTGCATCAAGATGTTATCCTTGATTACTTCACTTCATTTGAGTTGTGTTCCAATAGTAATTTAAAATCTTTTTGTACTTAGTCCATTTTGGTCCCATACAGTTGTATATGTTATGTTGCCTGATCCAAAGGGATGGGGCACGATGAAACATGTGGTTGTCCACAGTTGTCGGCAAATAGTATGTAATCTATGATAATGTGTTGCACAATGTATAATGTATGCTGTAAGATACTAGTGCAATAAAGTCAGATCAATGAGACCAAATAATTCATTTCTAGACTTAGTGTGACAAATACCGTATATACCGGCGTATAAGACGACTTTTGAACCCCGAAAAATCTGCTCTGCAGTCGGGGGTCGTCTTATGCGCCGGTAATACAAAAAAAAAAAAGTGTAAAAAAAAAAAATTTATTACTCACCTCCCCCGGCGTTCTGTCGCGCTCCGGCAGGATGTCGCTCGCTCCTCGTCCCCGGCGCAGCATAGCTTTCTGAATGCGGGGCTTGAGATCCCCGCTTCCAGAAAGCTAATACACACGCCGGTAGCCATGACAGCATTGAATGGCTGTGATTGGCTGAAGGCGCACGTGTTAGCAATCACACCCATTCAATGATGTCATTGAATAGTGTGATTGGCTGAAGCCACGTGCGCCTTAGCCAATCACAGCCATTCAATGATGTCATGGCTGCCGGCGTGTGTATTAGCTTTCTGGAAGCGGGGATCTCAAGCCCCGCATTCAGAAAGCTATGCTGCGCCGGGGACGAGGAGCGAGCGACAGCCTGCCGGAGCGAGCGACATCCTGCCGGAGCGCGACAGAACGCCGGGGGAGGTGAGTAATGAAATTATTTTTTTTTCTCCACTGAATACCGGCGTATAAGGTGACAGTTGGGGGGTCGTCTTATACGCCCCGTCGCCTTATACGCCGGTATATACGGTAATAATTTTCAAATTATTTTCAACCTTTTTTATTTTAAGCAATATTAATTCATTTAATTTATCTTAAATTTGATTGCAGTGAGCACACCTAATTAACCTGATTTTTTGCTGATAATCATTCACAATGGAATCAAATCAAAAATCCGGGGATGGAATGGCCGCCACCCAGAAGGAAGCCTCACTGCGCGCTCTGATTCAGCGTACAGGATATAGTTTGACTCAGGTAGGAGCTTTAGCTGCCAAAGAATTCACATAAAATCATCTTTTGAGTTAATTGCGGTATATCATATAAAATAACATTACTGGTGTATGTTACTGATAAGAATTTTTTCACATTGAGATCTACACTAAAAGTATAGACAATAGTAAAAACAGAGATTTCATTAAGTGGAGTAGATCAATACTAGGCCTCTTTCACATGGGCACTGCCATTTTTGGACGCCCACATCGCATCCAAAAATCGCATGAACGACAGAAAGCCATAACCAAGTCACAGCTAAATCTTGTAATTTCTCGTCCATTCACATGGCTGGGTGCATTCTATATGCGCTACAGTCCGGAATTCCATCGGACGGAGGGAAAGAGTTTAGCGATGCTAAACTCTCTCCCACTCACTCCTCCTCCCTTTGCATGCTGATTGGGGCAATAGCAGCTCCCATAGAAGCCTAGGGAAGCTGCAAGCAAAGGGAGGGGGTGAGAGGTGGGAGGGAGTTTAGGCTTCTATGGGAGCTGCCAAAAGATAGGGCAAGACCTATCTTTTCTCACTATGCATAAAAGCAGCCAGCCGGAATCCGCAGTGTATCTTTTCCAGCCGGACGATTTTACACGCCAGAAAATTGCCCATCTGAGCGAATGCATTAAAATCCAATGCTTCAGATGGTTGCGATTTTCGACTAATAAAACGTACGTGTGAATAAGGCCTTATGGTCTTTTTTATACAGGCCAATTTGGCCTGAACGTTGTTCTGATTTGCCTGACAATCAGGCTGTGTAGAACGACCAAAAATTAGCTAAGGAATGAACAAAAGGCCCATTTACAAGCCAAATTTATCTTTCAAAGCACTGAAAGATTTTGCAATCTATTTGCATAAAGTGTTAATGGCCATTAATACTTAAGCATCTTCATTTGCATGTAAAAGGGCATCCCTGAGCTGTTTGCCAAGCCCAGTGTGTGATTAATCATGCATTGTTCTCCTTCAGGCTGACAGCAGATTACAATGTTATCTGCCAACTCCCATGGAGATAACAGCCTTAAAATCATACTTCAAGCAAAAACTGCATGATGCCTGCATTACATGTAATGATTATCGCTCATTTTCGGTCATTTGAACGAATTTTGAGCGATAATCGTTACGTGTAAATGGGCCTAAATGCTCATTTGTCAGCTCATCGGCTTATTTGTGAACATAATAATGTTTACACAAAGAGACATGCGGCCGATCAGTGACAACTGTTTGGGGACAAACGATCGCCCCCATAGAACAGATAATCTGCCCATATGCATGGAGGCAATGAGTGCTCACTGACACACTTAAAGTCAGTCAATGGTCATTAGCACGGGTAGATTATCTGCGTGTGTAAAAAGACTTTTAGACTAGAATTTGCTTTTCTTGAGAACACCTGGGAACACCTCTCACCCACCCTTATCTGTGGGCTGTTTCTCGCATTCTAGTTCAACCCCAGGATTGAGCTGAAGAATCGGTTAAGAGTGGCACTGTTTCTGAAAATAAAAATAGGAACATTTTCCTAATTCAGACAACCCCTTTATTGAGCGATGCAATTACCAAATGACAAGTAATATCACCAGGACACACACACTTTGCTTTTGAACTATGTTGACGTATAGACAAGTAAAGTTCACTAAATGCTTTCTTAAGGCCACATTGACCCAGCATACTTTTTCATATATCTATGCACAATCCACAGGTTTTGGGAGAAGAATTATTAGGTACAGCAAGACCACACACCCACTTTTATTAGGCTTCCAGCCCTTTGAACCCCTTACATTGCAGTGATAAACTCATTTCATTTATCCAAGTCACAAAACGATTGTAAAAGCTCTTCATGAGAAGTCTATTGTACATGGCCCAATTCTGCTTTTTTGCCAGAGCAAAAACAGGAGTTTGTATGTCCACTTGTAGCCAATATTCCCCTGATCTACTGTTCTGCGTAGTACGTTTTGTGCCTGTGTCCTTCCCCTTCTTTTCATGCTTGTGTTGGTTATCTCTTTTCTGTTATCACCTGGGTCTCCTTTATTATCTCTCAGTCAACTCCTCCATATCAATCTAGGTCTGCAGCCTGTTTATTTGTTCCTTCCTTATTTTTCTATCTTCTTCAGTCTGAAGCCTTCTATAGAAAATTTTTATACTTGATCTGGTGACTATTTTTTTTATTAGCATCAGTGGTTACAGCAGTAGTAATAGGGATTGCAGAGATACAGTACAATCAGATCTAAAGGCATCCATACACAGTACATAGAAGTAGGTTGATGGGGTACTGGTGCATCTTGTATGCACCAAAAAAATGGGTGGAGACCTGAGATTGTCCTGGGGGAGGTATAGGGTACGCCCACAGCTGCTGATTGGCTTGCCTCCTGTCTCGGCTGGATGCTTTCTCTACTGATGTCCACTGGCGTGTACAGCTGTCAGCCTGGACCTTCCCTACTACTGTACCCGGCTAACCCATGTCTCCACCACTAGTTCTGGGGGAGACGAGATGCACCAGTACCGGTTGATGGTTGAAGAACCATTGAATGAACACCAATCAAGGAATGGGCACCAATTCTGGGAGTTTTCTTTCAAAGAAAAATTGTTTCTGGACAAAGAAAATTTTATAAGAAGAAAAGATCTTTTGCTGGATTTCCAGACTAAAATTTAAAACATAGCCAATGTCTTTCTAGAAACTTGCGTAGAAAATAAATGTCACATTGTATAGCTGCCAAATATGTGGCAGAAAACTACAGCTCAGCCTCATATTTCAGCTCTGGATTTCACTGCAAATACTTTGTGCACTTGCAGTAAAATCCACAGCTGAACACACTGGATTCCAAACATCTTAAAGACCTAACCACAGATCTTCTGTGGATGTAGACTTGCTAAAATACTTCCATTTCTTCTTGTAATACCAGACAGACTCGATGTTAAAATCTGTGTGTTTGTGGCCATATAATAAATTCCAGGACTCCTTGTTTTTCTTTATGCTGAAGATAGTTCTTAATGACATTGGGTTTATGTTTGGGGTTGTTCTGTTGCAGAATAAATTTGGAGCCTTCCTAATGGTATTGCCTGATGGATAAGTATCTGCCTGCATTTCTCAGCATTGAGGACACCATTAATCCTGACCAAATCCCTAACTCAATTTGCTAAAATTGAGCCCCAAATCTTCAAGGAATCTCCATCACACTTCACTGTTACCTGCACATACTCTTTATTGTATCATTCTCCACCATCCTTCATTGTTGCCTGCAGACACTCATTATTGTACTGCTCTCCACCATGCTTCACTGCTGCCTGCAGACATTTATTATTATACGACTTTCCAGACCATCAGAGAACAAACTGTCTTCTGTAACAGTCAGATGTTTCAAACTTTGACCCCTCAGTCCAGAACACCTGCTGCCATTTTTCTGTATCCCAGTTCTCATGTTGTTGTGCATAGTTGAGTTACTTGATCTTGTTTCTATGTCAAAGGTATGGCCTTTTGTCTGCAATTCTTCCATGAAGACCACTTCTAGCCAGACTTCTCTGAATAGTAGATGGGTGTACCTCGGTCTAACTGGTTTCGGCCAGTTCTGTACTCATAGCACTGCTGAACATCTTTCGATTTTTAATGGAAGTATGCATGATGTGTCTTTCATCTGCTGTAGTAAGTTTCCTTCGCTGAACACTGTGGCTACAGTCTGCAATGTTGCCTGTTTCTTTGCGCTTCTTCAAAGGAGCTTGAACAGCACATCTTAAAACCCCATTCTGCTTTGGAATCTTTGCCTGGGAGAGACATTGATGATGCCGTATAACTACCCTGTGTCAGTCTTGCCATGGTGCATGGCCTGTGCATGAAACTGTCTTCCATAAACTCAAGTTTGTAGCAAAGTTTGGCTGTTCCATCCCCAGTGTTAAACGTTCTACACAGCTGTTTGTGTTTTAGTTAATGACCATATTTCAACCTTCATATTTCCTGACTTTTTGCAAGTGCACCTAGAAGAACTAATGCTGTTTTGAAGGCAAAGGGCGCTCACACCAAATATTGATTTAATTTAGATTTATTTTTTGTTCATTCACTTTGCATTTTGTTATTTGACAAAAATAAACTATTAACACTCCTATTTTTGAAAGAATGTTTACTTTGCAGCATTTTTTCCACATCTTGTTTGTTATGTACTGTGTATATAACTTTGTCATGTAGTAGTGTGTATAGACACTTCGGCAAACTGATGTGTTTAGTCCTGGCCACTTGTCTCAAGGTTAGCAGCATCTAGTATATAGAAAACCATAATGTTATCAGTTTAGACGGAAGATAGTCAAATGTTTTGGCCTAATCCTGTTTTTGTGATTGAATCAGATTGTATAGGGGAATGGAAAGATTGCATTCCAACTATTAGAACTGCTTGATGTCAGATATTACATGAGAAAAAGAGGAAGTTTGGCAGCACGGGGCTAAGGTTTTTCTTTTATTGAAGAATAAAGGATAAAATCAGTTTAACACATAGGAGAGATTTATCATGGGTTTTTGGCATACAAAAGTAGCAAAATTTGGCATAAGCCTCATTTGCGCACAACTTTTGTGACTTTTTAATAGGTACATTACCCTTTACCACTTTCCCAAAAAGGGCATGTGGCTTGCTTGCACCAAGACACTTATGTATAATTTACACTAGACAGTC
Organism: Eleutherodactylus coqui; assembly: GCF_035609145.1. Taxonomy (NCBI): domain Eukaryota; kingdom Metazoa; phylum Chordata; class Amphibia; order Anura; family Eleutherodactylidae; genus Eleutherodactylus; species Eleutherodactylus coqui. Next base: position 219,292,237 of record NC_089840.1, on the reverse strand, counting down.
AAGTAAATTATACTAGAAATAGACGCCAGTTACTAGCTGATGAAGATTTCTGTGTGGGTACACTGAGAAGCTGAGATGCGCCTTATATATGAAGACGTGGATGCCTTTTCATATGTTAGGTACATTGTGCACTGATGAGTATAACATTAAGACTGCTGTATGAAACACTGGCCTTAATAAAACTCCCCCATAGTCCATAAAAATGGTGGATGTATATGTTTTTTTGAAACACCATGGTTCTTGATCACAGTCAGACTTGATCTTGTCCTAATGTTCTGATTTTGGCTGGTGACTAGTAGCCACCCTGTGCACTTGGAAGATGTAGCCGGATTAAGAAGGCACATAAATTTGACACTAAAGTAAGTACATCCAATAACTTTCCTTGATGTCAGACATGACTGATGATGTCAAGTTTGTGCCACCCTATAACAATTGTAAAGGCCCATTTACACGCAATGACTATCGCTCAAAATGCGTTCAAACGACAGCAAATAAGCGATAATCGTTACGTGTAAATGTGGCCATTGTGCACTTTTCGGCTGAATACTGATTTTAAGGTGAGCTTAAAATCCATCGTTTAGCTGGAGAGAGATAACAGGGACTGCAGGCTGTGTTCTCGGGAGAGTACACTGTATTCTGCCGACAGCCGTGCGAGAACAATACAGCTGTGTGCAGAACCCAGCCCAGATGCTGCACTCTGCTAATAACTCCCGGTGGCCATGCAAATGAAGATGATAAAGTGTTAATGGACATTAGTGTCCATTAACACTTTATGCAAAATGATCTCTAAAACCTTCAAACTTTCAATCGTTTGAAAGATTGTCTTTGTGTTTTTTGTACAGGTGCCATAGACAACTATATATCATAAGGCCCATTTACATGCAAAGTTACTTAGCTCATCACAACCACGGGCAAAAAAATAGTTACTGATAGAAGCTTAGACCTCACGATATCAATAACGCTATGGAGAAAACACTGATAATAACTTATAACACCGTTAAGGGCAGGTTAACGCACTGTAGATAAGTTTTATGCAGACAGTTCTTTTTTTTTCTTTTGCTTGATTAGGACAAAACTAATGGAAAATTTACAAGTCATACAAAACGAAAACCGAAAATCATCAAAATAATACTACTTGCGGTGATTAACATATTTAATTATGTATTATTGGTAATTCATTACTGATTTCATTTAAAAGGAAAATGGCCAAAGAAGATATGGAGGACCTCCTCCTGGGTGGGATGGCCCACCTCCTGAGCGAGGATGTGAGATCTTTATTGGCAAACTTCCGCGTGATCTTTTTGAGGATGAACTTATACCATTATGTGAAAAGGTAAAATAATAATCAATCAACTACTTTCAGCTATGCAATCAGATTTTAGCATTCATTTGGTGCATAGAGAAAAGACCAACTAATGTTCTCTTCTTTGTGTTTTAATGTGTATCTGATATGACTAAAATTATGTAATTGTGAAATTAGATAAATGAATGTGTCTGTAGGGCTGGGTTCACACAGGGCGTATTCCCGTCGGAAATCTCGCAGTTTGGCCGCAGCAAAAAGTGCGAGATTTCCGCCGGGAGGCTTTGAAGCGGCCCGGCCGCTCGCTTTCCGTTGCGGCCGGCGCTCCATAGAGGAGAGCGCGGCCGCGACGAAAATAAACAAAAAAGAAAAGTAAATAGACATGCTGCATCTTTTGAAACCGCGGCTGCGGCGGCCGCAGCCGCGGTTTCAGCCGGACTTACCGCAGCGGACTGGCTGTCCCATGTGGACGAGATTTCTGAGAAATCTCGTCCACATGGCTGGCTAATCCCAAGATTAGCGGCCGTGGGCGGATTTGCCGCGGCGAAATTCCGCGCGGCAAATCCGCCCTGTGTGAACCCAGCCTAGAAGTTTCACAAGATGCAAACACATATGAGGCCTTAGTTGTATGAATTCATTAGTCTACCTGCTGTTTAAGGAAACTGCAGCATCATAGACAATGTGGATGTATAATGACATATACTGCCAGTAAAAAGTATGTTGACACCATGAATACTTGTGGTTTCAGGGCAAAAACATTCAAGAAGGACAAAGATATTCAATCCAAATAAAAGAAAACATTATATCACATATGACTGCAACTCAAAAACAGTTAAGACTGTTGGTCTACCTAAACTTTTGTATATGTGGGCATAGAGGCTTCAAGTTATTAGCATGGATTTCATTCTGCGCGGTAGCCTCAAAATTGGCTTGAGATGCCTCAAATGGTTCATGGGTTCAAATCCCCTAATATGTGTAGATGATGGGTGGGGTCCGCCACTCGGGACCCCCACAGATCTGCTGATCCCTGGCACTGATGTCAGTACAGATAACGCAAGAAGCAGATTGCACTTTTTGTATTGCAGTGTCCCCCTTTGGTAGAGCAGACACAGCTCCTATTGAAGAAAGTCTGGCACATCCCAAATCCCATAAAAACGTCCATATAATATAATGTTACAATCAGTACAAGAGTGGTACCATGGTACATTGATAAGATCTTACGTATTTCAGACTAAGAGGGTCCTTGCTGAACTTTGGATGTGCCAGACTTTTTTCATCTGCTTGCGTTTGTCATTCTGATTACCCACAGCTGTTTTGTGCACTACACCTATACTTGGCTGAAGGACTATTGTGAATCCCATTGAATCGAACCTGGATCGGCTAGGGTTTTGTTAAACGTGCTGTTTGATTGAATGTTATAAACATGACTAAGTCAAGCAAGTGGACAAAAAGGTATGAGAACAGATCACTGCCTAACACAAACAAGGAAAGGTATACAAAAAGATAGCAAAAGCACTCAATGTTCCTAGAGATAAAGTTGGAAGCATAATTCGCAAGTTCAAAGCTAATGAAACTAAGTTTTCTGTTTGCATAGTAAGGTGCATACAAAACACTGAAGGTCTTCATGCTCAAACTCCAAGATGTACACCTCTACTGACCCAAAAGCACAAGAAAAGTCAGTTTCAATATGCTAAAAGCCATATAAATAAGCTGCAGAAGTTTTGGGATTCTGTTCTGTGGAGCGATGAAAGAAAACTGAAACTTTTCAGGGCTATTAATCAGCTGTATGTCTGGAAGACGAAGAATGAAGCATACACTGAAAAGAACACCCTTTGTACAGTAAAGCATGGCGGTGGCTCGGTGGTGCTCTGGGGCTGCTTCGCTTCCTCTGGCACTGGAAATCTGTAGTGTGTGGAGCTAACCATTGATTCAATGAAGTATTAGCAAATCTTAAAAAAAAAAATGTCAAGCCTTCTATAACAAGAGCATATATTATATACTTCTTTATTCCTCCATTCCTACAACATTTCGACCCTGCTCGGGGTTATTGTCAAGCTTGACAAAGACCCCGAGCAGGGTCGAAACGTCGCAGGAATAGAGGAATAAAGAAGTATTTAATATATGCACCTGCTATGCTGTCACTCTTTCCAGATACAGATCTTTGCACATGAGTCTTGGGCTCAGACTCCTCAATAAAGGACATTCAGGATCTAAATGATCCAGCTATTTAAATACAAGCCAAGGAAGTGCTGCAGGCTAACTGTGTTTGGATAAGCCTTCTATAACAAAGCTGAAGCTTGGGTATCACTGGATCTTCCAACAGGACAATCATCCCAAACATACCTCAAAGTCCACCAAGACGTGGTTCCAGAAGTCCTGGAAAATTCTGGAGTGGCCATCACAGGAAAATCTTTAGTGGGATTTGAAGAAGATAGTTGCAGCAAGCAAATACAAGAATACGGAGGCGTAATTAAGAGCTCTTGGGTCCCGATGCACAATCTGTAACAGGGCCCCTACCTACCAGGTGCTATTTATAATACTAGTGTCTTCTTATGTGATAGAGAGGCCTGGTACTGTTGTATTATGTCGCCACCGGAAGTTAGGGGTGGGGACATAATACAGCAGTGTTGACATTTGCTGATGCCCCCAGCTTCTGATTGGCTGTGGGTGCTCTCTGTTAACTGTGTTCTGGCCCCCTGCTCCCCTTTCTCCTGAATTTCCCGTGCCGTCAGTAAGTCAGGCCCGGCCCTCTTGCTGGTCCCCTAGGCGCTCCTGCCATCACTGATTCCCGGCTGGCCACTGCAGACCCCCGGCGCTCCTGCCATCCCTCACCCCCGGCCATTCCTATTGGCGCTCCTGACATCACTGACCCCCGGCCCTCTGCCTTCTCCACTCGGTGCTGCGTAAGCCTAACACTGAAACTACCCCTAACCCTCCAGCTCAGCACAAACTTCTTCCGTGCTACTTTCTCAGCTGCACTGGTTTGCCAGCCAATCGGGAGATAGGGGCATGACAGAGGCATTTCTACATGCAAGCCCTATCAAACTCCTAGCTTCTGGTAGCGTCAAGGTACAACAGTACCGAGGGGCCTTTGGGCCCTCTAAGGTTCCAGGGCCTGGGAGCGACTGCTACTCCTGCATCCCCTATAGCTACGCTTCTGCGAGAATACTAGTGAACTAAAGGCCATTGCCCATGAAGAATGGGCTAAGGTTCCACAGAATCGCTGTCAGAAACTGGCATCTAGCTATGCATCACATTTGCAGCAGGTCATAACAGCAAAAGAAGCTCTATAAGTACTAAAAATGCTAGTCATGAAGTTGTTGAATAATTCTGAGACTGCAGTAGTAGTAGTAGTAATCATTTTGATTGCAGCTGTTGTACAGTGTTGGTATTACAGAATTGTATCTTTGCAGATAGGAAGAATCTATGAAATGAGAATGATGATGGACTTCAATGGAAATAATAGGGGATATGCATTTGTAACGTTCACTAACAGACAGGATGCCAGAAATGCAATCAAGCAGCTCAATAATTATGAAATTCGGTAAGTGATTTTAGAATAACTTTGAAAAATAGGATTTTGTAAAATTTGGATTTTTGTCGTGGCTGATGGATGCTTGTTGATGGGACTATGTGTGTTTACATATATCTTGCTGCTATGATGTCCCATGATCATCTTGAGTTGATCTGAAATCCAAGAATTTTACATATACCCATTAAAGCATGACTTTGCTCCGATACCCATGGTCACCAAGATAATCTGAGAACCAATTTTCATGGACTATATATGGTAGCACATCTGGGTCTCCAGATTATGTCCTAGCATTGATTGCTGTGTAGCACCGTGACTGTGCACTGCTATTGAACTCAATACTATTGAACTCGCATTTTATATAAAACAGTCAAATTACTGAAATTCTTACAAATCTCATTTTTTTTGCAGAAACGGGAGATTGCTGGGGGTCTGTGCCAGTGTGGACAACTGCAGATTATTTGTTGGTGGAATTCCAAAGACCAAAAAGAGGGAAGAAATCTTAGTTGAGATGAAGAAAGTCACAGATGGAGTCATCGATGTAATTGTATATCCCAGTGCTGCAGATAAAACTAAAAACCGTGGATTTGCCTTTGTAGAATATGAAAGTCACCGGGCAGCAGCTATGGCAAGACGGAAGTTATTACCAGGTGAGCTACAGGACAATGGTATTTACAGCAAATGGAAAGGTTGTATGAACATGTACAAGTAAGAGAAATGTAAAACTGGCCATAGAGGTTTGTATTAGATTTTACTTACTGAAACCCATTGAAGAAGAGCAGAACTGCTGAATATCTAATGTATATGTGAAGAGAGGTAGGAGAATGGGCCAGCAGTGATGGTGTGATATCAAGGACAGGCACCAGGATATATTACTAATTAAAGCTTTGAGTTTGATTGGTCTGTTCTGTCTTTTTAACAATGCCCTGACTGAGGGCTCTTTCACACTGGTGTCAGCGTTTTTACATTCGCCTGCCGGCAACGTAGAAACACCCGGATGGGCGCATAAATCTAAAGTTTGTGCGCCTATTTAGATGGCCTGAGCCCCGCACATACACGCTGAGCCCTCAATGCCATTGGGTTGGGGGAAGACAGTTTAGCTCTGCTAAACTGTCTCCCCCTTCCCTCCCCCTTGCCGACTCTCTGCAAGGGGAGGAGGCGGGGTGGGGACTAGTGTGCTAAGCCCCCTCTCCGTCCCTTGTCAGCAGCCAGCAATGGGAGGGGGTGGGATGGGAGCTTAGCAACTAGCTCCACCCCCATCCTGCCCCATCCCATTGCAAACAGCCGGCAAGGGGCAGAGAGAAGAAGAGAAGGGGGAGGAAGTTTAGCAGTCACGCTGCCAAACTCCCTCCCATTTCCCTTCTCCGGCAGCTGTCTTTGGCTCCCATAGGAGTCTATGCAGCTGCCAACGTATTCCAACCAGAAAAATAGTTCCAGGACTATTTTTCCTGCCTGGCGTAAAAGTGCCTAGTGCTATATTGGCCGTCCGGGCGCTTTTACGCCGCGGGGATATGCCCATCTGAACTGTTGCATTGGAGTCCAATACATCAGATGGTAGCGTATATCGGACAGCCGTGAAAACATGTTAAATGTACAGTGTCGTGGGTCGTCCAGGGTAAGCAATACTCTCTCTAGGCAATATTTGGTGTACCTAGGAGATGAGGGGCCTACTGTAAATAGGGATCATCTATATTACTTCAGAAATTCTTGATAGGGTATTTAAAAAATAGTTGGTCTAAAACCAGAAAACTCTTTATGGACTATTTTTGGATCAGGCTACAAACACCATGATTACAAAAATTGAAGTCTTTTTAAGTCCATTTATTTTACTACTGTATAACATATGTTAACATTTTTCACTTTGCAGGACGTATTCAGTTATGGGGTCATCCGATTGCAGTGGACTGGGCAGAGCCAGAAGTTGAAGTTGATGAAGACACAATGTCATCAGTTAAGATTTTATATGTCCGGAATCTTATGCTCACGACAACAGAAGAGGCAATAGAGAAGGAATTTAATAACATCAAACCAGGTAATATACTTTCCTGTAGAAATACTTAGAATTAGCAATAAATTATTATTATTTTATTAACTATTCCAAACGACACTTGAATATCTTAAATCTTTCAAAACTCTGAGAAGGGAAATATTCTGGAGCACAACCAGTCATAGACAACAAGAACTTCGTGGAGCTTACAGGATTTCTGTCTGGGATACTTATTTTTTGCGGTACATATGTTGTAAGTGCAAAAGTTAATTTCAGTGTTCTCAGCTGAAATCCATGTTTGATTTGGTTACAATATTGCTGAAAACCTATCATGGAAGAGAGGAACACTTTTATAGAAGTTTGTTGCATTGCAGGATCCCTTCATTACTAACAAGTAATTTTGCATGACTGCAACCAAATCCAGTTTCACATGGGGATATTTACCACGAGTTAAAAATGTAGAAACTTTGAACTATGAACCCAACTCTGGGACTTGATAAATCTCTAGGTAATAAAATGGTTATTTACATGCTTCTCGAATGGTCTAGGGAGATAGCAGTCAAGTAAAGACTTTAGTAATTCCATTCTGACTTCAAATGCCTGATCTTTCCATCGGTCAAGGAGTTATTTTTACAGCTCCCGAAAGATAAATTCATTAATAAATTATAACTGTTTGGACCCTGAATACCAACAAATTCAACATGTTATAGTGCAAAAATGCATTGAAATAACCTGATTTACTATCAACGTCTGAGATATGCTTTGAAATTATACAACATGACTTATATCCTATTGTCCGAAAGACCCAGAGGCAGGAAGAGGAGCGTGCTGATTTGCAAGAGGCAAAAAGTGACTTGTTAATTTGATTATGATGTGAGGTTACAGGTGTAGGTGACAGGGGAAGTGTCATGACATATGGGCAAGAGTGAAGCTCAATCTGAAGCAACAACAACAGAATGAACAGGATCTCCTTGCAGAATTAACCCTTTCCAATCCAATTTGTATCCCGGTTTTCCTAGGGGGTTTACTCTTTTTCTGCCGTTATACAACGGCTCTATATGCTGGCTAAAGTCAGTACTACATGAAGTGACACGTTGAATAGGCTCCGACAGCAGAGAGGCTGGCAATATACAGCAAGAGAACCCCGACAGACGTCTTCCAACATCAGAGCTGTACAGCCTTAAATCATAATGTCTTCAGACGTCAGACAGTGAATTGGAAAGGGTTAACTGAAGATCCTACCACACACAGAACTACTGAAAAACTGTACTGTAATGACATATACAGTTTAGTTACTTCTCAACATTAATATAAAGCCAATATAGTCTGGTAATGTCCCTAGTTACTAATCACATACTAAGACCACTTTCAAAGAGCCATAATGGAAGTGTATTTTAGCACCTGTATTATGGCACAACACACGGACCTACAGCGGTTCCACTGAGCTGAACTAACATTAGTGTAGAGTCTTGTGTGATTGTTCCTAGCAAGAGAAACCTAGTGATCTTGTAGATTTGATACCTTTTAATGGCTAACAAAAATACATGATGTTCTAGCGAGCTTTCGAACCTCTCAGGGTCCTTCCTCAGGCATAATTAAATAGATTTGAAGAGTCATGCATATGTATGCACACAGTCTTAAGAAGATCTAAGTTTGGTTTAACTCAACTGCAGGAGGTACAGATGTTGCAGTCATAATATATATGCAAAATGCACTGCTAAGCAAGTTTCACATGACCACGTTTTAGTATCTACATTTTGACTGCAGGACCCAAATCCCCTGCAGTTGTTTTGAACCTAAACTTGAAGCAGTAGAACCTCGGGATCCGAGGTATTGCACCTGTAATACAGATCATAAAATGCCAATCAGTATGTTTTGGAATATGGTAGAATGTCATAGTAACCGAAGCATACCCACACAAGCAAGGGAATAATATGAAGAGATGGCTGGATTTGACTCTAAGACCACAGTGCTACAATGCAACTGTGTTAGCTACTAAGCCATCATGTTGCACTGTTATTGAAGGACTCCAGTGTTATATTTTCTAATCATAACCTCCACTTAATATCATGCATTAGTAACTTGCAATGCTGCAAGAAAGCTAGTTAATTGAAGTGGTGGCTCCGAATAGACATTGAAGGCATATCTGACTGCTTAGAGCCTCTAAAGCCAAGTGGCACTGACACTAGGAAACAATGTGCTAGCTTGTCTCCTATTGACTCCACTCTACTTTCTCAAGGTAGTCACGTGATTGTCCATGTAGTGCTGGAAGAAAGGCACATTTGTTCAGACAATCAGTGAAGATACAGGTCCTACGTGACATGTTGCCGCAGTCTACCCTTAGACAAACTCTTTAAAGGGGTTGTCTAGTTACTGGACAACATTTCTGCAATAGCTCCAACTGCCTTAAAATAAAATACAAAGCAGTACTTAGCCATCCATACAGCGATGTTGCCCCACCATCCTAATGGTGATTGTTATGGAAGAAGACATTGGCGGAAGTCACCTGACTGCTGCAGCCAATCAGATATGTGGGGTTCTAAAATGCTGCAATGCTTCAGAATAAACACACTTTTAAGTTTGGCTCTTAATGGAGCTCTGAGTCAAAGAGGTGGGCCATGCCAGCCTCTCTCTGTCCAGATCATGTTGACTAACAGCTCTCCCCCTATACACAAGCCAGGAGAGAGCAGTTGGCCTACATGCTGTGGGTGAGGAGAAGCCGATGCAGTTCCTTTCCGAGTCAAACTTAAAAGAGGGTTTATTCTGAAATGCTGCAGCAGTTCAGACTAACACATACACTGGGGGCAGTGTGCATACCTGTCCCGGGTACATGCTGGTTCGGGCAGCATGAACTGGGTGACAGGTTCCCTTTAAGTTTTTGTTTCTAATGCTGTCTTCATTGCTATACTTTCTATCCTTTGTAGGGGCAGTTGAACGTGTAAAGAAAATTAGAGATTATGCCTTTGTACATTTTAACAATCGTAGTGATGCAGTGGAAGCAATGAATGCACTAAATGGCAAGGTAGGATATAGAACACTGCATTGCAATACATGCCTTTATGTACTTTTAAATAAATAGCGATGACATCCATCCATGAGAGCAATGTTTAGGGTACGTGTAAAATAAGTTTACCTTAACTTTTTTAGTAGATATGTAGCTTGGTACTAAGAGTGCACTTTATTGTCCATTGAAACATGTTCTTGTGTAAATGGCACTTTGTAGTTTAGTCTTTAAACAATGTTAAGCACTATCAGTATATACAGTACGGCAGTTGAGTCCCCATCGTACCACCATACAGTCTCCACCCTAAATTGATTTTCTCATTCAGAGATATATCTGCACATTAAAAAGCTAATAGTAGTGCGGATTATAATTGAGGAAATTGGGATGGCCGTGGGCCCCCATTGAGCTTCGGGCCTGGAGCATTCACCCCTATTATAATCCATCATTGGTCACAAGTACTAGTGATTAGTGATATATGCCACAAAAAAAACTGTGATGTTAGTTGACCTTTATATATAACAAAAAAGTTATTACTTAAGTGAGTGCCAATTTTGCATCCAGATTGATTGGCACTGCATGACCCTACATATGAAAATATAGCTCCAGCTACATGCAGTTTTCATTCAGTTTGTCTACATCCCTATATCAATCTGTTTTACCTAAAAAAATTATATATATACAGATATCTTAGAAGTTCTTGTTTCTAGATTATAGATGGCTCTCCCATAGAAGTTACCTTGGCTAAACCAGTTGACAAGGACAGTTATGTAAGACATACAAGAGGAACAGGAGGAAGAGGTGGTGCCGTTCAAGGAGAATATGCCTACACAATAGGCCACATCTACGACCCTACTACAGCCTACATCGGAGCACCTGTGTTCTACGCACCACCCACCTACACTGCGGCCATTCCCAGCTTTCACTTGCCTCCTGCCAAAGGTTATGTCAGCAATCGTGGCCTCATCCGACCTCCATCTGTTAGAGGTAACAGCGCAGTAACTGAATTCAATGAATCTGTATTACGTGTAATAAATGTTGGCACTTGTTATTAATTGAGAAGGCAGACCGTGACATGACAATTTAGAAATTTAATTAGCAGTTTAGAATCCCACTGCAGGTTAGTTCTATGTAATTTATTTAATTAGAATCCTAATCAGTCACCCTTGTACTATACAGGGAGCAGTTACTAACCTGGAGTTCTGCATAATGCGTGTCCGATAATACTTACTTTGTAAATAGATTAGAGAGAGTATGAAAAATGGCTGCAAATTAATCATCACTTCTAAAACAGAACAGAATAAATTGTAACGCAGTGTGCCGCTGTTTAATATTCTTAATGGAAATGTGATAATATAGGGTGTAATTGGGTTAATTCAAACCAACTTCTGTAGACACCTACTGCTCCAATGGAGTCAAACTGCAAAATGATTCAATTTTGCTTGTAAAACAGAGTTAAAAAACAATAAGACACAAGATACTTATGATGAATGTACTCCATAGTGTACTAATTGACAAGCTAATTAATCATGAGCTCTCGCCCTTGCATCCCATCCAATTCATCTAGGGGAAAAATGAAGCCCATGTTATACTTGCACATCTATATACAGGGGGTGAACAAAAATATGGAAACACCATACGAAATGCATGCCTTAAATTACATGGGATTATAAATCATATACCAGGAAGACATGTAGAGACTGATTTTAAGTGGAGGTAATATGACACAGATGATGCTGGGCAGAAGTGAACATCTACCCGAGCAACAGGGTTCCATTGGTTAGGGGTTTGAGCCACTCAGCTGCTGTTACCAGCTGGCTCCCAAAAGCACCTAGAGCAGGGCAAGAGGTGAAGTAAACACAAATTTGTCAGGAAAGCTCTCAGCCAAGCAGAGGTCAAAAGGGCAGTTCAGTGCTAATGATTAAAATCCCATGCATTTCGTACGGTGTTTCCATATTTTTGTAGACTTCTTGTATTTCCGCAGTCCTTGGGCGCTACCCAAATGAATGGATGTCCATGCAATACATAGTCTGGCTGTTCCACGAGCATCTCATAATTAGCAGCTCCTCACTCTGTCAAATAGAGGGATATCCCAACTGCCTTCTTCGTCATCTAAATGCCCTAACAGAACTTGTCTTGAAGTGACCCCTTTAAACCTCTTACTGATTATCCTGAGCTGCGCTACAGCAAAAGGAAATGGATAATACTGTTGGAACAGCAGTGTGAGTGCAGGCAGAGCTAGGTCCCACCTTCACCTTAGTACTCATGTCCACATCATCTTGCTACCTTTTGTATCTCAATTCAATCCCCCTGTTAATTTACTTCAAGAAAATGTATAAAATAAAAAGATTTTTCACTTGGTGATATACCTAATACAATTCCATGTATGGAATGATATGGGGAGCTCTTACAACATACACATCTAAAGGTTTGCAGAATTAGGAGGTGATTATTGTGATAAATATTTAACCCTTTCCAATCCACTGTCTGACGTCTTAAGACATTATGATTTAAAGGGGTTGTCCCGCGATAGCATGTGGGGTTCAGCACTTCTGTATGGCCATATTAATGCACTTTGTAATATACATCGTGCATTAAATGTTGGCCATACAGAAGTTATACACTTACCCCCTCCGGTGCTGGCCTCCCCGTCTCCATGGTGCCGACCAAAGCCGCCTTCTCCCTGGATTAGATGCGCTTGCGCTGAAGGGGCAGCTCTGGCGTGCTCGTGCCGCACAGGTCTTCTGCGCACCTCTACGGCGCGAGCATGCCGGAGCCGAACAGAAGAGGGCAGACTGCGCAAGCGCGTCTAATCCAGGGAGAAGGCGGCTTTGGTCGGCGCCATGGAGACGGGGACGCCAGCACCGGAGGGGGTAAGTATATAACTTCTGTATGGCCAATATTTAATGCACGATGTATATTACAAAGTGCATTAATATGGCCATACAGAAGTGCATAACCCCACTTGCTATCGCGGGACAACCCCTTTAAGGCTGTACAGCTCTGATGTTGGAGGACACCTGTGGGGGTTCTCTTACTGCATATTGCCAGCCTCTCTGCTGTCGGGGCCTATACAACGTGTCACCTCATGCAGTACTGGCTTTAGCCAGCATATAACGCCGTTGTATAATGGCAGAAAAAGAGTAAGCTCACTAGGAAAACCAGGATACAAATTGGATTGGAAAGAGTTAATATATTTTATTTAGACGATTAATTTTTATGCCGGACAGTTTAATACAAAAAATTAGTTTGTACATAAGAATTTAGAGCCCTTTTCTATAGTTTCTATAATGTGCATTGGAATACTGCAGTCAAGAATTTTACAGCTTTGGGATAATGTTCAGTTTGGCCGGTTCACCAAATTTCTAAAAAAAAAGTTTGGTTCAGTACGAAAATAGCAATTACGGCATTACTTTTTAAATTTCTTTTAATAGTGCTCACCATGCATGATAAATAACAAAATATATTCACTTTCTGGGTCTAATAGGCTGAGTTACATGGCAGACAAGGAGGCGTTTTTCAGACTTCCGGTTGCCATGGGAACCCATTGGTATCTTGCAATCATATTGCGGAGTGCCGATGGGTGATAAAAAGTGCCTTCTCCCCCTGTCATCCTGTTGCATGCTGCAATTGCTGTGGATTGTGGCATGTAAGGGGTTAAACCGCCAACATCTGAGGTTTCTCCTCTCCTGGCGGTTAGAGCAGGAGCCTGGCTGTCAGTAGTCAGCTAAGCCCCCATCTTAAAAAGATGTATGTGCAGGTTTAAAGCCCATTAGTGAGTTCAGTCAGAAGGCATAGTGGTCGTCGCTAAGGGGTTAAACATCAACTTCTAAAACTGACAGAGGAAGATGATGGCTCAGTGGTTGCTCAACACTAGATAATATGCTGCATCAAATTTCGGATTAAACGTTTACTGAAATGTATGACATTACTGTCCTGTATTCATGCTATGTCATGATAATTATTTTGGTACTTTTGAAGTTTTACCTAACTATTTAAAGAAAACATAAAAGGCTGGCTGTCCACGGGCGATAGTCATAGCATGATCTGCGGCGATAAATCGTCCGCGGATCACGCTATTAAAAGCTTTCCATAGGCTAACTATGGAAAGCGCAGCCCGATGTCCACCAGCAGAGAATCATAGCGATTCTCCGCTCACGGGATTAAAATCGCGGCATGCTGTGATTTGCCGTGATTCTCCGCAGTGGCCCTATCTATTAAATAGGCTCATCATGGAGACCTGTCAGTACTCCTGCCTCCTACCCCGCGGCCGAATATCGTTAGCGATATTCCATCCCGGCCGTGGACAGGCAGCCTTAGTTCTCCAGACATGTTTGTTTCAGTAAATATTTGTATTTCCAATGTAATGCTATTCTGGAGCATATTGTTCCTTTCAACTATGCATTGTGCTGTTCCTCTGTTATACCTCCTGAAATTCTAGGGGGTTACCATGCCTCTTGTTAATATGGTGGTTCTCTACGGTGTATGACATGGTCAGCATAAATTGGTCAGAATGTATATAGGCATGTCCCTTTTTCTAGGGGAATGGTAGTATACAGTTGTCAATTTATTTGTACATTTCCAGAAGGAATGATGGAGGAATGACACAATGCGGAGTTCTAAAAAAAAGTGCTCCAAAATTCTTATTTTATGGGAAAAGTATTTAGTAAAACAGAGCTGTCAGGGTAGCTAACAGATTACTTATGCTTCTTAGTTAACTCTTTAATCTGTTTGACAGTAACAAGAGTAACAAGTCATTTTTGGCAAAGTTGTGCAAAAGTAAAGGTTCCAATTAGAGATGAGCGAACGTACTCGTTACGAGTACTTACGCACCCGAGTACCGCCATTTTCGAGTACATCAGTACTCGCGCGCAAAGATTCGGGGGGCGCCGTGGCGGCACGGGGGTTGCAGCGGGGAGTGGGGGGGAGAGGGAGAGAGAGGGCTCCCCCCTGTTCCCCGCTGCTACCCCCCGCACCGCCACGCCTCTCCCCGCCCCCCGGCGCCACCCGAATCTTTGCGCGCGAGTACTGAAGTACTCGAAAATGGCGGTACTCGGGTGCGTAAGTACTCATAACGAGTACGTTCGCTCATCTCTAGTTCCAATACATCTTAAAGGGGTTATCCAGGCAGCAGCTGCCAAGATACACCAGAGGTCAGAGCGGAAGCGCTGCTCCAACCCCTGTCTAGCAGCCAGTATTCGTAATTGCAAGCACAGTTCTCATTGAAATCAATGGAAGCTGCGCTTGTAATTGCAGGCTGGGGTCTCATTGATTTCAATGACAGTTGCACTTGCAATTACGAGCACCAACCACTACACGGGTCGGAGTAGTGTTTCCGCTCTGAACCCGGTGTATCCTGGTGACCGCAGCCTTGATAACCCTTTTAACTAGCTATTGGCCAAATGCTTATTCAGGTGACACCTGTTTCTTCCAACTTCCCCATACGCATGAACACGCGGTTCAGCCAATAGTTCATGTGTTTTCAGTGGGTACAGTGGAAAGTTGGTGGCAGACATTTAACGTCGGGGAACAGATAACTTCCACCGACATTATCTGCAAGTCAGGAGACCCCACAAACATGTGACAGTCGCTCAGCCCCACCAAATTTAGTATTTTCATGCTACTTTTGTCTAATGTGTTTGGGGGCTTTAACGTAACACATTAGAATAAAAGTTTTATCAAAGGAGTAAAATGTAATTCTGCATTCAGTCAGCGACTCTCGTGACCGCTGCCCCAACTTAGCCTCATGTGATCACATGTAAATGTAACAGTTTATCAAAATGAGGAATAATATTTGTAATCTGAAGCTATCACAAACTAATGGTGCGTTCTTCTACATAATCAGGATGGAACTGTAGCTTATAAACTGTAATTTGTGCATTAATTTGATAGAAGTTGGAACCAGTGTACATTGAACAACTATTAAACAATGGTGGAGCATTGTCAAAATATGACCATAATACGTCTATCATATAAAAGGTTTTTTTTTCTAATTTCCCCCTATTTTTCTACATAACAGCCTGATACCTCAGTAGCATCATCTCTTAACTTACTGACACCTAGTTTGCTCAAGAGGGGGGTATCAATTCCATATTGGATGTGTTGAAAATATGATGGCAATCTGGCAACAGGAAGCACTCTTTTTATTGTCACTATGTAGCATTTTACTGTGTGTTGGAATGGTAAGGGTGGTTTCATATCTACGTGGGGAGTTCCTGTTTCCTGTTCCGTTCGGAACCAAACTTCATCGAATAGATCCTATTGACTGTAATGGGGTCTATTCACTTTCTGCCCAGTTGCCCCGCTTTAGCCGCAAGAAAAAGTGCTGCAAGGAACCCCCTTTTCTTCTAGTATTATCTGTGATGGAAACTCTGACCAGAGGTTTTAACGCAGATGTGAAACCAGGCTAATTCCTATGACCGATACTACTCATCCTCTTCAGTAAACTGTTGTGTTTTTAATATATATCAAGCATTAAATACACACTGTACAAAATTAGTTTTTTAGTATAAAGCCACTAAATGGGACTCTATTGTTTAGTATAAAAACACTAAATGTGACTCCCATTGTTTAGTATAAGGCCACTAAATGTGACTCCGATTGTTTAGTATAAGGCCACTAAATGTGACTCCGATTGTTTAGTATAAGGCCACTAAATGTGACTCCGATTGTTTAGTATAAGGCCACTAAATGTGACTCCGATTGTTTAGTATAAGGCCACTAAATGTGACTCCGATTGTTTAGTATAAGACCACTAAATGTGACTCTCATTGTTTAGTATAAGGCCACTAAATGTGAATCCATTTTTTAGTATAAGGCCACTAAATGTGAATCCATTGTTTATTATAAGACCACTAGATGTGATTCCATTGTTTCAAGCATGTTCAATGCACATGGCACTAGCTTCTTCATTATATCATGGATCTGGGTGATTTTCTGCTGATTTGATTCAGTTTAATGCCTTCTTACATTCCTAGAAATTTACATGAGTGTACCTGTAGGGGCTGCAGGCGTTAGAGGCCTGGGAGGACGGGGATACCTGGCATATACTGGTCTGGGCCGTGGATGTGTGGGATACCAGATGAAAGGAGACAAGAGAGGAGAAGAAAAACTCTATGATATTTTACCAGGAATGGAGCTCACACCTATGAGTGCTGTTGCTTTAAAACCACAAGGTATCAAAATGGCACCACAGGTAAGATATTCTAATTCTTTATACAGTGTGGACAAACATGTATCTACCTAATGTCTAGTTATTAACAGAATTACTGGAATAGATTTAAAGGCTATGTACACCTTAGCACTCCTTTTTTTTCTTTCATTAATTGGATGTGTTTTTGGAAATTAAGACTTTTAGTAATTGTTTTTTACTAAAATTTCTGATTGTTTGATTTCTATGCTTGTATTGCTTTCCAAGGCAGTACAGACTGGAGGACTGAAATCTTAACACAACTGCTCAGTGAGTAAAGTGACTGGCTGTTTCTCAGCCCCTCTCCTAGTCTATTCCCATGCCCTGAAGGGACATGCTGTGAGGGGGGAACATTACACACTGAGGAATTTCTGAGACACGACCACTCAGTCGGGTTTCTGCAGTGACAGGAAAAAGGCAGCACATTTTCTTTCATTTGCAAGTTCATGTGAGTCTTCCACACAGGAAAGTGCAGTCTATGGAGAGCAGCATGTCATGGTTTATTACATTTACTCCAAGTCATAAGTAGTAAAAGAGGATTTTAAAAAATTGTGATATGTCTGGAGCGAGAAAACTAGTATTGCAGAGGGCTTTTAGACAGTGACAGGGGATGTGGGGAGATGCTGATTATTTTACCAGACATCTTCATTCTGTGACTTGTAGTACTACTGTTTTATTATGTTCTGCTCTCTATAAAGAGCATCTACATCCCACCCACCTGCCCATAGTAAATTTGGGTCTGTTTTTAGTGGAGCTCCGCTCCCACCACCTTGTCATTTGATGCAGAGATAGAACTGTGTTGTAATCAACTAAACTGTACTTATCTGTTCCACCACCACCAATCTATCCCCCACTAGTAAATTAGATAAATGGAGAGATACTGTGCAGTGGGCGTGGTTATGCTACAAAGTCTCTGAAAGAGGAGAGGGGTAGCTGAGCTTGTGCACCTTCATGAGAGGGACCAGCTGATCAATGCTGGGAACTCCCCAAAGGCAGAAACTTGAATGTAGGACATAATTCAATCCATGTATGAGGCTCTCTAAGTGCATGAGAAGTAAAACTCAATGCAAAAAACAAATAAGTGCATAATTTTTTTTTCTGCAAAGACTTAGTAAGCTATGTATTGATTTTTCATGCACAAAGATTTCCATAGCCTTTAAGTAATGGATTACATGTAATTCTCATTGCTAGAGACTTTCATTTTAGCTCTTTTAGATAGGCTGATGCAACATCATATGCAATTTGCTATTCAACTTTATGATGCTAAAATTGTGTAGAAAACCTGAACAACTGAAGAAGTATAATTTTTTTTTCAGTTCTACATTGTATAAATCTGCAGAAATCATAACATTCCTTAAACACCAAGTTTGTGTAGATTACAATTAAATGTTTCGTATTTTCAGTTTTTTATAAAATGTTACTAAGTACTATACAATGGAAAGTGTTTGACTTTCCTCACATGACTTTAAAAAATTCCATATTGTTTCAGTCATAAATCAATACTATTAGCCTAGGAAAAAAATGTTGTAATTGCCTATTGCATAAAATGGGGCTTTCTCGTTAGCCCAGTTTTACATGTGCGTCGGAACCTCCAGCTGGAGGTTCCGTCACAGATCCGGCTCAAAATACATTGCATGCAGCACTTTTTCTTCCATCCAAAAGTCAGGCAGCTGGGTGGAAAGTGGACAGACTCCATTATAGTCAATGGGTTCTATCCAGAGATGGCCACGGGAATTCCCCTTTCCTGCTCCCCGAACAGAGAAGGAAAGTGGATTGCCCAATGCAGGTGTGAATACACTCTGAATCGCATCTTCCCCCTGTCTTATGCATTCAGTGGTAAAATCCATCTTCCAGCCCATAGATGTCTATCGAGAGGGGAGGAGGAGATAGAGCTACGGTTGCAGAAGGAGACACAGACACACAAACATTTTAGCAGTAGTACATTTACTACTATCTCACTCCAGAGCTGGATCCATAGCAGCACTGCTAATTACTTCTACATAATGTCTTCATGAAGCTGTTACTTCTCTGCATATGAGTAATAGTGATAGAAAACAGAGGAAATCCTGCTCCCTATGTACTGTGTATGGGAGACATCAGCAGCAAGTCTCCAGCCCTTCTGAAGTTGAACTCAGGAAAAAAAATAACAAAGGTGAACAGAGGGATACAAGAGAACAGCTGGTGGCTCGGCACAACGCTCCAGGAGCAATCAAATACTTGGAATGATTATGATCAAACTTATCTTTTATTTGGTAATATAAACAAGCAGCATTTGAAAACGTGTTTCAGGGCAAACCCCCTTCATCAGATGGATTATATAGATAGTATTTCATTATACCGCTTTCTGACAGGCCCCAGGCCCTACCTTTGCAATCTCATCAAGGTTCGATATTTGGAACCCCTAAATACCAATCAGGACATTTAAATTCCTCTGTCATAGTAGACAGCAACACTTAAAGGGTTAACAGCTACGATCAGTGCTCACGCTATTGCAGGCGGGTGTCAGCTGTCAAAAGCAGCCGTCACTTGCTGTGTATGACGAGGAATCGGCCTGCAATCCCACTCTACTCAAACAGCGCACCACTATGACATAAATATATGTCTGCTAGGATTAACTGATTATAATCTACCTATTTTATTGATAGGAAAATACAATGTTGCGGTTTTAACAACTATCAGAATGTGTCTGCAACACCTCCACATTGAGTTCTATTTAAAGAGGATCTGTCATGTCCTCAGGTCAGCGGGCGGGATGCATACAGTAGTAGCAAATATATGTGCAGCTTTGCAGCTGTGTCTCTGCTGACTCTTGAGCAGTTTATCTTTTGTGTCCATGCCTCCTACTTCTCTAGCACCAAGCTCCATTAATTTAAGCTTATGGTGTGGTGAATCTGTTATTTCTATGCCCCCTACTTCTCTTGCACTGAGCTCCATTAGTTTTGGCTTATGGCATGATGAATCTGCAAGTGTAATTATCAATTGGTGAGGTCAGATTTCCTCTGTCCATGGACAGTAAGCAGAGGAGAAAGCCCACTTAACAGATTACAGCGTCTGGAGCTAAAACGCATAGAGGTTGGTGTGGGAGAACGGAGAGAAGTAGACACAGAAGACAAACTCCATGTTAGGTCCAGCAGACCAAGGCATCGTCCTGTCTCCGAGTCTGCTTCTATTTCTTTCAGCATTCACAGGGTTACTGTGTCTAGCTCCTCTGCACAGCCTGTGGGGATTTGTAATCAGCTTCCTATTTAAATCCTCCAGACCTTACCCACAATTCTTGGTGTTGTTGTTCATTCCTTGGATGACAGTGTATCTTTCTATTCCCTGTATCTGTGATCTCTGCACAAGACTAGCTCCAGTTTCCATCTTATATCCACTCCGGCATATTTGCGTGGCTCGGCACATCTGTCTCTGGATTCCGATCATCGCCAGGCAGGTAGGGAGGTCTAGAAGCCAGGGTCAGGAGAGGCGACCTGGATCTGTCCACCACAAGAAGTATGTCCAGGACAGGGATATCTAGACCATCTGAGTTAAGGGAAAGGTCTATTCGCATTCTGTGTACCAAGTACCCGCATTTGCTCAGTCTGCACCTTGATGTCAGCTGTCTATCCTGCCAGGCAGTTCCACATGCCAGGACGACACAGTGGATCTACAAACACTACATAACACTCCACTGAAGTCAGCAGGGATGTGGTTACAAAGTCATGCATCCAGTCCCGCTGACCCGAGGACATGAGACGCCCTATTTAAACTGATATATGTCCTTCTTTAAATTGTCTTTTTCCTTCTCATCTTACTTTACTGGAAGGAAACATTTTTTGGCCCATCAATTACATAGATTCCCCACCAGTGACAAACCAAATGTGTCCTTGCTTACCTTTCCTCTTGGTTCGAGATATTTCGAGAGAGGTGGCAAGAGATGACTAGCTTTGCAAATGAAAAGGAAACTTCTACGTTGCTTTGTCAGGTGTTGTAAGCAACGCAAAAGGTTTTTTTTCCCAAGGCAGACATCTTGCACTACTCATCTGGAGCCAACAGGAAAGATAAGGAAGGACACGTATCTCTCACATATGTAGGTCACACAAATCAACACTTTAACCAAACTTCCTCCAAGCAGAGATTTCAGATTCCAAACTAATTGTTTTGGTGATGAATGTTTCAGCATTGAACAGCCCCCTACAGATTCCTATAACTTAATCTGAAGCTCTTTACTAGGACTATATAGGGAAACTATATGTTGTAATAATAGATATGTTATAGGTTTGTGCCCTGTTATATTTGCGAGCAGATTTCAGCTAATCATTGGGTTTTTAAGTGATTCTGTTTTTGGCTTTATAGGACACAAAACCCCCTTTCCTCTTTCATCTTCTCAAAAGATGAATCCCACTTAACTGAGCGTATACAAAGAGAACTGCTATTCCCGATGGTCTAATAATATTCTACGTGATTTGAATAATAAAATAAGACTTTTAATGGACCAATAAAACATTTTGATTCCTGAAATACATTTGGAGGACATAGTCTAAATGACTTTTATCAAATACAACATTTCCATTATGTAATTTACCCAACCACATCTACATCTGCTGAGAAGCTTTATACCTTAATTTGTAGATTAGGGAATGCACCATTAGATAAAGAAGAGAACCTTGTGTTCTGTCTCCTGGAATAAAGCTGTAAATTACAGAAAACATATCAGTTCTGTAGTCTAAATGACAGAGAACTAATGTAGATTGAAATCTTCAATGTAACCTGGTATTTTCCTAAATACACTTTAGGCTAAATATCAATATTAAATACAGTAATGAAAGTTTCATTCTGTAGAGTGGCTATTAATCAGGGAGAACTGTGTCAAATTATGAATACATTCCCAACTGGGCATGATCATTCTTCTCATCAGTACGACATGTCCTTACATAGTATGATTGATATTTTATGGGGAATACAGGTATTTGCAGAACCATTCATGTCAAGAGAGTCTTATTGCTGAGAAACAACTTTCTCACAGTTTAAAGAAGTTATCTGGTTTGGACAATTTCTTAAGACTAAAGATATAAGATGTTCCCACGATCAAGAAGGCATACGAGGAGTGGCAAGGCACATATGGTGTTAATGTGTAAAAGGTGTCTTATGCAACTGTTTTTATAACACACCATTAACTGCCCCGAGGAAGGCTTTCCCAGGAACACAAGAGCGAGATTCCTGATTTTCCCTGCAGAACCACTGCAGGTAAAATGAATCATTACATTATACTCATTGAAGTCAATGAATCATCTGTGGAGATCGGTCCTCCAGAGATAGTTATAATGTTTGTTTTAATAAGACAAGCCCTTTAAAAACTGTATCAGAGGGGAGAAAACAACAGTACTAATATCCAATTGTCATGTTCTATGTATAGTACTGCTTCCTCTTATGTGACAATCAATGTAGACTAGACCATCCATTGGGGCTTTAGCCAATGCCCGAGGATCTAGAGTTAACAGTGTCCTGTAGTCCTCAGGTCAGATGCAGCACTTATTTTGGTTTCTATTTGGGGAGAATATATGTGATCATATTTAAGTTCTAATACATCCATTACTTTTAGTTCCCTTTGTGGACCCACACAGTAATAGTGCCTTCACCTGCCATAACAAGCAAAGTACCAGAACCAAGCTCATAACATAAATACAGTACTAGAACCTATGGAACCCACATGCCCATGTGCATAACCTTACATTCATCAGTGTTAAACCTCATTTACCACTTTTCCGTACAAGTCTCCAGCTTATCAAGATCCATTTGTAACCGTAAACTGTCTTCTCCTGTGTTAATTTCTTTGCATAGTTCAGTACCATCTGTAAATATTGATAATTTACTACTGATAAATATATTAAGGCTGGGTTCACATGAGGCAGAATTGCCTCAGAATTTCCGTGCGGAGAGTCCGCATGCATTCTTAAGCCCGAGACTAAGCAGCAAAGTGGACAAGAGTTGCAAAAATTGCGTCCACACACTGAATCATTGGATCTCAAATGTCATGATGAGGACATGCAGCGCGGAATTCAAATCCGCAATATGTCTATTGTATTGCCGCTTCCGCTGCAGACTCTCTTCTCTCTATGGGGAGAGATTTCCGCAGCGGAATACAGGCAGACAAGCTGCTTCAAACCCGCGCCATTTGAAGCAGCCTTTCCACTGAGGAAATCTCACAGAATTTCCATGCAGTCCCACTATGGAAATTCCGTGGGATTTCCATCCCATGGGAACCCAGCCTTAGAAGAACGGGACCTTGGTACTTCCTCCTGGGTTAGACTGGTAACATTTAATGGAGAGTTTACTTTATCACTCTGCATTTTATTTTCCTCAGTGAATACAGTGTAGAAATAAACTATTTAATACATTTTCTTACTCTCCATCACTCTCTACAATTTTCCCACTACTACATTTTAAAGGGCCAACACAACAGTTTTAATCTTTTTACTGTTTTAACAGTTTAGGGTTTAGTTTTACTCACGTTGGCAATGAGTCTCTCTGTCTCCAACTTTGCTGCTTTTATTTGCTTTTAACATAATTTATTTTTTTCTTCATAGCGTTTTAGAGCATCTTTTCTGTCTTCTTCTTCTTGCTTTAGTAGTTTAAATGCTTGCTTTGTGAGTTTATTGCCCCCTTGACATATTTATTTAGCCACATTGATTTTTCCCTATTCCTAAGGCCGGCTGCACACGGCCGTGACGGGCTCCGCCGCGAAATTCCGCGGCCGAGCCCGTCACGGCGTCCCCCAGGAGACCCCATACTTACGTGCGGATCCGGCGTCCTTGCTCCCGCATGACGCTTCCACGCCCCCGCCTACACCGCGTCATGTGACACGCCCACCGCGTCACATGACGCGGCCGGCCGTGTCATATGACGCGGCGGCGGGTGGGGAAGCGTTTTCACGCTATCTTCCGCTGTGCTACAGTGGAAGATAGCGTGAACGGACGGCTTCCATTGATTGCAATGGAAGCCGTCTGCGTACACCCGCGGCAAATAGAGCATGCCGCGGGTGAGGACGGGTGAATTCACAGTGCGGAATTCCGCACCGTGAGCACTGAGCTATTAGGTTCAATAGAACCTAATAGCTGCAGGCAACGCAACGGTTTTCTGACGCAAATTACGCGGCGGAAATCTGTTCGTGGGAAGAAGGCCTAACCCTTTTATTCCTGTAGAGTATGTACCACTGACTGTTAGTACTTTGGATGCTTTTAAAAGTATCCATTTATTGTTTGAACTTTTATTTTTGAGGCCATTGTCCCATTTAGTAAGGTTAAGGGCATCTCTAAGTTGATTGGACTTTGCCTTCCTGATGTTTAGTATATTCTGCTACTGCTCTTGCTGCCATACATGATGCAGTGCAAATATCTACTTTGAAGTCAAGCTTGCTGCTGAATCACCTACACTCCACTGAGTTAAGGCTAAGCCCTAAATGTTTCCAAGATGCTATAGGGCAGCATGCAGCATCCCTAGTTGAAAGTATGTTTGCCCTCTATGGTAGTTTTGTAGAAAGAGTAACATGTTTTGCTAATGCTACTTGTCTTTCTGCAGGAAGTGGGTTTTCAGGTTGCCCAAACAACATGGGACTTCCTGTCTTGGTGACTACCATATAGCTCATATGTTCAGAAGTGGTGAAGGATGTTCTTCCTGGTTTAACAAAGTATTCCATTTCTACATTACAGATGCTTGTTTTAGGCTCCTTTCACTCATTCAACAGGCTAAAAGTCGATTAAACAAAAAAAAATCATCCAGGATAGGAAAACAAAGTTAGATTTGCTTTAAATTACACTGGTATAAATACCAATAGGCTTTACATGCAGTTTTCAAATTTTTTAGGTTTTGGAAGAAATTTGCCAAAAAAACAATTGGGGGCAACCAGTTTATCAGCTACATTCTGCAATTGGTCAAGACCAAAGACAACTGTTTCTGTATAAGATTACAATTCCTGTCCTGGCTAGCCAAAACCCTACAATGTGAGTAGCTATATTATATTGTGTATTACTTGATGTTTAAGCCTTGTTGTTCCCATGGGGCCCATAATTGGGGTTGGCAGGTATCAAACTACCCTTTTTGAAGTGCTAATTTTCACAGGAGTACTGGTAATGGGATAGGCCTGGCTCAGGAGGTATCAGGTAAGAGATGTCATCCACCCATTGGCTTATCATTGATATGTAGATATTCACGACATTCCATTGATAAAAGTCCCAGGAGCATGGTGCTGATCCATCAATTTCAAGTACACTAATCACCCGATGATCTTGTGGTCTGATACGGGGCTTCTCTACTTGAAAGACAGGTTCTCAAACTGGCTTTTCTAAACCAAACTTGGTCCTTTCGGTGACAACAGGCTTTACCCAGAATCTCTAAGTGCTTGCTTGTATGAGGGGGTACTGATAAGTCTTTGGCTTTATCCAGAAAGAAATGAGATAGGAAAATGAAAGTTTACATTTATTCCACATCCTCTCCACTGATGACAACACACTTCTTACATCAGTAT
This sequence comes from Eleutherodactylus coqui, assembly GCF_035609145.1. Classification (NCBI taxonomy): domain Eukaryota; kingdom Metazoa; phylum Chordata; class Amphibia; order Anura; family Eleutherodactylidae; genus Eleutherodactylus; species Eleutherodactylus coqui. The sequence continues at coordinate 219,266,725 of NC_089840.1, read as the reverse complement.
TCCAAGTTCTGTAAGCCGTGCAAAAAGAAGGATTTCGGTTGTGCCTCAAACCAGTCATCCGTAGCAGTCATGGCATCAGAAATGGTGTGAAATTTGGTACCCTTGAGGTGTTTCTTCAGGTTTGGAAACAGGTGATAGTTGGAGGGAGCTAGATCTGGTGAATAAGATCGGTGGCCAACCAGCTGGAAGCCTAGCTCCACCAGCTTTGCCATAGTCGCTTGTGCAGTGTCAGCGGAGGCGTTGTCTTGCAGGAACAAGATTCCTTTGGACAGCTTGCTGCGCCTTTTTCGCCTTCAGAGCTGCCTTCAATTGGTTCAAAAGTTCAATGTACTAACTTGCATTGATGGTGGAACCATTTTGAAGGTAGTCCACTAGCAGCACGCCCTCCTTAGCCCAGAACACCGACGCCATCACCTTAGTGGCTGATTTTTGCACCCTGAACTTCTTTGGGCCAGGAGAACCACTGTGCCTCCACTCTTGACTGCTCCTTGGTTTCAGGGTCATACAAATAAATCCAGGTCTCATCCATAGTGACCAGTCGATCCAGGAAGTTCTTATCAGTCCGGAAATGCTGACAAATGGACCAGGAAGTTTTCACTCGCATGCTTTTCTGATCTGTTGTCAAACATTTGGGGACCCACTTTGCAGATGTTCAAATGTTCATGGATAATGAGTAATGACACAAACACGTTCACGAGAAATCCCCATGATGTCTGCTATTCCTGTGCACAGCATCGACGATCTCCGAAACAACAACCTCTCTGTCGTCCAGGACGTTCCTCATCATTGGTGCTGAAGTGGCCCGTTTTAACCCCTTAATGACGCGGGCATTTTTCTTTTTCAATTTTCGTTTTTTCCTCCCCCCTTTAAAAAAATCATAACTCCTTTATTTATCCATCCACGTCGCTGTATGAGGGCTTGTTTTTTGTGGGACGAGTTGTATTTTTCAATGGTGCTATTTAAAGTACCATATAATGTACTGAAAAACTTTTAAAAAATTCTAAGTGGAGTAAAATGAAAAAAAAACGACATTTTGCCATCTTTTAGTGCGTCTTGCTTCTACGGCGCACAAATGGCAACAAAAACGACATGATAACTTTATTCTATGGGTCGGTCCGATTACTACGATGCCAAACTTGTATAGGTTTTTTTTTACTATACTCCTCTTTTTTTTTTTTAAAGACATAAAATGTTTTTCAATTATTTTCTGCGGTCATTTTGTGCGCGCAATAACTTTTTTATTTTTCCGTCGACGTAGTTGAGCAAGGTTTCATTTTTTGCGGGATGTCCTGTAGTTTCTGATAGTACCATTTTGGAATACATACGACTTTTTGATCGCTTTTTATTGCGTTTTTTCTGGGAGACAGGGTAACTAAAAAAATGCATTTCTGGCGTTCTTCATTTCTTTTTTCGAACGACGTTCACCGTGCGGGAAAAATTATGTGGTACTTTGATAGTTCGGACTTTTACGGACGCGGTGATACCAAATACATATTTTTAATTTATTATTTAGATTTTTTAATAATAGATATGGCAAAAGGGGGGTGATTTAAACTTTTACAACTTTTTTTTTTTTCAATTAAAAAAAAACTTTATTGATTTTTTTTTTTACTTTACTTTGAAGTCCCCCTGGGGGACTTTAAGATGCGATGCTTTGATCGCTCCTGCAGTATGACGTAATGCTATACCATTACGTCATATTGCTTTTTGACAGGCAGCCTATGAAGCCAGCCCACGGGGACGGCTTGATAGGCAGTCTGCTAAGGCAGCCCTGGGGCCTTTCATTAGGCCCCCGGCTGCCATGACACATGCACGGCTCTCCCGATCTCACCGCGGGGGGGCCGTGCGGGACCCCCGAACATCGTTTGGGGGATTTAAATGCCGCTGTCAGAATTGACAGCGGCATTTAAATGGTTAATAGCCGCGATCGGCCGCGCGGCCGCTCGCGGCTATTGCCCGCGGATGTCAGCTGTTATAAACAGCTGATGCCCGCACTGTATGAAGAGAGGTTGCATCGCAACCTCTCTTCATACATACCCCGACGCTCCATGACGTACCAGGTACGTCATTGGTCGTTAAGGGGTTAAATTTGTCAACCCAGTTCTTAACTGTAGAACATGAAGGGCATTGACCTCCCAATGTCTGCGACATATCACCATGAATATCCTTCGCGGACTTTCCTTGCAGAAACAAGAATTTTATCACTCCTTTGCTCTCATTTACTGTGAATATCGCCTTAGACTCCGCCATTTTGTTTTCCCGCGTGCCTAGATCACTGTTGCCATAAGCTACAAACACAAAATTTTGAAAACATATATTAGACACATAAGGCTTTCATGTGATGTAACATTCGTTACCATAGAAACAAAAAAAGAACACAAAGCCAAAGACTTATCAGCAGCGCCTCGTAGCAGCTCTATACAGCATGACTTACTTGCTGGTCTACTTTTGCTTTGTCCTCATGCTTCTGTCAGCCCTCAAAAAATTGTGCTAGGTCACACAATGGCGCAAACTGCACATGGACTTTCTGCCCTTGTTCGCATGAGAGCCAGCACTCCTTTCCATCCACCACATAGCCAGGAGCCTTAAAGTAAAATTCCCACAATAAAACAAGACTAAACTGGTTTTCCAGTGAAATACTATTGATGACCTATCATCAGGAAAGGTCATAAATAGTTGATCAGCTGGGATCCTTCGCTTGGGACCCCGACTGATCAGCTGAGTGGGCGCATGCTGTCAGCGCTGCAACAACACAGAGGTTGGAGCGGAAGACTCCATGTAGTGGTCGGCGATTCTAACTGCAGGCACAGCTCACATTGAAATCAATGGGAGCCGTGCCTGCAGTTACAAGCGCTGGCCACTATATGGAGTTTGACGCAGAGGCTTCCATTCCAACCTCTGTGTATTTGGATTGGAAGCCTCTGTGCTGACCTGCCATGTAGTGGCCGGCGCTTGTAACTGCAGGCACTTCTCTAATTGAAATCAATGCAAGCTGTGCCTGAAGTTACAAGTGCCGGTCACTACACAGAGGTCTGACCTCTGTTATTGTGGCATTAATAGCATGCGCCCGCTCAGCTGATCGGTCGGGGTCCTGAACGACGGACCCCAGCCGATTAACTGTTGATGACCTATCCTGAGGATTCATCATCAATAGTATTTCATTGGAAAACCACTTTAAGACCTTAATCAAAAATAATAACAGAAATTATATAAGTTTCAGTGTCAGTGCCAGGGCTATCAGAACCCTGTTATACAGGTGGGAATCAAGATGGCATGAGAATTAAGCATCACCTTGGTTTTACCCTTATTCCATGATTGTGTGATGTTATATAAAGATGTAAACTAGAACCAGGAGGGATATAACCACAATGGATTTAACTATGCATCCCAATTCTGTGCATACGCCTCTGTAGGACACTTAGCAAGCAGAGCAAATGATACCCAGTATAAATGCTTTGATGTGGATATGTACAAACATCTAATGTGGCTCTAAGTATTAGGCCTCCTTCCCACGAACGGATTTCCGCCGCGTAATTCGCGGCGAAAATCCGCTGCGTTGCCCGCAGCTATTAGGTTCTATTGAACCTAATAGCACAATGCTCACGATGCGTAATTCCACCGCGGAATTACGCACCGCGATTTCTCCCGTCCTCACCCGCAGCATGCTCTATTTTCTGCGGGTGAGGACGGGCTGTACGCACTGACGGCTTCCATTGCAGTCAATGGAAGCCGTCCGTTCACGCTATCTCCCGCTGTCACCAGCGGGAGATAGCGTGAAAAAACGCTTTCCCGCCCACCGCCGCGCGTCATATGACGCCATATGACGCGCACGGCCGCGTCACGTGACACGGCCGGCCGCGTCACGTGACACGGCCGGTGACGCGCGGCGGTGGGCGGTGACGGGCGGTGACGCGGCGGCGGTGGGCGGGGAAGCGATTTCACGCTATCTCCCGCAGGTAAGTATAGGGGCTCTGGGGGGCGCCGTGACGGGCTTCGCAGCGGAATATTACGCTGCGGAGCCCGTCACGCTCGTGGGAAGGAGGCCTTAAACTTACTGTTTCATTGATTCTGCTTCCTAAGGATGCTTTTACACAGGCTATATTCTCAGCCTAATGTAAGAAGTGTCAGTTAATAAGCGTGTCAATCAGCACTGTATGAAAGGGCCTTAACTGTAGGCCATGTTCTGGGAGTCTTTTCCAAGAACAAAGGGCTTCATTAGTTATATATGGTTACTGTGATTTTCTTAAAATCCAAAAGGCAAGATGGCAGACACTTATTGAATTTGCAAAAGTTCGTGAATGCTTTTATTACAGATGTTCACAATATATCCAAGCAGCATTTAGCCCTTTATAAAGCAAAGACCAATACTGGTGGGCTGTGAAAGGGGACTCAAGTTGAGACCTTAGTTCCCCTTTCACACCCCACCAGTATCATCTGGTGGACTTCACCACCAGTCCCTCTGGAATTGTACTTCTTTTACTCTAAGCTGGACTCCGATGTTTTCACTTTTTGCTTGAAAGAGGGGCTATGCTTCCCAAAATATTGTTTGACTACACTATGAACATCTGATACCTCTGTATTAAAAGCATTCATGAACTTATGCAAATTCAAAAGGTGTGCACAATCCTGTTTTTTGAATTCTGGTTACTTCTGGAGGTCGTGATGGTGTGATCTTAGGACTCTGCAGCACGCTAGTACCAAATGAGATAGTGCTAACGATCTGTGTTTTAAGTTACTGTTCTTTTTGTAGACACCCATTTACACCTCCAAAGCTCTGTATATCGGTGGATGAAGCAAAAAACTATGCAGCAGAGTATACACTTCAGACCTTGGGGATTCCAACTGAAACAGCAGAGCCACCAACAGCCTTTGCAGGTAACATTCGCATACAAGTTTAAAAAAGGGTATAAAGTGCTTTGTTTTTAGGCAAATATACACAGCATCCTTTAGATAAATAAAATAAATAAATCTTGTTACTTGTATAGCTCCAATTTATTCTGCAGCACTTTCAAGTCATTTATTTATTACCCCCCCCCCCCCCCCAAGCAAGCTGGGTACTCATTTTACCGACCTCGAGAAGGATGGAAGGCTAAGTAAACCTTGAGCCGTTACCTGAACCAAGCAGGGATTGAACTCGCAACCTGCAGGTTGTGAGCGAGAGCTTAGGACTGCATTCTGCTGCCATGGCACTCTGCACCACACAAGGCTCATTTGTACTTAGAAAAGCTCCTTACATTACAGTAGTTTGTCTGATGGAGCATGCCAATATTTTTCTTCTATCTGTACATAATGGGACAGAAACACTTTTGAATGCTTCCTTGCATGTAATCATCTATAGGCATTATCAAAATTCAACCATATTTTATAGCATTTTGATGAATGACTTTTATGACATGTCACGAGGGAGAAACAATGGGTGTCTAGTAGCTACCAAGAATTAACCATTACTTGTCATGAAGAAAGAATCATGCCAAATCTAGGTAACTGTGTCCTTTACTTCCGCTGATTTCAGCGAGTTTGCTCCTCATGTATGGTTCATCCATCCATGAAAAGTCTAATTAAAACTAGAGATGAGCGAGCATACTCGCTAAGGGCAATTGCTCGAGTGAGCATTGCCCTTATCGAGTACCTGCCCGCCCGCTCGAGAGACAAGGTTCGGGTCCAGGCGCGGGGGAACGGTGAGTTGCGGCAGTCAGCAGGGGGGAGCGGGGGGGAGAGAGGGAGAGAGAGATCTCCCCTCAATTCCTCTCCGCTCTCCCCTGCAGCTCCCTGCCCGCCGCCGGCACCCGAACCTTTTCTCTCGAGCGAGCAGGTACTCGCTCGATCGAGCAATTGCCCTTAGCGAGTATGCTCGCTCATCACTAATTAAAACCCCTTTAATTTAAAAAAAAATAAAAAAAGATCAATGTATTAGTCTAAACACCATGTCACCTATTGATTACTACATTGTCTGTAATTTACAACTTTAGGATATGCCATAGCCAGCTCCCCGGCAGCAGTCGCCGCCGCACAACTGAAACAGGCTGTAGCCATGGGACAAGACCTTACAGCCTATGCGGCTTACGAAGCCTATCCTGCTTTTGCTGTGGCAGCCCGAGGAGATGCATATGGAGCATTCTAAGAATTCACTTTACTCCAAGTAGAAAACCATTCAGTGCACGGTGAAAGTAAATGAGAGATAGTTTTTATTGTTATTTTATTGTATTTTATTCTGTTTATTCTAATATGTCTTTTGTCAATTAGTTTTATGTCAAGAAAGAGTTAATGAGTTATTTAGTCTGTAGTTTCTTGTAGCAACTTTATACTTCCTGTTTGACTGTCCTTTTTATCAGTGTTGATTTTGTAGATGCTTTTTGAACGTTATTCTGCAGGCGACGCCTTAAAGACTTTGGAGGACTTTAAGCATTCATAAATGTTTTATGATTATTAGGTTATTCACCTTATATAGTTACCGAACTTTGTCCAGTGTATCTGTGCTCTATCACTACATTTCACTACCTGGGAACATCGCAGAGAGTAAGGTTCAATAGGTTAGTGAGATTAAGGCCTCCTTCCCACGAGCGTGACGGGCTCCGCAGCGTAATATTCCGCTGCGAAGCCCGTCACGGCGCCCCCCAGAGCCCCTATACTTACCTGCGGGAGATAGCGTGAAATCGCTTCCCCGCCCACCGCCGCCGCGTCACCGCCCGTCACCGCCCACCGCCGCGCGTCACCGGCCGTGTCACGTGACGCGGCCGGCCGTGTCACGTGACGCGGCCGTGCGCGTCATATGGCGTCATATGACGCGCGGCGGTGGGCGGGAAAGCGTTTTTTCACGCTATCTCCCGCTGGTGACAGCGGGAGATAGCGTGAACGGACGGCTTCCATTGACTGCAATGGAAGCCGTCAGTGCGTACAGCCCGTCCTCACCCGCAGAAAATAGAGCATGCTGCGGGTGAGGACGGGAGAAATCGCGGTGCGTAATTCCGCGGTGGAATTACGCATCGTGAGCATTGTGCTATTAGGTTCAATAGAACCTAATAGCTGCGGGCAACGCAGCGGATTTTCGCCGCGAATTACGCGGCGGAAATCCGTTCGTGGGAAGGAGGCCTAAGAAAGTCAGTGGGCCTCGTTTATATGAAATTTGGACTAATGATCTATTTTGGAGTATATTCCCACTTTAGAGAAATATGATTATTATTTTTCATGTTTACATGAATCAGACGGGCAAACCACTTCATGGCCCTTAAAAAGGCTATACTTAGAGACAGTAAAGATATAAATATAAAGTGAACCACTAAGGGCTTCATATAGGCAATTTAGGGTTCCATTATCCTGCTTCGTAATGGCAAAAGGAAAACATCATCCACTGGCCATATGACTGAACCCAACGGGACCAAATTGACTATAATGAGAATTATTTGGCTTCAGGCCAGCCATCCAGCATTTTACAGAATGAGATAGTTTGCGGCGTGCACAGCTGTTTCATCTTGTTTTTTGCTGAATTTAGCAAACAAGGTTCCGAACAGAAACTCCAGTTGCTGATGTGAACAGACCCTAATATATATCTATCTCTGCTCTTCATTGGAAAAACTTCCAACTTTCCATAAAAATTACACTTTTTACCTTTTTTATCCGTCAGTGAAGAATAGATTCAATAACTGATACAAAAAAAAATCCATGTTGCTCTTAAAAAACATATATGGGGAAAATTACCAAGACTGGAGTTCCATGTGCAAGTCTTAAGTCTTAAAGGGGTTGTCCAGTTGTAAACGATTGATGGCCTAGTCTTAAGACAACTCATGTAGATTGGTAGCAGTCCTCCACTCATGAGTTGTTTGCAGGGCACTGAGTTGATTTCTGCAGGAAGCAAACAGCTCCAGTCTCACTGCAGTGACCAGGCTTGGTGTTACAGGCATAGTTTTCATTCATTTCATTGGGAACTTTGGCAGCAATACCAAGCCTGGCCACTGCAGTGGTAACAGAGCTGTCTGCTTCCTGCAGAAATCAGTTCAGTGCACAAACAGACAGGCGCAGTGAACAGCTCATCAACAGGGTTCCCAGCCTACAATCCTCCTGTCGATCTACTATTTATGGCTTATCCTGCAGATAGGCCATCAATGCTCTACAACTGGACAATCCTTTTCAAGTATGGTAGAGCAAGATGTGACAAATTTATTAACAGTGAACAACTCTTGGTAAATTTGCAGCATCTTTGCCTGTCTATGCACCAGAAATTTCAATTCCCCCCTGTTATGAGCAGGTATAGATTTGCGCTATAATTTAGGCCAGCCTTTGCAATAAATTATAGTAAATCTGTTGGTCTACGAGAGGCCATGCCTCTCCGCACTAAGCCCTGCCCACTTTTTTTTTTAAGTGGCAAAGAACAAAAAAAATGGCAAATTTTTGTGCGGTGGAAGTAGCAATACATTGAATGGGAGAATAACACCATGATACAGCAAGCAATAGAGAATTGAGAGCTCTGTGAGCCTCTGCACAACTACAGTCTGGGCCCATATATTATGGATTCCTACCACACGGATCCCTAATAGAGATGAGCGAGCGTACTCTCTAAGGCAAACTACTCGAGCGAGTAGTGCCTTATGCGAGTACCTGACCGCTCGTCTCAAAAGATTCAGGTGCCGGCGGAAAGCGGCGGGGGAGAGCGGGGAGGAACGGGGGGAGAGATCTCTCTCTCACTTTCTCCCCCCTGTCAACCCCCTGCTCACTCCTGCAACTCACTACTCTACCCACGCTCGCTCATCTCTAATCCCTAATAATAGTATGTGGTAGGTAACTTTATAACACACCTAAACCAAGAAACAAAATACATAAAAGTGTTTTCATAGTCAAGTTTTAGGGACTGTTTATATGACAAAAGTCTTAAGTCTTTGCTTTATAAGGTACCCAACAGAGCAACATAAGACGACACTGCAGCTCCATAATACATGGGGGACTCGGTGTGCCACTTGTACATCTCTGTCCCGCACCTGAGCCCTAATATTATACAATGACTGCATTAAAGGTTTTGTACGCCTGTTTAAAACCAAATAAACAAAACAATCTCAAAACAAAGTATATTAAATAGGTAGATAGCTATTTAGTTATTGGTCGTTTTTTAATTCTTATGTTGTTTTATTGCCGTCCCGCTTTTGGCAATAGGGAAATATATTCAGCAATTAATGTGAACTTAACCAGAGAATGACCAGCCAAAGACGTATGTTTAACAAAACTGAAAGAAGGAAAATGGTATTGATTTCAGTGTAAAGGACATTATGTCACCGCTTGGTCTTTCTTCTTGCATTGGAAAATAACAACAAAGGCAGCAGTATTAAAATGTGCATGACGCACTTATGTTTTATAGATGTTTGTAAAGAACTGTTATACTGTGAATTAAAGGCAATTGTTCTATCATCAAGTATAAAGGTATTCTGGTTATCATCAAGATATAGTCTCTGAAAAGAAGTCTAAGATCATGAAATACGAATGGTTTTTGATTAGTTTGTGTCTATATTTGTAGGAAATATCAATGTATCAAAGCTAGTTTTGTAATTTAACTTTTAAAAGAAAGCAATAGGTTATGTGGACTTGTGTGCAAAAGGTAATTATCGGTGCAATGTTGTTATGTGCAATAAAATAGTGCAATACTTAGGGTTCTTCCTCAGGCTTTTAAAAGGCAACTTCAAATTTCAATCTCATAGAAGAATTTAGGAATACAAGTTTATAGCCATCTTCGACACTCTCAAGAGAGGCATCAACATCTCAAGTGGCTTCATGCAACAGTGAAGAATACGAGAACTCTATAGCAGAGATAACACACAGGCCCGTGACCCCCAACACCAATTTAGAGATCATAAAACTTTCACGTCTTTATTAGTGGACTAATTAAGTATTCACTCCTCTACTCATCATGTTCTGGTATTGTTTTAAGTGCAAATTAATCATATGTGTGTGTGTGTGTGTGTGTGTGTATATAAATATATATATATTTCTTTGGATCTGTTCTATTAAGCCTGAAGAAGATCCCTGGGTAGGTTCAAAAGCTTGCTATAACATTGTGTCTTTTTGTTAGCCATTAAAGGGTATCATATCTACAAGATTGCTTGGTTTCTCTTACTGAGAACAATCACAAAGAATCTGTAATCACAGGCACAAGGAGGTAGAACATGGCCCTATAGAAGTCTATGGATGCTATACTATGGCTCCATATGGCTCAGTGAGTGTGCATAGCCATAATATTCTTGTGTGCATGAGCCCTTACTCCATACTTATGCCCCTCTCCAACACTAAGGAGAGACTGTTCCAAAGTTCTCTAAACTCTCCTGGTAATCCATTAAATAAGGCTTGCATAGTCTGTTACTCAGGTATTAGTAGAGTGCTTAGGAAATACTTCCTCTATTTGGTCTACCTGAGATAGTGTTTGGTGTAACTTTACCTTTTGGGGTTTTATAGGTGTGTAAGTCAAATATCATTTGTTTTCTATCAAAAAAATCTGTAAGAGGTTCCAATTTTGACTGGACTCCTTACACCACCATCCCATTACATAGGAGTTTGTGCTCTACACACCATGCCTCCTCTATATACTCCTTGCATATCCTCTTTATTTGCACCAAGTATCAGGTTTAGCAAACCACATATTTTGAATTGATATTAGAGGGGATGGTCCCAAGATGTGGTAAACTGCATGCAACCGAAAGCATTACCGTCAGTGGTAGCCAACGGGCAAAGATTTTGCCGATAATACTGCCGTCTTATCGACAAGATCTTATTGGCCAGTGCAGGTGAGTGAGGTTTCAACTGCATGCAGTTACCACATAGTGGGATCGTACCGTAAAAACAATTACCCCCAAAACAAATACCACAATACTATTTTATAAGTTTAGTTTTTTGGGATGTTTATTCCATTGTCTTAAAGGGGTTCTGTCACTAAAAAAGAAAAATGCTATACTTATCTATTCCCCCCCCTGCCTGCCAACCAATGAACGTTACGTCACAGGTCAGCAGGGGGACTGCCTATCTTCTTCCGAGATTGTTCAAGAGAGCTATCTCTGAAATAGATTACAATTCCTTCCCAGGCAGTGAAGCTACAGCACAGGGATGTGACCTTCACTGATCCAGCCGGAAGAAATTAGTGATATGCAGCCCTCATAACAAGCGGGTCCCAGCCTGCAGTGAGCTGACCTGGGGCACTGGAGAAGCTAAACCAGGAGAAGATGTGATAAGGAGACAGACAGGGAAGGAATAGGTATAAGTTTAGATAATTTTTTTTTTATGACAAAACCCCTTTAATTAGTCAGACTCTATGTATATTAAAAGCATGCAGCAATATAAAGACGTTCAAGTCACAAATGTATCTTGATGATAACTTACCTCCAACCACAAGAATGCATCAAAAGGTATTTATAGTACATGTAGAGAGCGCCTCTTGTGGGAGATTTGGTGTATAGTAATTGAACTTTATGTATCTTAGTTTCTAGCGAGAATCATTAGGGGATAAATAGAATTGGTGCCCTATAAATGAAATGCATATGTAAATACTGGTTGACAAATGTAATGATTCACATAACTGGGTTACTGATTAATGTACTGTTAATAAACGTGTATATACAACCATTAAGCCCAAGTCTGTGTTTTTCTGCTTACTAAAAAGGAAGATTTAGTTCATGAATATTAACAATAAGGCAAATAATTGAAATGTGGAGAGGACATTTCAGAGACAATAGAATTTTTTATTCCAATTTTTGACCAAATTTCATGCTATACTGGAGAGGTTGTCTATAAATATAGCTCACGTTGTCTAGAAATAGCACCACACTTGTCCACAGGTTATGCCTGATATTGCATGTTAGCTGCATTGAAGTAAGGGTGACTTCACATTTAGGTTAGAACTTTTGGTTGGAGGTTCCGTTACAAATTTAACACTGCATACTGTTAAAATGCCTGGTAGCTGAGTGGAAACTGAACAGACCCCATTATAGTCAAGGGGGTCCACTCGGTGCTGTTCAGTTCTGTTATAAGATGGAGCTGTTTGACCTGGGGATCCCCCTTTCCTGCTCCCCAAATGAAGTAGGAAAGCGGAACCGCGACTGCAGATGTGAAACAACCCTTAATGGAGCTGAGCTGCAGTACCCCATACAACCTGTGGACAGGTGTGGCACAAATTTTTGAAGAAACCAGGCCTGTTTATCTTATCCCAGACAGTACTTTTAAAGCACGCTTGACCGCTGCACCCAATCACAGGTCTCAAAGGTGTACAGTGATGGGCTGTATGCCAAGTGTCACAGATGCAGCTTGTACACAGAGGGCAAAGGGGAGAATGGGTGATATGGAGCCGATAGTGGCAGAGGTTCAGAGACAGAGATAGCTTATTTTATTATTGTATGTCATCGGCGGTGATTTAAAAAAATTAATTGGAAACCCCCTTTAATATATGCATTGGATTTCAGGGGCGAACATACATTTTTGGATGTTAGCATAGTAGATGAATACTTGATATTATACATGTGCAGCCAAGCTGACACCACTCAGTAAATGTGGACTTTGGTTTATTTGATCAATCGATTTTTAACTCTAAACTTTATCTTCTTCAGAAAATATATACTGAGACAACATGCAGGACTATAATTCCATTAGGCGCTCGGACTCAAAACTTCTCATACAATTTCTAGAAAATATTCTTATGTCCTACAGATTGTCAATGAGAGCAAATAAGAGAATGGATCCACAAACAGCAATGGTGATTGGAGGTGTTAAAGGGGTTTTACGGGAACATACTTGTTTGCCAAACTGGCCCCAGCTTTTGTTCCTCTGCCTGTTATGGCTCAGCGGCTGTGCTGGATCAGGACCAGAGTGACTTCATGCGGTTAGGCCCGGTCCATGTGATCCACATGCCAGCGCATGTTTAGTGTCATTCCAGCATTGGACACAGACATGAGCACTTCTCTGCTGGTGTGTGGATGGATTGATCGGCAGGGAGGCATGTGTCCAAGCTGGCAAATCAGTGCTGGTCTGTACCAAGGGCATATGTATCATAGAAGCAGAACGTGCAACTGCGTTGGGGCCTTGGAGAGAGGGGCCCCAGCTGTGATTGCTGTGTGCTCCATGCAGGCAGCCGACTCTCTGCACACACACAGAGCCGCCTGCACAGCACACTGGCCACAGTGTCTTGTAGCAGTCGGCGTCCCCCGCTACCCTCCAAGCTACCTGTGGCACCCCTCCCTGTGTGGGGACCTTGGCTCCTTAGTGCAGGACAGCAGTGTGGGGACTGTTACTGCAGGACAGCGGTCAGCGGTGTGGGGAGTGAGCCACCTGAACATGACAGTGACAGCAGCGTCTCCCCGCAGGCAGTGGCTCGCTTCTGGGCTGCAACATCCCTATATCGGACAGCAGCGCACCACCAATAACGACTCCCAGCACCTGTACATCTAACTCCTCAGCGCTGCTTCAGCTAGTGTGGAAAGATTCTACAGTGCAAAGATCCTGCAGCCAATCAGTAACCGGGGGCATGTACTGGCTGTCAACACACTGTATCCCAGTCTCCACCCATCAATTCTGGTGGCTTCAAGGTACACCAGTACCATTTCTCTTATCCTGTTCCTCTGTCATATAAGTTTATTAAGGATATTTAGGGTGTTTAACATCTCCTAAGTAATTGCTACTTCTGCATTGGTATTCCATCTGGTTCATTGCATGCTTCTTTAGCATCTAAATCATATATTCTTTTATTAATTGTAGCAAATATTCCTGTTTTCCAACTATGAAGAGTCAGGCTCACCCCAAGTTCCTAATATGGGGTGAGCCTCATCAGGACAGGCGCTCTGCTTTTAGAGAGGGTCTCATCACTTAAGTAGGTTAGCAATATGTCAATGTAGATAAGATCTTTAAAACTGGATACATAGTAGCAAACCCTCAGATTTGAGCTGCATTAGGCCACCGCACAACTGATATTTGCTACATTATGGCAGTGTCTTGTTACTTGAGATCAATATGGTAAAAATGTCACTAGAAGCTGATTTTACGCTGTTTTTTTAGTATGGTGAGATTTCTCATATTTGCAGATTGCCAGCGGCTCATACTATTTAACACAAATATTCCAGTCCCCATGACAGCATTCAGTCTCTGACATGGCATCGAGTTCAGCAGAGGGCATCAGATAAAAGTGTTTGTTCTAGCACTAGCTAGCCATGAACTTTTAGCAAAACAGAATCTTTTCTACTTGTGCTTCATTCTATGGTAAGTCATTGCTTTCTGTAATCACTTGGATGTGTAAAGCCAATGCCACGCACCCTATGTATAAAGAACTGTTGTATGATTACTTTACAAATACAATTAAATGTTCTATATGTTCACCTAAAAGTGGAGAAAACTGTAATGAAAACGTAAAAAAAGATAGGATCAAAAATGATGGTGAATATAAGACATAGAAGTAGAAGACGGAGTTGGCTTCTTGAATTATGGGTGAAAAATGTAGAATGTAATATGATACAAACCAGAATACGGTAAAGTGGGAAACAAATATAATATGTCTATAAAAAGTAATTTCAGAATTGTCCATGTTTGGAAACTTGAATGAGCCAATACTGACATCTTGTGGAAGGTCTTACAAACTGAATGTTAATAGAAACGTTCACATTTATACGAACCCGTATACTTCCTGGCAAGTTATTGGAAAGTCTCTGAATTGAGTGCTTACTGATTGCTAGATTGAAGCAGCATGCATTAACAGAAATAGGCCAGTGGTCCAGTGTTGGGGTGAGTATATTATTTTTACATAATTTTGGGCATGAGACGCCAAAAAGCATATAAAAGAAATGAGGCTTCCCTCACACAGACAATCGGCAAAGTGCCGCAATTTTACTTTCACTTTCGTCCGCAGCTCCCTCTGGCTGACAGTGGAGTTTACCACACCTTATCATGGATGTGCTAAACGTCTATAATAGAACAGACTCCGCTTGAAAAATTGCGCTGGCTAGCATAGCGATTGAGGGGCTGTCTAAGAGGCTCCATTGAAAACAATGGAAGCGTTATACCACGATTAGCACTGTGCTAAAATCACGGAAAAAACACCTGTATGAGGGAGGCCTAACTCAAAAAACCCTTAAATCAAAACAGACAACAATTCTCTGACTGAATACTAACATAAGCAGTCAGACATCATCGATCTGATTGAATGTAAAGACAAGACTCAGACAACAATCAGATATCACCCATCGGACTGAATACAGAGACTAGACTCAGGCAACAACAGACATCACCCACCTGACTGAATGTAAAGACTAGACTCAGGCAACAACAGACATCACCCATCTGACTGAATACAGAGACTAAACTGAGACAGCAATCAGACATCACCCATCTGACTGAATACAGAGACTAGACTCGGACAACAATCAGACATCACCCATCGGACTGAATACAGAGACTAGACTCAGGCAACAAAAGACATCACTAGAGATGAGCGAGCATACTCGCTAAGGCAAACTACTCGAGCGAGTAGTGCCTTATGCGAGTACCTGCCCGCTCATCTCTAAAGATTCGCGTGCCGGCGGGGGAGAGCGGGGAGGAACAGGGGGAGATCTCTCTCTCACTCTCCCCCCCCCCCCCCCCGCTCCTCCCTGCTCACTCCCGCAACTCACGGCTCTCCCCCGCCGGCACCCGAATCTTTAGAGACGAGCGGGCAGGTACTCGCATAAAGCACTACTCGCTCAAGTAGTTTGCCTTAGTAAGTACGCTCGCTCATCTCTAGACATCACCCATCTGACTGAATGTAAAGACTAGACTCAGGCAACAACAGTCAGGCATCACCCATCTGACTTAATACAGAGACTAGACTCCAGCAACAACGGACATTACCCATCTGACTGAATGTAGAGGCTAGACTCAGGCAACAACAGACATCACCCATCTGACTGAATGTAAAGACTAGACTCAGGCAACAACAGTCAGGTGTAGTGGTCCAGAATGTCTATTCCTGGTCCCTCCATAGATGTCATAGGTGTAATGTCTTTTATGTAGATGCATTGTGCAAAGTGTCAAGTCTCTTTTTATGTGTATTGCACAGCTGCAGCAAGTGAGAGGTTAATGTCTGCATGAGACTGGGAGATGTCTGCAAATGTATCAATTTATGTCCTGTCATGTTGTATGCTAGCGTCTAGAAGTATGAGTGATTTGGGTGTGGTAGTCAGTTAGGAGACCGTCCATCCCAGTGAGAGGAGTGGAGTGCCAGCCACATGGGGGTATCTTCAACCCTCATGTGGTGAAGTGATGGAGGAAGAGGAAAGGTATCTTGAGGACCCTAAGGCCAGGAGCAACTAGAAAGTGAAGAGAAAGAGAGACTGAACGAGAGCGTGAGAAAAGAAGGCCAAGACCACCATGCAGAGGTATTGTGTTTCAAAAGTGTCTGTGGCGTGACCCTACCCCTATCCTCCTTTGGAGAGTTCCCCTTTCAGGAGCAGTACCTGACAGATAACGCAGACCTGCAGAATCAGTATCATCCTGAGTTTCATCCCTGACCTCCAACCGTCTGTTCTTACCTGCACTAGTGTATTCCTGACTTGTATGATATTGAACTTTCCTAGTAAAGTTTTGCAAGGCCTTGGCCGTTCCCAGGGACTGAGGTACTTCAACTTTTCATCGTGTGTTAATTCTCTTTATTACCGCCGAGGGGCATACCAAAGATGTATTCCTGTTCCATCTATCTTGGCCATTCCTCTACTAGGGGTGTCCGGAAGAGGCCCAGGGCTGCTCTGGCTGAGGCTATGTGTGTCCCTCCAGGAGGGAGCCTTGTAAGTACCACCGTGACAAGTGACCACTCAGCCCTCCCAGCTCCACAGCATATGCCCCGTGTCCTGAGTTACCCTTTGGGACACTGCACACACATCACCCATCTGACTGTATCAACCAAAACACAAAGGAGACATGCAGGAGAAGACCTAGACCTTACAGACACAACACTGGATCCAGATACACAGACGAAGATCTGCACAGCATGCAGTTTTGTATAAAACTATAAAAATACTTATAAATGGTTCAAATGCAACATATTTCAATCTCAAAATGGATCTTCCCTAGGCATTATACAAATGTCATGATACTAAAGCCATAGAATTCAAAGAGGGTGTACATAGTTTTTCTCATCATTGTATATACACACGCATACTATGCATGTATGTACTGTATATACTTTCTCTCTCTCTTCATATATACATACACGTTATTTTTCTACATGAAAAGGGCTCTTCTCTAAAATATTTCAATTTATGTAGAATTCACATACTGCCAAAAAGTTCACTTACTTTTGCTGTATGTCTTTTAATATTATCTGCCCCATTGTTTTCTAAAAGGGGGGGAAATTGCAGATGAGGAAAGAAGAACTCTCTGGTGTGAATAAAGGCCCATTTACACGCAAAGACAATCGTTCAAACGATTAAAAGATTGACAGTTTTAGCGATCATTTTGCAAAAAGTGTTAATGGACACTAATGTCCATTAACACACTATCATCTTCATTTGCGTGTACAAGGGCCTCCAGGATGGGTCGTATCCATAGTGTAAAAATGACCTTACTACCAAAACTGCTTTACCTGTTCAGAACACTTCCCATTCCTGTACCTGCATCGGATCTCCAACTATTTCAAAGAAAAATATTAACGTTTATCCGAATCCATAACGTATCTGCATAAAAAGTTTGGTGATCTCTCCGTGCCATGTATTTTTAAGTATTATAAAGCAGCCCGCTTGGCACAGATTCCACCCATCTATGCTGGCTCCCAGGCCCCATTATGGACCTACATTGAGGCAACGCAATTCTCTCCTTGTAACTGTCCGTCTCTACTCTGGACTAAGCTACCCTTACCGCTTAACTTTAGAAGTCCGGCGCCATTTTCAATTTTCTCCATTTTGTTGTGAAGACAGGTTAGGTTCAAATTGTCCCCCAGTAATATCCCATCCCCTCTCACCCCACTGCTATATAACCCGGCCTTTTCACCTGGCTTAGATGCTGCACACTCAGTCTGGTGGCAAACAAATAAGCTTACCTCTTTATATGATTTTCTCATACATGGTAAATTGATTTCGTTATCCTCCTTTAATAGCCAATATAAACCCCCTCCGGAAGAATGGTGGAGAACAACGCAGGTCTTCCATTTTTGGTCCTCTATTATGCCATCATCGACAAAAGTAGAGATGAACCGCATGGAAGCAGTTATGTAAATTTTGCCCCATACATCCAGGCACCTTATCTCACTTCTATAATATCCTGGATGAGACATTACAGGACTCCAAGCTTCCCTTCATGCTTCAATGGGAGTCAGAATGACACTCCTCACTGACATTAGAGCGCTGGCACCACTGTTGTGAGACTATGAGCAAAAACAGCTGGCAAGTCTCCTTGACGGAGACCTCCTTAAAGGTGCTGCACAGAGCTTATCTTGTTCCCATGAGGCTTCATGCTATTTACCCGGAGGTCTCCAGTTTATGTTTCCGTGGCTGTGATGACGAGGGCTCACACCAACATATTTGATGGACTTGCTCAATTGCACAGACTTACTGGGAAAGAGTCTCTCACCTCATAGCCTAGGTTACTGGGAAGAGTCCTGGACTCAACCCCTTTGTCTTATTACTAGGAGACAAACCTGTGGGTATGCGCAATGCCCCCTTTAAATTTCTGCAGTACATTACAATGGCAGCACGTATCTTGATAGCACAGCAGTGGTGAGAACCAACATCCCATTTGAGCCACTTATATCTCGCATGAGCAAAATTCTTTTAAACGAAAAACTTACTGCTATATGTCAGGATGAAATCAGTGTGAAAGGATATGGGAGCCTTGGATCGCTTATGTTAATGTTCCAAACATACATTATTTTGTGAGACTCTAATAGGGAGAATTGATTAATAAATCACCCGGAGATGAATGGTAATATACAAGCTGAACTGGACCTACTCGACTTCAACTTCCCAGACAAAGGAGACACTTTGATATATCCCTTCCTCGTATAATATATAGGGTTATTTTAATATTCCCTGCATACAATTCATACTTTTTCTATTGCTCCCCTTTTTTATGTTTTATTGAAAACTGTCTTCTCCCCCCTGCGTGGGTCTTTGCGGCAGAGTATTGCCATCTTACTAGTTAAATCTCAATAAATCCTTTTGAAACATAAAAGGGCCTCCAGGAGCTGTTTGTGTGGTCTGAGCTCGGCACACAGCTCCATTGTTCTCACACAGGTTGTCAGCAGAATACAATGTAATCTCCAACTTCTGTGCAGAACCCAGCATGTGGTCCCTGTTATCTTCTCTCCGGCTGAAGGATGAATTTTAATTTCACCTTAAAATCATCATCTTTCAGTCGAAAAGTGAACAATGGCAGCGTTTACATGCAATGATGATCGCTCATATGCCATCATTTGAACGAATTTTGAGCGATAATAGTTGCGTGTAAATGAAATTTGCAATGAAAAATTGTAAGGGCTCCTTCACAGGAGCACATGTGTAACTGCACACAATTAGGCGCAACATATTTGTGCTATGAACCAGGTAGATTTGTGCTTGCATCAGTGCATTTTACTGTATTTTTTTCCTCACACAGAATAGGGTTTTTTCACACAGGGACACTAACACGCCCTGATTTAAAAGACTATTTAGCCTAATGAGGTCCAGATGTGCACTTTTTTCATGGAATTGTGCATCGGATTGCATATTTGCATGTGTATTGAGTGCGCATTAGTGCATCTATCATAGACTTCTACAGGGACCTTTGGTGCACAGAAATAGGGCATGCTGCATAATGCATAAGAAAAGAGAAATAAGAACAAACCCATTTACATCAATGAGTTCTATTCTCTGTGTATCGCATGTGCAAATACGTGCATAAATACGTCCGTGTGAAGGAGCCCTCAAACCTAAAAAACTAGAGGAGAAAAATTATTAGCAGTTAATCTGCCACATACCTGCTCGAAATACAATATCAACTGTGAATCTCAGTCACTAACTCCATTTTGCCTTCATCCGCTCACATTGACTATATTGTTGGTGCATTGTGCAATTTTTCTCTACTAGATTCACAAGGTCTTGACATAGTGATGGGTTTAACTTGGGAAGTCTGATTTCCAGTTCCATGTTGTGCAGAAAATATAACTTTCATTTCCAGCAAACGTGACCAAAGTAGATCAAATTCCCATTAAATTTAAAGACATGCTATCAATAAAAAAAAAGCTTGTATAGATTAGTAATAATGGTCCATTGAGTTCTTATGTATCTTGTTGGACACAGAAACAAATCCAGTAAATCAATGTTTCATGGATTTTTATACACAAGGTCACATGTCATTGTGTACAGTGGATACTTGTGTCACAGTGTTGGGAGCAGCATCTCCCGGAGCCCCAGTTACAAGGGAAAACACCCACCCACTGTAAGAATAGTGCTGGGGGTATGCTAAAACCCAGCATCTCTGACATGCTGGGGTCGCTAGCGATCATGTGATTGCTGGGTCCCATAGAGAAAACCCCAGTGCCGCTCCCTGTATTCTCATTATGTAATCTGCAAAAGAGAAAGCAGAAGTAGTTATAAACTGCTTCTGTCTTCTCCTCTGGGTCCTCAGCTGTCTTTGACTGTTGAGCACCCAACCTGCTGTTGCTAGATTGCAGGAGATTTAATCGTGCACCACATTTTTACTATGTCGCTTAAATAAAGCTCATTGTGGCATTCTTCTGCTCAGGATCACCGCCAATCAGCTGCTTGAAGTCTACGCACTGCTCCTTCAAACATCACAGCCTCTTCAATGTTTATATCTGACCCCGATGCATCGTGTTCGTACTCAGAATGTCGTATTACTTATAGCGCCGTTCTGAGTACCGCAGGCTTATTCCTGAGGCGCAGACCCCAACAACAAGATACTGATGGCCTGTCCGGGGGATAAGCTATTCATTTATAAAGGCTGGATAACCCCTTTAACCTCTTGGTGACCGGACTATTTTGCGCCTTAATTGCCAGGCAAATAATGTCCATATAATCCTTTACGGAGCTCACTGGACGGTATAAATGACATGTTGCCTGTTTTCTATGGTGAACACAATTATGGCAATACCAAAATCGTATAGTTTTTTCTTTAATGGGCTGCTACTATTCCACAATAAATACACTGTAAGGCCCTCTTCACACGGGTGTATTTACGCACGTGCAATCTGAATACGCAGAGAGCTAGATTATTTTTTGTCACGGAGAACTCTGTTTAACGCGTCCCGATGTGTGCTGTACATGTCAGTAGTGATAGTGACATCCCACAGCAGCGCCTAGTAGTAACAGTGACCTCCCACAGCGGAACCAGCAGTAATAGTGACATCCCACAGCGGCCCACAGCAGTAATAGTGCCATCCCACAGCGGCTCCTGTAGTAATAGTGACATCCCAAAATAGCCCCAGTAGTAAGTGACATCCCACAGTGGCCCCAGCGGTAATAGTAACCTCCCACAGCATCCCCCACTAGTAACAGTGACATCCCACAGCAGCCCCCAGTAGTAATACTGACATCCCACAGCGGCCCCAGTGCCCACCCCTGAGACCCATATACTTACCCCCTCCTGCTCCTCTGCTCAGCGCTGCTAGTGACGCGGATCACAGTGCACACTGTGACGTCAGTGTGCTGCCGGGCGCTTTCACACCTTTGCTCTCGCAGAACCAAAAAGGAGATGTCGGGGGAGGGGGAGGAGGATCCCGGCTATACATTGACGTCACAGTGTGCGCCGAGATCAGCGCCGCTAGCAGCACTGCTGAGTGAATGCCGGGAGGGGAACCGCAGCCCCGGGCCGAAATTCACTAACGTGGTAGGCAGCCAACGGTGGCAAATGCCAGCAGGGAGGGCTCTGTGTGCCGCCTCTGGCACATGTGTCATAGGTTCGCCACCACTGGCCTAGATGCTCCTTGACAAAATCTAACTTCCTGCCTCTTTTGTCACTGCCCAAAGATTAAATGATACTGGGCTCAGACCCAAACATTGGTGCATGATATTGGGGGGCAGTTCTTACAGCTGATACCACAAATGTACATATTTCACGCTCTCCGTGATCAAATAAGAAATGCTAACATGATACACACTATTCTCCTGATAAGTAAAAGATGTCTGTTGGAATAGCTGGTTACAATCTAAACCCCCGGCAGTGTCAGATATCCTGCAACAGCTAAAATATCTCTAGGAAATGGAAAGAGTAGAGATAGAGGGAAGTGTAGAATACCAAGCCCCAATTTTTTTTTTTTAAATGGAGAGACTTCATAGAGAACTACCTAAGTCAAATGAGATAATAGAAAGTATGAGACACTTTACCAATATATCCTGGTACCATATTCAAGATGATGCGAATCGACTGGGCAGATTAACAATAACATAGTTCAGATTATCTTCACCGCATGAGGAGGAACGGAGTCCAAAAGAGAGCTGCAATTCTAGCCAGCGGTCCAATATAGTCCCAAAGCACAACAAGACACATGAAGAAACGAAAAAGAGCTGAGAAAGAATTCTGCATAGTGATCATTGCTTTCATGCTCCAGTAATGAATTGTGGACATATTCTGCACATGAGATTAAAAGAAAATACGAAATGCGTTATCATATGGCAATACTGCGATTTCCTCATGTACAGTATGTATGAATGCATGTAAATTTGAAGAATGTTAATAAAAACAAGTTTAAAATAAATAAAATGAACCTTGATTGTCTGTAACTCGATGGCTGATTAGGAGATATGGCCAAATTGTGGTGTTTAGATGGTTTACCCTTAGGAGCGAAGTCTAGTCTTTCTGGTCCAATCCCACAGTTGAGACAATGTACACAGAACTGAACCATGAAGCAATGGAAGAAGGGGGTCTGGGCTGATGAATCACATTGTCTTTTACATCATGGGGACAGCCGGGTGTCTGCGTCACTTACCTAGGGAATAGCTAGCGCCAAGATGCACTATAGGCAATGTACTCATGTGGATGTTACTTTGGCACATACTACCTACCTCAGCATTGTTGCAGACCCCGTATACCTCTTCAGCAGAATAGTGCATACTGCCACACTGCAAAAATTGTGCAGGAATGGTTAGAGCAACATAACAGACTTCAAGGTGTTGATCTGGTTGGGGATCTGTGCAATGTGCTGGAAAAACAAGTCACAATCCATGGAGGCCGCACCTCACGACTTCACTAAACGGATCTGCTGCTAACAACTTCATCCCAGATATCCCCCAACACCCTTGTCATGGCTGGATTATCATTAGAGCACCGGCTCTGGGCCCTGCAAAACCTAAAGTTTAGTGGGACCCCCAGCTGCCTGCTTTCTGGCAAGCTAAAGGAGGCCCCCAACACTGGTTCACAAATCTGGTGAGAAGCACAGAGGCTCTTTTTTTTTATTTGGTCCACTATTAAAAATAAAAAAACCTGAGCGGGCTCTCATCCTGACTGAGCGGTAAGAGCCTGCGGGCTGCACATAAAGTGCTCTTCAGCCTCTTCTCTTTGCACAGTAAATCATTTACTCATCTGGTTTCTTCCCTCCTTCGCCTGACTTTATAAGTGTAATATCTTCACTCATTATCTCCGGTCTGTCCTACTTTGATGTCTGGGTAGGAGGAGGGCAGACCGAGGAAGATGAGTGAATATATCACAGTGTTACCTTGGCAAGAGGGTCCCGTGAGCTCCCCTGGTTTAGGGGCCGGGTCACAAGTTTGATTGCGGCGCCACCTATAGTTAAATCACTGTTTGTAAAAGGGTTTTCCATTATCAACAGTCACCACCTATAGGCCGCCTGCACACGAGCGTTCCGGATTCCACTCGCGGATTTTCACGCGCGTATGGTACCTAAATGTGCTTGCGGATAGGTGCGGATGCGTGAAAAATCACGCGCGGATATACGCGGATGTGTTGCGGAAAAAAACACGCAGAAAAATCCGGAAGACACCCTTATTGTAAACCCAACCCCTAGAGAACTGCCCATTCCCTGGAAAACAGCTTAAAAACCAACACCCAGACTCCGTTTTGTCCCTCTTGCTTGTGCGAGCACCGTTAAATTATTCTGGCAACATGCTTTCACCCGGTGAGCAGATGTCTTTGTGGGCATGGTTGATCCATATAACTTTTTTTTTCTCTCCGATTACAATTTTTAAAGGTTTTTCAGTAAATTATATGGTACAATAAATAGTGCCATTGCAAAATACAACTCGTCCCACAAAAAAATAACAAGCCCAGCAACGTCGATGGATAAATAAAGGAACTACGATTTTTTAGGGAGTAGGGGGGAAAAAAGGAAAAAAGCAAAAAAGCTCCGTCACTAAGGGGTTAAAAGTGGGGATGGAAAAAAGCACAATAAAAACAAAAGTAAAACTGCTTGGCCACTAAGGGGTTAAAATGAAAAAAAAAGTACATTTGACGCAATAGCGAATAATACTCACGCAAGTTCTTCTGTTCTGCTTCTACTGCGTTCGTCCAGACATCCCCATAAACCTGCGCGGACAGTAGACGCCAGGATTGTTCCTTTCTGTTCTTGTCGAGGTATTCCGGGGAGTTACTGTCCCATAGGCTGGGGAAGTCCTGCATGATTGCCACAAGTTTCCCCATGTCGATCATTATGGCTTGTGGCAGGCTGGTGTCTGCTGGCTGCTCTCTGGTAGATGAGGGGACTGAAAGGACAGATCTGCAGTTGAAATGTGCCTGTGAAGCTCTGTGCTGTGTGTTGGGATGCCTCCTACCATGCCTACTTCCTGTAGTCATAGCAACCAGTGACTCCATCCGCAGCTGCACTCCGGATGTACTGCGTGAAAAAACGCACCCATTCACTTGTATTGGAGGCTTCACGCGCATGATCCGACCAAAATTAGAACAGGTCGCAGATTTTTTCACGCGCGTGAAAAAACGCGATACACATCCGTCCGTCTGGGGACAACTGCGGATCCTCATAGGAGTATGTTGGCTGCGGTCTGGGGCGGATTATGTGCCTAAAATCACACGCTTGAAATTCTGCTCGTGTGCAGGCACCCATACACAGGTGATAACTGTGGGTCTCACCACTGCGGTCCCCACTGATCTTGAGAATATCTGTCCCATGTCCCCTATCTGCATTGAGCAGTGGTTCAGCGCGCACACTGCCATTCCATTTGAATGGAGGAAAAAGAACATCCATGCTTGTAATTAATACGGATCCTACTAATTGGACCCCTAGCCATCAAACACTTATCACCTATCGATTCTTGGAACTGCTCTATAGAGACATATTAGTAGCCACACAATGCATGTCTAGATGAAAAATACATCAAAAAGTTTACATTTCAGATGATGAACCATAAACACATCATAAAGCTCCCACAAACCACACAATCAAGTGTCTGTATTACGGCCGCTATTCCCAACCTACATTTTGGGTCTTTTGACCTGAATAACCGAATCATAAAGATCTATGTTGCTGATAATTCAGTCTATCAGACCTGTTGTCAGGCCAGGACTTGTGTCTGTAAGGCTAAAGCTAAAATGCCATTCCATTACGGATGTCTGAATGAGGCCTCACTCAGGACTATCTTTTCGGCACAGTGTGATCGCGCCTGAGGCTATATTGGCTCGGTTGGGCAGTTTAACAACACAGGAATACAGCCTTGTGATCTGATGCATTGGAATCCAATGCATCAGATTGTAGCGTATATCGGGCGGCCATGAAAACAGCGGCCGATATACGCTCGTGTGAATGACCCCTTAACATGTTGAATAGCAGCAAAACTACAAACTGCAATATATCTTGGTGTATAGAAAAGCCCATTGTGGTCTCCAGCAGCTCTACATGTACAGCCCTGAGCACCTCCATCTAATTGCACCAAACTTTGACCCCTTTTTGACCTTTCATGGATGATTTTGGTGTCATTGGATTTTTTACATCCTCACCACTGCCGTAAAATCATAAAGTTAGGCACATTCAGTAATCTGTCAGGCTAGGTCAGAGTTCCTATGTTAAGTCTAGCGGTTGTGCTTCAGCCATCAGCACCTCTATGGAGAGTCAAGCATTGCTGAGTGACGTTCATATCAGGTGCTTACCAGTTTGACTTGCCATGTCCCCAAAAGGTGGAAGACCAAGCCGTGGACGGTGAACAGTTCAAGCCAAATCCTTTCTGGATACTTCTTAATACATTTACCACCATTTGTCCAAACATTTCATGTTCCTGTAACGACCGTTCAATCTAGTTAAATGACTTCACCAACAGCATGTGAAGCAGCACTCCGCACACATTCGTGTCCCATTATACAAGGACTGGCCCAGTATTGTACTGGGAAACTTCCTGGTGGGCCGATCGCTCTCTGGGCCGTCCGTGGCAGCTCATTATATAGAGGATCGGCCACTGTCAGTGACAAATAACTATAAGCGGCCGGCCCCGTGGAAACAGACTTCTGCACTAATGGCCTTTTACCTGTCAAATGCACCACCACCAAGTCAAGCAGATTTCATTGTTGGGAATGGAAGGTGAATTCCGTTATATAAAATGCATCGCAGCATCATTTCTATATGTGATTGGCCGGGGCATCGGGGCACTTACAGCTCCAGCAGCTTGTCTTCCAGGAGTAGAGGACTGTTCAGCTGCAGCAGCCCCACACATTGGTCTGCTGCTAGTAGACCCGTCTCCAAGCTGTGCTGATCCCATGATCACTGCCAGCTGAGAGGTGTCCAAACAATCTACGTGGAGCAGAGACCGCCTTTAAAATATGATGGTTTATCCTCAGGATAGGCCACCAATTTCTCATTGTGGGGTTCTTCTGCTCAGGATCACCGTCAATCAGCTGCCTGAAGTCTCCGCTCTGCTCCTTCAAGCATCACAGCCTCTTCAATGTTTATATCTGACCCCGATGCATTGTGTTCGTACTCAGAATGTCGTATTACTTATAGCGCCGTTCTGAGTACCGCAGGCTTATTCCTGAGGCGCAGACCCCAACAACGAGATACTGATGGCCTGTCCGGGGGATAAGCTATTCATTTACAAAGGCTGGATAACCCCTTTAACCTCTTGGTGACCGGACTATTTGCGCCTTAATTGCCAGGCAAATAATGTCTATATAACTCTTTACGGAGCTCACTGGACGGTATAAATGACTTGTTGCCTTTTTTCTATGGTCAACACAATTATGGCAATACCAAATTCGTATAATTTTTTCTTTAATGTGCTGCTACTATTCCACAATAAATACACTGTAAGGCCTTCTTCACACGGGTGTATTTACACACGTGACATTTGTCACTTTTGCGCTTGGAAGGAGCAGTGGAGGTGGGATACCTTCCTAAATCTAGGCTCAAACTTCAACTTCTGAAAGTGCGAACAGCAGTATAAGTGTATATATATATCCACACTCGATCACTTCACTGTATGGAGGACTTTGTCGTCAAAATGGGTCCTACTAAAGGAAAGCAGTGAGAAGTGAATACAAGAGCATCTATAAAGTCAATACCAGATAAGGAGATACCGTCTAAGGCTGGATTCAGACGACCGTACATCGGCTCGGTTTTCACGCCGAGCCAATATACGGTGTCCTCATCTGCAGGGGGGTTAGGTTGGAAGAGCGCGGAGCAGGAACTGAGCTCCCGCTCCCTCTCTGCCCCTCTGCACTATTTGCAATGAAAGGGGGTGGGGGCGGGGCGAAGTTCCTTTGAATTAGCCCCGCCCCCATCCCACCTCTCCCCATTGCAGATAGTGCAGAGGGGCGGAGAGGAGGCAGAGAGGGGGCAGGAGCTCAGAGCACTGCTCCTGGCTCTTCCAGGCTTCCCCCCGGCAGAGAGAGACGACGTATATCGGCTGGGCGTGAAAACCCAGCCGATATTCATTTGTCTGAATCCAGCCTACAGATGGGCCCTCGCCAGCCGCTCCTTCTCACAACATCTGAACCTGATAACCTCATAATAAGTGAAACAGTCACGGATTACAAAACTGTGGCAATAGAGGTAGCAAAATGAATCTTTGCTGACATTCAGGAGACTTTAGCGATTACAGTAGGCAGTTCACTATGTGAATTGCAACATACGGTGGTTGAGCATGGTGACCGTTAGGAGTCCATAGAATACAAGATGGAAATCTTGTCCTCCGAACACAATGCCACATGTAAATGTGCAGAAAAATTAATGCGCGAAAACAAAAATTTAAGGGACAGTTTGGAAGACCTAGAAAACAGGTCCAGACGGAACAACCTGCGCATCATTGGGGTCCCAGAAACCTATTTACAGAAAGACTTCCGTCAGTTATGTGAGCTCACGATCCATAATGACGGCGGGATTAATCATAACTGCAAGGATGAGCGAGTGCAGCGACTGGGACCCGACAACTGGATGACACCGGACATTTCTGCCTCGAACAACAAGATGCGCGCCGGACCAACAACTGTGAGATATCTAGATTACACAGATAAAGACTTCATTCTACGGAACTTCAAGAGTCGCAAAAACGTGCTGGAGACCGACGGGCAGAGAATTTAGGTTTTTGCTGATTACTACTCAGAGGGGCAATGCAAGAGGAAGGCATTCTCCCAATATGAACAGCACTGTATAGGAAGCAACAAGGGTTTGCACTTTTATACCCGGCTATATTAAAGGTATTCTAAAAAGAGTGGGAGGGAGTGCTAATAACGGGGAGGAGGGGAGTTGTAGTAGATATCACGTCGTGACGCCACCGTTCCTACACACTGTTAATCTATGCGGCGGAGTAATACACACAGAGACTTGTGTGTAGTACCTCGGGTCCCTAGGAACGGTTAGGGCCCAGTATAACTTTGCTTGAATAAACCTGTATAAACAGGTAGTTACACTCTGTGGAACCTAGTAACTCACTCGTTCTCCCATGCGGTAGGGATATCTCTCCTTCTCCTCCATATTAGACACAAGAAGACCAGAGGTGCCTCCCTGTGCCCCTGCGATTTCTCCAGCGGTTCGGGAAAGATCCTACAAAGGGGAATACAGAATGTGAAAGGACTCAGATCACTACAAAAACAGACATTAGTTATATGTCACCTAAAACGGCTAAAAGCAGACATCGCGCTACTGCATGACGCGGGTATATCGGATGTGACCTCTGTGACCTAACCCAAACCTCCCCCTTTCTTCAATTAAAACGCTGCAACTTCTAGCTTGGATAAATTTTGGCCACAGCGGCCGTTTATTAAAATTCTTATTAACAATTGGGTAAAAACATCAAATAAAACAACCCACTGAAAAGGGGGAAGTCCCTGGAGCCTCCAACCCCCTCTGTCGCCTCCCCAACAGGGAAAAGGATTTCCGTCCTGCCTCCCGCCGCTCTCTCCCTCTATCCGACTCGGGAGACTGAAATCCTTCCCGCTAAAACCCTCCCGTCGCAAGACAGCCGACTCGGGAGGCAACACACAACCGGTTGCCCCTAGTCGCCCTCCTCCTCCCGACTCAGAGAGGCGCGAGCCGTTCCTCGGCTAGCCACGTTTCTCTGCAGGGACTACGGCCTGACAGAGCCGGGAGGCGACAGGCTGACCACACACACTATACCAAAAAGGGGGAGGGGGGGGGAGGTAGCCATCAGCCCCCGTTCCCCCCCCCCCCGCCCCGCACATCAGCTGGCTCCAAGAACTCCCCCCCCCTTCCGAACGCCACCGCCAGCATGGCATGACCACCTCATGCCTGCGCAGCACCCCACAGAACTAACGCGCGTTCTATTCCCTCCTGAACCCCCTCTAACCACAGATCCGTCCCAATCTCGTTGAGATGCACGCCATCGCTCCTCCAATAGTTTCCTACTCCCTTCTCAAGATCTATGTGCCGAACGGCCACTCCTCCATTACGCGCAACGAAGCGTGAAACCTCCCGGTTAACCTTGATCCTGGCCTTGTCTATCCCCCGCACTGAGCGCGCGTCGCGCCACACCTTGCGAGGGACCATCTCTGACCAGACCAAGATCAAGCCCCGGTACATCTGCAACATACGAAGCATATCGTACCGGATGTCCCTACCTAGGTCCCTAAAGGGTCTCCTCCCCAAATCGTTACCCCCGACGTGCAGTACGAGGATGTTAGGCGGCCTGTCTAGGGAGACTAGGCGCTGAACGTCCTGTAACACCCGGAACCAGGCCATGCCCCGCACTCCGATCCATCGAATTACCGCCGTCTCTTTACTCAGCCTTAACTGTCTACCGTTAGGCCTGATCTTAGCCCTCTCCCCCCCCCAATACACAAAAGAGTGGCCCATTATCCACACCAACGCGGCTCGATGATCTGTAACAAAAAGAAAAACAACTAGTCGTAATTAACCCCGCCGCAAAACCGTCCCCCCCCCCCGCTTAAAGCAAATGCGGCCTGATATAACGTTTAAACCGTCCCGACTTCCACCGACCGATGCCCATCACCGCCTGACTATCCAGTCCCCTCTCTGCTGCCTCCGTTGCCGCGCCTATTCTAAAAGAATGTGTCCCGAAATTAGAGCTGTCTAATCCCAGCGTATCTATCGCTCTTCTTAACACCGCCTCGAACTGGAACCTTGACAAAAAACGACCATCTCGGTGCTGCAGAAGAGGCCCTACCCTGACTCCTGCTAACAAACTGTAGTCCTCCCAACATTTAACTGGGCACATGGACTCTCCCCGCACTTGTCCTAGCGACACTCTCCGACCTCTACCCTCCTGATCCATCTTAGAACGACGGATGACTAATTCCAACCGCCCTTTTATAACCTTGGTATCCTCGCTTTGTAAACCCCCCCCTTTCTTTTTGCTGGGGGAAACCAGTTCCCCCAGCCGAAGAGCCCCAAAGAAAGCTAATGAAAAAGCCAACTTAAAAAGCGAGTATTCAAACCCGTCCCCGCATATCTCCCCCAATGCGCCCCCCAATCTTTTCAACAAGTCGAACGAGATTGGCCGACGCATATCTGGCCCCCCCCCGCCCCCTTCTAAACCCCTTTAGTGCCTGTCTCACTACAAAATTCTTTGTAACATCAGTCAAACCCCGCAACTTAGCGCCAAACGCCACTCCTCCCATAAATTTGTTAACTCTCGCGACTGACAACCCTGTCTCAGAACTTTTCCCCAACCATCCCAACAACGCCCCTACCCTGTCCTCGTCGGAACGCACGATTCCCCACTGCTGCAGCCACTCCTCCCATTCCGACCAGGCTGCCCTATAAGACGTCCACGTACTCCGAGCCAGTGAGGTACCTATCAAGTGCCTCACTGCTCGCTGACCACGCTCCAGATGTGTCTCGGGCAAGACACCCCTTCCTTCTCAGCTGCCGGGGCCAAACGTCGGAATCGCTCCCACTGGCAACGAGAAAGAGCATCCGCTAGTGAGTTGCTCACCCCCGGCACATGTACCGCACCTATCCAAGCGTTCAGTGATAACGCTTTCAGCACCAGGTGGCGCAGTAAGGCCACCACTGGAGGGGACGATGCAGACAATTTATTTATCGCATGCACGACCCCCAGGTTGTCGCAGTGAAAGCGTACTCTCTTGTTCCTAAATTGCTCGCCCCATATCTCCACCGCCACTATAATGGGGAAGAGCTCGAGTAGCACCAAATTCCTTACCAACCCTGACGAGAACCAGTCGCTCGGCCATCCGGCCGCGCACCACTGGCCCTGGAAGTAAATCCCAAAACCCGAACTCCCTGCGGCGTCAGTAAACAATTCCCAATCAAAATTGTTTACCATTTCCTCCATCATTACTGACCGACCGTTGTAGTTCTCTAGAAACGCCGCCCATACTGCTAAATCTTTCTTGAGTTCCTTACCTAGCCGGATAAAATGGTGGGGTAACCGAACCCCCGCCGTTGCTGACGCTAACCTTCTGCTGAAAATTCGCCCCATCGGCATTATTCGGCAAGCGAAATTAAGCTTGCCCAATAACGATTGGAGCTCCCTCAAAGTGACCTTGGTGACAACCCTTGCTCTTTTTACCTCCGCCTTTAACTCTGTCAACTTCTCCTCGGGCAATCTGCATTCCATTGCAACCGTGTCAATGGTAATGCCCAGGAACTTTAAACATGTAGTGGGCCCCTCTGTCTTCACAGGCGCCAAAGGCACCCCGAATTGACCGGAAACCCATTGAAGTGACCCCAGCAAAGTTGCACAAATAGGCGAACCTGCTGGCCCTATGCATAGGAAGTCATCCAAATAATGGATCACTGACCTAATCCCCGTGCAATCCCTAACTACCCATTCTAAAAAGGAACTGAACGCTTCAAAATAAGCGCAAGAAATGGAACAGCCCATGGGTAGACACCTATCCGCAAAATAACTTCCCTCCCAAAAACACCCTAACAAACGAATGCTCTCTGGAGCAACTGGGAGCAACCTAAACGCAGACTCGATATCCACCTTTGCCAGCTTCGCTCCCTGCCCATACCTGCGGACCCATTTTATTGCGGCGTCAAATGAAGTATACACTACAGAACAAATTTCCGGGTCTATACCGTCATTTACTGACGCCCCCTTTGGGTATGACAGATGGTGTATGAGTCGAAACTTGTTAGGTTCCTTCTTAGGAACAACCCCCAGCGGTGAGACCACCAGGTCCGCCACGGGCGGGGAACGGAACGGTCCCGCCATGCGGCCTAACTGAACCTCCTTAAACAATTTTTCGGTCACCACAGCCGATTGCCGAATCGCTGACGGCAAATTCTTGGTTGTGACCGGAACCCTATGAACTGGGGGGGGAATTCTAAAACCGTCCCTAAAACCCTCAAACAATAAACTCGCCTTATCTCGGTCGGGGTACCTATTTAGAAACGGCACCATCTTTGCCAGTTTCACTGGTGTCATCCCTTTTTCCAGGTGCCCCGAAACCCTTTCCTTTTCCTTTTTTAAAGCACTTTGCTGCTCCATGTGACGTGCCGTTACACACGGAGCAGACGTGCTTGAACCTGCAAGAGTTCCCGAATTTGCATTGGCCGTCGTTAAACTGCCAACACAATCCGAGCCTATGACTCCCTGACTGTCCTCCCTGCCCCCCCCCCCCTTGGGAACCACTGGCCGAGCTGCTAGTCCCGGCCCCCCCCTGAAAGGGCTGACCAAACCTAACTGGGGCCATTACCCGCAACCATAGGCCAATATCTTTCTGATCCCACCGAATAGACGGTCGGATCGCTTTCCGCTGACGAAATTGTTCATCGTACCTAAGCCACGTTTGGCCCCCGTATACTCTGTACGCCTCACCTATCGCATCGAGATAGCAAAAAAGGCCGGAGCAATTCTCCGGCGCCTTTTCACCTATAACGCTGGCCAGAATAGCGAAGGCTTGCATCCAGTTGGAGAACGTCTGTGGAATCAGTCTCCACCGACGTTTCTCCTCCTCTTCCTTCTTATATTCTGTCCTTTTCCCTTTATCTAAATTGAATTTTTCCAAAGGGAGAAGGGAAAAGATCTCGACATATTCGTCGCGCCAAATCTTTTCTCTAACCTCCTTCTTTAAGTGTGCACCTAGGGGGCCCTCGAAACACACATAAACTTCCCCCTTCGCTCTGTCATCCAAGCGAATCCCTTCCCCATCTTTCTCCGTCTGGACCCCTACCGTAACGGGCGCTACCTGCTGCCCTACAGACGCTCCCGCCGTGCTACCACCCCTAGCGCTATCGTCGGCGATCGACGCATTGGACGGTAGCGTCCAAGCAGCTACTGGCGACGGCCCTGCTCTTGCGTCTTGCTTGCGCCACAACTCCCATAATCCACCCAGAAATAACCCAAAATCACTCGCTGCGCCATGTGTGCCTGCCATCGCCCCCCCATCCCCTGTCCACCCCCCAAAACTATCTCCCGCGTGCGCAACGCGGCTAACTGCATGTAATGTAGTGTCCCCGTGTGTTTGCTCACCTGGCTGCGTAGGGGCTGTAGTCCCACCAGCCGCCGATCCTCCCTCCAGCGGATCCGATTCCTCGTCAGAATGTGGTCCGAACTGACGACCGGGGTCCTCCTCTGGCTGCATACGCACCTCCGGATTCGCAGCCGCCTGCCTGCTGCTCGGCCTGGCTCTCACGGGCCGCACTTCAGTCAGTCCAGAGAAGTCACTGTGGGGCTGCTCTGCTGCCACCGGCTCTCCTGCAGAGCGGCCCCACGCTGTAGCTCTGTTCACCGCCGACAGCCCGGTGCTAGGCCCCGCCCCCCTGGCAGCACGGGACCTAGTGCCGGACGCTGCGCCGTGCCGCCCGGCGAGATTCCTCCCGGGCCTGCGCTCCCCCGATGGCATGGATGGTGCAGGGAGCCGGCCCGGAGGGGCCCGTGAGGGACTCTCTATGCGGCGCCGACGCTGTGGAGCCTGATCAGGGCTCAGACGCGCCGGAGCGCGGGCCCTCCTCGTACTCGGCCCTCTCGCCGATGCTGCAGGTGTCTGCCTGCTCCCTCCTGCCTCCTCCCTCCGGCCACTAGCAGTCCCCGACAGCGCTCCCGCTGCTGCCTCCGGTTTGCGGCTCCCCGCAGCGGCTGTCCTTCGCCCCCTTTCTCTCACCGCTGTTGCTGCAGGGGCTCCGGACGCCTCTCCCCCCGATGCTGCTGACCGTGCGGGTGCCGCTTCCTCCTCCGATGGGCCCGGGGCCCCGACGTCCAGGACCCTCATGAGCCAGTCGATGCCCCGCTCCTCCACCGCTGCCCGGATCTTCTCCATGGCGGCCTCCATGTCCGGTAAGTCCTCTTCTGGGCGCTTCCTGACGATCACCTTCGGGCTCTTCACGGACAGGTCTTGGGACTTCGGTCTGCGGACTTCGGTCTTGGGACTTCTGTCTGGGGTCTTGGGACTTCTGTCTGGGGTCTTGGGACTTCTGTCTGGGGTCTTGGGACTTCTGTCTGGGGTCTTGGGACTTCTCTACCTCTTCCCTCTTCTTCCTCGTGGCCTCCGTCTTCTCCTTCTGCTTCTTCTTCCTCCGTTGCCGCCTAGGGATGCTCCTCCCCCTGCTGTTCCCGCACTTTCTCTCTAACTTCCCCCTCTACTCCCCCCTATACTACACCCCCCCCCCCTCTTCACCCTTCAATTAACCCTGGCCTCCCCGTTAACCCTGTCATGGGCTGCCTCCATATATATCCCCGGGGGCTACTATTCCGGCGCCTCTGGAAACCCATTCTGACAGAAGCTGGCTATTATCACATGCGAAGGTTATGGGTAGGGGAGGTTTATGGGTTGCCAGCAGTCCACTCAAAGGTGGGAGTAATGATATCATTATAAAGGGTTTGGGCTGAGCAGTCCAGCAGCAGTGGCATGACTCTAGTGGCAGGGCTATGCGTTATGGACTACAAACAGAATGGAGGAATTTAGTACCAGGACCAAGCGCAGTATATTTAGGCTGGGTTCACGCGGGGCAGAATTCCTGCGGTTTGGTCGCACCAAAAAAATGCAGGAATTCCGCTGGAAAAGTACAGCTTTAAAACCTGCTGCATTTGGCTGTGGGTTTTGAAGAGGTTCAGCTGCCAATATTCCGCTACGGCTTTCTCTCCTCATAGAGAGGACCAAAGCCACAGTGGGGAAAAAAAAAAATTGACATGCTGCATATTTGAAATCTGCGTCGCAACACCGGTTCTGCCCGGCTTTGCTGTGACAGATTGGCCGCCCCGTGTGGTCGAGAATTTTGTAAATTGTCGTCCACATGGCTAGCGAAATCCGGGATTAGCGGCCGCAGGCGGATTTGCCACAGCGAAATTCTGCGCGGAATTTCCACGGCAAATCCGCCCCTTGTGAACCCAGCCTTACTGTGCTTGTGTTGTAACGGATCAATGAACTATCGATAAAACTCTGACTACTCTTGTTATCCATCTACAGACGCATGGCTGCCAGGAGTGTAGGAGGTCTCCCCAATTAGACATTATGGAAGACACAGCTATTATTGATTTCTCTACATGATAGATCAGGGGTGTCAAACTCATTTTCACCGAGGGCCACATCAGCCTTATGGCTGCCTTCAAAGGGCCGATTCTAATTTAAAGACTGTATAGTAAAAGTGAACCCCACAGCGGCCCAATTGGTAATAAGGTCCCCCATAGTGGCCAGTGGCGCACACTAATATATTTATGTGTTATATGTGTGCGTGATGGTGTGCGTCTGTGTTATATGTGTGCATCTGTGTTATATGTGTGCGTCTGTGTTATATGTGTGCGTCTGTGTTATATGTGTGCGTCTGTGTTATATGTGTGCGTCTGTGTTATATGTGTGCGTCTCTGTTATATGTGTGCGTGATGGTGTGCGTCTGTGTTATATGTGTGCGTCTGTGTTATATGTGTGCGTGATAGTATGTATCTGTGTTATATGTGTGCGTGATAGTATGTATCTGTGTTATATGTGTGCGTGATAGTATGTATCTGTGTTATATGTGTGCGTGATAGTATGTATCTGTGTTATATGTGTGCGTGATAGTATGTATCTGTTATATGTGTGCGTGATAGTATGTATCTGTGTTATATGTGTGCGTGATAGTATGTATCTGTTATATGTGTGCGTGATAGTATGTATCTGTGTTATATGTGTGCGTGATAGTATGTATCTGTTATATGTGTGCGTGATAGTATGTATCTGTGTTATATGTGTGCGTGATAGTATGTATCTGTGTTATATGTGTGCGTGATAGTATGTATCTGTTATATGTGTGCGTGATAGTATGTATCTGTTATATGTGTGCGTGATAGTATGTATCTGTTATATGTGTGCGTGATAGTATGTATCTGTTATATGTGTGCGTGATAGTATGTATCTGTGTTATATGTGTGCGTAATAGTATGTATCTGTGTTATATGTGTGCGTGATAGTATGTATCTGTGTTATATGTGTGCGTGATAGTATGTATCTGTGTTATATGTGTGCGTGATAGTATGTATCTGTTATATGTGTGCGTGATAGTATGTATCTGTGTTATATGTGTGCGTGATAGTATGTATCTGTGTTATATGTGTGCGTGATAGTATGTATCTGTTATATGTGTGCGTGATAGTATGTATCTGTGTTATATGTGTGCGTGATAGTATGTATCTGTGTTATATGTGTGCGTGATAGTATGCATCTGTTATATGTGTGCGTGATAGTATGCATCTGTTATATGTGTGCGTAATAGTATGTATCTGTGTTATATGTGTGTGTGATAGTATGTATCTGTGTTATATGTGTGCGTGATAGTATGTATCTGTGTTATAGGTGTGGGTGATGGTATGCGTATGTGTTTTATATATATATATATATATATATATATATATATATATATATAACACAGACGCAAGACGCATACTATCACGCACACATATAACACAGATACATACTATCACGCACACATATAACACAGATACATACTATCACGCACACATATAACACAGATACATACTATCACGCACACATATAACACAGACGCACACTATTACACACATATGCACACACATGATCACAGACGTACACTATTACGCACACATACATACACACACGGACACTTCTGCATTTTTATACACATTCTTATACTTACCTGCATCCAATGTGTCCCCACCGGCAGGTGTACTGGCTGCTCTCAGTCCTTCTTGGGCCCCTGATGTCTCCCCAAGCCTAGAGCCATGAATAGAGTTAGGGCCGGTGAGAGGAGGTCAGTGCTGAGCGCTCTCACCCTGCAGCTGCTCCTCCTCAGCGTCGCTCTCATGTTCTCTGCAGTCTTCTTCCCTCCTCCGCGGTGGTTGTCAGTCTGCTATCGGCACTCCTGTGTTACTGTCTGCACTAGACAGTACAAGCCGATAGCAGAGCGCCTATTGACAGCAGCATGGAGGTGAGGGAACTTACTATACAGCCGGCGGGCCACAGAAAATGAGGCAGGGGCCTTGTGTGTTGACACCTGCGTGACAGATCAAAGGAGGACTGATGTTCTACAGAGGTTTACTGCATGAATCCCAATATTAGGGCTTGTTAACGTGCCTTCTATTTACACATGCGGGATGTACTTTATTTAATCCTGGACTGACAATGGTCCTGGCCTTTGGCATTAAAGGGGTTGTAGAATTTACAATACTAGTTTCCATATAATCTATTAGGTTCTTTCGGGTGGGCCCATGTCCAGGATCCTCATTCCTTAGGAAATATTCACATGAGCGTGATTGCAGCACGTGTTACGACATGGGGTGAGGGGAGTCAATGAAAGTAAATGAACCTTCAAAGACCCATCCCACTCCAATGCAACTTCATGGTTCACGGTTGCAGCTCTATTATAACATGACCGACTTAGATACAGCAGCTCCGCTTAGTTATCCACAAAGTAATCATTTCTACATTGTTCACACAGCAAAAAATGATGTCTCCTTTGTGCTTAAGGCTGGGTTCACACAGGGCGGATTTGCTGCGGTTTTGCTGCGTTTTTCCGTTGCGGTTTTGCCGCGGCTTTTTCTTCTGCGGCAAAACTGCTTCAAAGGTTAATTTTGGCTTGCAGATTTTCCTGCGGATTTTCTTGCAGAGATCTATGGACGAAAAAGCGCTGCGGAAAAGACAGAAGAATGGACATGCTGCATCTTTGAAAACCGCGCCGCAGTTGCACTTCCGCACTGAGGCTGTGCGGAAAAAATCCGTCCTGTGAGAACAGCTTTTTTGCAAAACTCATTTGTGCTGCATTGCACTGCAAACGCAGCGATTTTGCCGCAGTGCGGATATACAACCGCCCTGTGTGAACCCAGGCTTACAGTAAAATAGTGCTCCCTTTTTTGCACCCGCAAAGTGATAGCTGCCCCATTTGCACACATTCACAGTACAAATTCCTCCCTTTGTGCTCTCATAAAGTAATAATGCCCTGTTTGTGCCCCACAGCAATAATGCTCCAATTTGCCCCTCACACAGTAGTAATACCCACTTTGTGCACAAAACTTATAAGCCCCCTTTGTGCCCCCAACAAGGTAATGGTGCCTCCAAATGTAATAGTGGTCCCTCTGTCCCTTTACAAAGAAATGATGATTCCTCTGCCTTCCCCTAAAGTAAAAGTGGTCCCTCTGAAACCCCTCCAGTAACAGTAGTGTGAACGGTCCAAAAAAATAAGGTAAACCTTACTTACCAGTTGAGTTTCCCCCAGTGCCCCCTTTCTCCTAGTCCCTGATGGTCTTTGTTTACAGGACTGCAATATTCTCTTTTTTTTTGCAGTGAGCCACTTTTTCATAAATGAATTTCAAGCTGTTATGAAGTTTTGAGTTGTCTTATGTTTTCTGCCCCTTTTTGTGTGGCACGTTTTACTACTCTCTTAGTATACAGCTGTGCAGACGTACTCAGCCTCTCATTAATTTACCTGATAACATAATTCAATTTCATACATGATAGATGATCAGGAATCTGGGTCACTGGAAAGGCAAAAGTAGGAAATAGAACTTTCCTAGTAAAACTTCTTTCATGCTACAGCAAATGTCGTGAAGATTCCAGAAGACAGGTCATGCTTTATTTATCACTGAAGATAGAAATAAAACTGCAAAGCCAACATTGAAGACCGTTATAAAGAAGAATATTAAACCTAATACCTGGCCCAAAACAGCAAAATCTACGTGGTTTGGTTTAACATTCCAATCCTCTATTGGTGGTCTCATGTTTCCAAGGTGTGGTGGTAAATGGATCATACTTGTAGCGCGGAGTGTTAAGGCAACAGAAATGCAGTCCTAAGCTCTTGTCTCACCACCTGAAGGTTGCCAGTTCAATCCCCAGGTATTTTAGGTAGCCAACTCAAGTTTGATTCATGCTTCCATCCTTCCGAGGTCAGTAATATTAGTACCCAGCTTGGTGAGGGGGTAATGAATAAATTACCTGAAAGAGCTGCGGAATAAGTTGGTGCTATACAAATAACAAGATTTATTTTTAACATCTTGCAGAGTAGTCATACAGGTTGGTCTAAAAATGTGGTTATGGCACCCAGCATAGGTAATTTCAGGAGTGTAACTATAGTAGGTGGTGAGGGAGCACTTGCACCCGAGCTCTGGAATATTCAGAAAGTCTCTTGTCCCCTTTTGAAGAGGCTAGTACAATATTGAAATATTATAGTTGGAGGCCCCTGTTTTGCATGGAGGCTTAGCACCTTTATACATTGTATAGTAATTAGAGATGAGCGAACGTGCTCGTTTAGAGCAATTACTCACACGAGTATCACTTTTTTCGAGTAACTGCCTAATCAGGCGAAAAGATTCGGGGGGCACCGGGCGTGAGCGGGGGAGAGAGAGAGCGCCCCCCCACGAATCTTTTCGCCAGAGTGGGCAGTTACTCGAAAAAAGCAATACTTGTTCGAGTAATTGCACTAAACGAGCATGTTCACTCATCTCTAATAGTAATGATGGGATTGTTGACAAAGACCCTCCATTTTTCCATTGCCAAAAACAGGGCATCCCAGTAATGATTGAATCTCCAATCAAAACTATCCTCTTTCTTTTAGACTTGCCTGGAGAATGACTTTATGTTTTACCACGCAGTCAGAAATTCCATTTACAAGATTATTTTCTTAAATTGTCTCTCGAGTTCTTCAGTGATTGCCTCTCACAATGTTGGCACAACCGTGATAATGTATAAATATATGCATTCCTAAAATATTTTTCATTGAGTCATTGCTGGTACACAATCTCCAAATGTTTCTGCACTAGTAACAGCCATACATAGAGGACTACAGGAAGTAGTCCTTGATATTCAGGAGTTGCATGTAGCCCTGCCAACCTCACCCTCCAGCCATGGATTACTGTGCATAATGAGACAGCTGTCAATCAGTGGATGGAGAGAGATGTGGGCAAGTCTAGCCTGAGCTCATGAATATTGAAAACTACTTCCTGTAGTCCTCCATGTCTGGTTGCTACTAATAAAATGCAAGTTTCTCCCAAACTACTGCACACATACATACAGCAAACATATCACTGTAATCAGCTTGCCTGTCACCTTAAAAGGGAGGCAAAAAGATGATGACAGATTTCCTTTAACAGTAATGCCCAGTATGGTCAGCTAAATAGATGGTGTTAGTGTTGTATTCCGTCAGTGGAGAGGGCAGAGTGTATTGATGACCATCACGACAGCCATCTCCTCACTCAACTGTCATTCCTATGATTTCTGAAAGGAGCAGGAAAAAAAGGAACCCGCTGCAGATGTGTAAGCAGTCTTATTCTACAATTTCAGGTGACAAATGCATTTAAAAATTAGTTATTTTTACTTAAAAGCAAGCATTTGAGGTCTGACTTGTGCTGGAGGCAACAATACAGCAACTCTGTTCACCAAGCGTCACATCATGGGGTTAGTTTATTCTATTTTAAATTATTTTTATTCAATACAAAGATATTTAATTTAAACAACATTTTATTTCATGTTTTTTCTCACAGTTCTTAGATTAGGTCTTGTTCACCAGGGTCATGGCTTCCATTGCCATTATATAAAGGATCCAAGCATTGACAACTAAACCCTGTTATCTTATAAAATAATCGGTTCAGGTTCTATTGTGGTTTACACCATTGTGACGACAAGATTAATGCTGCCTGCTGCGCTATTCTTGCTATCAAAAGCCATGAAAGCCCTGAAAGACTGCAGAATGGATTATGGATTTATTTTCTAGTCAATTTCTCAGACTGTGTGATGTTGTTATATGGATCTACCTCAGAAACCGCCAACTAGGGGACACAGACACTCCTGTGCTGCGGAATAGGTTGGCGCTATACAAATAAAACGTATTTATTCTTATCAGTTACTGATGATGATCACACAGCTCCTGTCACACAGTTATAATAGAGGAGATTACAGCTAATTCTCCTGACTGTATACTTATGGTCTGTAGCTTATTTAGAAGAATATAGAATTAATTGAACTGCCCCCCTCCCCTGCAGCAAATATGACATAGCCTAACTAATGCCGTGCTGATGCATCATGGGATTGATTGAAAGTGAAAATTAAAAAATCTCATCATCAAGATGGTGTCTGATAAGCATCAGACAAGAAGCTGCACTGCATGAAAGTGACTGGAATACACAGAGGAGACCTCCAGAGTGTGACAGGTAATCAGGTGAGTGGGGAAGGCATGGAATAATGTGGCTCTTTAACTAATTTGAATTGAATTTTAAAAACTCATCTTACAACCGAACAACTTCTTTAATGATAATGTGAACAGAAACTTGCAATAACTACAACTGTCCAGCCAAAGAGCTTCAATATCTATCAACAGATTTATGAATGTTAAAACAACCTTGATTTGATTACTGATGATATCTTAAATGTGGTATAATGTGGTTGCTAAACTGGAGAAAGTAGAGGGAAAAAGAGAGGAACTGCTAATCAACCAATCAGATTTCAACTCTCATTTTGGGGAGACCCTTTTGAAAATGAAAGCAGTAAAATAGTAGAAAGGAAAGAAGAGGAGGGAGATGCAGCTGCAGGGTCTTGTCCACTAGAAAAATATAACCCGCACAGAATCTGCAGCGAATTTCCGCTGCAGAATCCGCGTGGATTTGCTTTAAATGGTATTTTTTTCATGCGGATATCCGCACCTATTGCTATCAATGTGATAGCAATGTGGCCGATCCGCGCAGAATCTGCGGTAAAATGGAGCATGCTGCGTTTTTTCTCCGGCGTGTGAAAACCGCAAATCAATGAAAATGCCATCCACGGGTGCAAAATTCAATTTCATTGACCGTGGATGGCCAATGATTCCCTATGGGCAAAATTGAATGCGGATTCCGCAGCGGAATCCGCAATTCAATTTTGCTAGTGGACATGAGGCCTTAGTCTTCATGAAGTAGCATGATGAAAAGTGAGGAGGAGCAGCTCTCACATCACCCCGGGAATAGCTCAACCACTCAGCATAGAGAAAGAAAATGGGAATTTACAGAAGCCAGTAGAGGGGACAAAAAAGACCCAAAATATGCAGGTTACACACAACATAGCTGACCACGTTACATCTAATACACATCTGCGGCTGTCTAAGGAAGGATAGAGATTTTGTTTTTGTTGGCATGTTGTATCAGCACAGGGCTCTTCAGTCCATCCAAATCAATTATACATTGTAGCTTTATTGTAATAAATGGTGAGATGATCATCTAATCAATCTTCTGATCTCAAACGTAGAAGAGTTTCCCTCATAAGACCTTATAACTCCGGTAAGTGCTAGTTTATGATGTCCAGAGTGACGGATCCTGTAAACTCCAGGCGCAGCTGATGAAGGTATATGCCACTCCACTGTAGCATTGCTTTGCCCTAGTCTGCCCTTATGCCAGTAATACCTATAGAAATATAAACTTGGTGTAAGTGGTTTTAACATAAATTAATTATTATATTTACGGGATTATTACCAGTTGTGTAATCAAAAACAGTTCAGAGTATATATTTCAGGGTCATTTGTTTAAAACCACATGCCTTAAGATGCCCGCATACCCTAACGCACTAGCACAATACTCCTTTTTACTGACCTCACTAATGGGCTTTAAAACTGTACATACAA
This sequence comes from Eleutherodactylus coqui, assembly GCF_035609145.1. NCBI lineage: Eukaryota > Metazoa > Chordata > Amphibia > Anura > Eleutherodactylidae > Eleutherodactylus > Eleutherodactylus coqui. The sequence continues at coordinate 219,223,386 of NC_089840.1, read as the reverse complement.
ATTTTTAAGGCAGCAGCGCAGCTGACTACTGTCAGCCAGGCTCTTGCTCTAACAGCCAGGAGCAGAGAAACCTCAGATCCTGGTAGTTTACATGCCACAATCAATAGTAACTGCAGAATGTAAGCAGTTTATTGGGAAAGTGGGCTGCTCCTGACACCCGACAATGCAATTGCTAGATACCAATGAGTTTCCATGGCAGCTGGAAGCCTAAAAAGGCCTCCATGTCTGCCATGTAACCCAGCCTATTAGATCCCGTCCCTCGCAGAGTCTAATTGGCTGTTATTATAGGCTTAGTAGAATACACTACTTAAGTAAAGCAGTGTACTATCCTGGCAATTGAACAATCGCATCTTCAAGTTCCCCCGAGGGACGTAAAAATAGTGTCAAAAAATTTCAATAAAGTTTAATTTAGACCTCTTTAACATGAGCATTGTGATTTTATGCTCCGTAGCTCACTCCATAAAATCGCATGAACAAAGAATAATAGTGGCTGAGCACTGTGACCAATCAGAGGCAGCTCTCAGCTATGGAATGACGGTGTTCTCCCATTGAATTCAATGGGCTGCCGGCAAGCGCTGTATCAATTTTCGGGGAAGGGCTTCAAATATAAGCCCTTCCCTGAAAACCATCCAAAAAAGTGTAAAAAAAAAATATATATATATATACTCACCTTTTTGGAGCTGATTGAGATCAGCCGCGTCTAGCAGGCTCTTCTCTCTGATTGGTCACAGTGCTCAGCGAATCAGAGGCAGCACTCACTCACCCATTCATAAATGGGTGAGAGCTGCCTCTGATTGGCTGAGGGCTGTGACCAGTCAGAGGCAGCCCATTCAGCAGGCGGGGATTTTAAATCCCCGCCTGCTGAATACTACAGAAAGCAGTTCAGGAGAAGAGCCTGCTAGACGCGGCTGATCTCAATCAGCTGCAAAAAGGTGAGTATATATATATTTTTTATTTTTTTTTTACACTTTTTTGGATGGTTTTCAGGGAAGGGCTTATATTTGAAGCCCTTCCCCGAAAATTGATACAGCGCTTGCCGGCAGCCCATTGCTTTCAATGGAGCCGGCTGTGTTGCCGGCTCCATTGAACTCAATGGGAGAACATCGTTCTTCTCTGCCACAGCTGTTACAGCTGTGGCAGAGGAGAAAGATCCTTAGTATTTGTTCTCAATGGGGTCGGTGCTGCTGCCGCCGGCCCCATTGAGCGCATATACAAGAACACTGCTTTGCGCAGAACGCAGTTACATGCGTTCTGCGAATCGTTGTGTCATATAATTTTCGGCACATCCGCATAAAAAACGCCCATGTGACCGATCCCATTGCAAAGCATTGGGTATATATATTTGCAGATCGCAAGCGCATCTGCAAATCGGGCAAAAAAAATGCCCGTGTGACTGAGCCCTTAATATACACTTTCCCCCACAAAAAAACCCCAACATATTCCAGGCATAAAATCCCAAAAAATGTTTTAAAAAGCAACACATAACAGGTATTAGCGCATTTGTAACAACACAGACAATGAAAGTATTTAATGATTTATTATCATTATTACTGTTCATTCTTAGGCCTCATGTCCACTTGCAGGCACAGATTCCACTGCTGAAACCCGCAGTGTAATCCAGCCGTGCCCGCGGCCATGGGACGAAAAAAAGATTTCCTTACCTCTCCGGCTCCAGCGCGGATCTCGTCTGTAGCGACCGGATCTTCTTTCTTTAGCACAGCGGACGTCAGTGACGGCAATGTGCTGGACGCAAGCACAGTGCAAATTTTTTTTTTTATGTCCTGCTTTCCCACGGATCTGCGGCACAGCCAAAGTGACAGCTGTGGCTGTGCCGAGGATGAGACGGCTTCCATTGACTTCAATGGAAGCTGTCCCTGCGGGATCTGCAGGAAAATTGAGCATGCTACGATTTCTTCCTACGCGTGCGATTTGCACGCCGGGAAAAAAATCACATTTGCATGCTTTTAGTTGCCCTGCGGATGCTAATGCATCCCTATGGGCTTCTAGAGCTGCGAATCTCCCTCGCAGAAAACACGTGCGGATTTTATAATTAAAATCCGCACGTGGACATTTATTCTCTCCCTTCTTTCATATCCATGAATTGCTATCCTTACTTTCATGCACTAGTATCCCAATTATTATATTTAATGTCCCTTGTATTGGTTTTAGTATGAATAATTCTTATTTCCGTGTATTTTAACTGTCGCTGTCCTGCTGTCTTCTATCCATGCCGCTTACTATTAATTGTAGCACGGAAGCATCAGGGAGTAATACGCCCGTTGTTCTCGCACTATACTATAGATTAGAATTTTCTGTCCATGGGCATTTTATACAAACTGAGAATTAATTCATTAGTGTTTATAAATTAATTACTTTTTTACTGTCCCCTTATGTAATTAACATTCATTTATCGTGCACAGACAGCGGTATCACCGCTCAGTCTGTAGTAAACTGCAGTTTCTCCCTTTTATATAGCGATACTATTCATGTTTTATATGTTCTTTTATGTCTATATTGACATTGTGTTGGTAGTATTCTCTGTTAGCAATCATGTGACCCTCTGACGTCATCCGCTGCCCGGAGCTGTGGGATCTTTAAATCTGCCTGTTTCTTGCATTTTTCTGTACATGGCCAGACAAAGGCACCGATCCGGCACAGAAACGCGTTGCCTTCTGTCGTCCAATAATAAAACTATTTATTCTCTACATCCCTGGTCCTCCATACAGCGTGCCAGAACTTTTCTTCAGCCAGATTCTACTCCAGCACGGATCTCCTCCTGTTCTATGAATGCGAGGAGCTGCTGCTGCGTTTATTCAGCACTTTTATGTTGTTGTGCTTATTATTTGGTTCCCTCTTCCCAATACATTATATGCACCCCAGAGTGGTGCCATTAAAATATACAACTCATCCCCCCAAAAAACAAGCCCTCATACGGCTATGTCAACCACTTATGGCTCTTGCAATGTGATGATGAAAATTGCTTTGTCATTAAGGTGCAAAATAGGCTGGTCTCTGAGGGGTTAAAGGAAAATTGGCCAAACCCAATGATCTCTTACAGGATCAGTCAACTATCTAATGTGCATGGAATTGTGCTGACTCACCCCCTAATGACAGACATCAGAGGTAAAAAGGGATCGGAAATGTTGGACTTCAACATGCCGACTCCTTTGCTAAGAGAGAAGATAAGATCTTCTGGCAGCGGGTTATTTTTCTATTTCCCTTTGCAAATACATGCACAATTGGCTGATCCGAGCATGAATGTGTATGGGAGAACCGAGAAGAATAGGTGTTGGCTGATAAAAACTAGTTGATCGAACGTACTCTTCCGAGCTTGATGCTCGTTCGAGTATAAGCGAGCATCACGCTGTGTTCGACCCCTCCCCGCCACTGACGTGTCAGATTTGACCCCTCCCCACTGCGCACATCAATGGTAGTTTGTGGCTGGCTTGGCGGAGGAGAGAGAGAGAGAGAGAGAGAACGAATGAACACAGGGAGAGAAAAAAAAGCTCAGCAACCGGCGGGTCCCATACAAAAATGCTCGAGTCTCCCATTGAAGTCAACAGGGTTCATCACTCGAATAGAGCTCTCAAATTTTACGAAAAGCTCGAATAATGAGGACCCGAGCATTTTGGTGCTCGCTCATCTCTTATAACAACTGAAGGTGTGTGAGAAACTTTCTTTCATAGTTATGACCTAGAAATGTTGATTTACATTGAAACTCAAATAGATGTAGGAGCTTGTTACACATTTAATGAAAATTAATTAGGCTTAAAGCCCATTTAAAGGGGTTGTCCAGTGGTAAACTATTGATGGCTTATGTGCAGAATAGTGGGGTCTGCCACCGGAGATCCCCGCCAAACAGCTGTTCACCAGGCCAATGCACTCGTGCACTAAGCTGACTTCTGCAAGAAGCTGACAGCTCTGTTCCCAATGCAGTGGCCAGGTTTGGTATTTCTGAAAAAGTTCCCACTAAAAAGAATGAGAACTTTGCGTCTAGTACCAAGCCTGACCACTGCAGTGGGAACAGAGCTGTATGCTTCCTGTACATATCAGTTCCTGCATAGCAGCCTGGAGATGTCTGGTGGCAGACCCTCATCGATCTTCTATCGATGGCCTAATCTGAGGATAGACCATTAATAGTCTACAATTTGATAACTACTTTAAAACATTCTTCATCAAGTGACAAAAAAAAAACTAATTAAGTTAACACGGCTGCCAATTACTTCCTGTATCAAGAAGTATGGAGCAAAGAACTGTCAATTTATATATTTGGATGCAAGTATAACAGATCTGAAAACTGTGTGCTAGGATTTTGTGCCGCAAACCACATATTTTTCTCACCTTGTCTCCCAGGAGGCATCATTATAAACCAGGCGCCAACCTTCAGGAACACTTTCTTGCTTTTCTACTTTTAAGTAAGTGTCATTACTCTGAAAGATAAACGTGATTACTAGTTTTGGACTGTTATTGGGATAAACATTGATTATTTTTATTCAGTACAGTTGTGCCTTTTGGAAACACTTAATGAAACCCTTTGTTATCGCTAGGAGACCTTTCACGCAGGACGGAATATTCCACTACAGCGCAACGGAATATGATGTCCCTGAATTCCGCACCCAAATCTGCACTGCTAATTGCCGGTAGGATTCTGCTATTTTCAATGATTATTTAGCAGTGCAGATTTTGGGGCTGAATATTCTGCAGAATGGCATGTTGCACAAGTTTTTGTGGATTGTACGACTAAGTGGCCGTCCGGTTTTTAGTCCTCCCTGCTAATAATAGTAATCAGTAAACTTTTCAGCTCCAGATATGTTTGTGTTCCAAAAGGGCTTTAGGAGGAATTTATATCAGTATTTCTGCTGCTCCAGCCCCGAACGATCAGCTGTTCCAGTGCCCAACGGCATAACAGTGTACAGAGCGGAAGCAGATGGCTCCAACCCCTATGTAGTGGATGACACAAACCCATTAACCCCTTGAAGACACAGTTACAGCCTGTGCATTCATGGTTTGTTTGGAGAGCAATCAAAAGTTGATCCTACTACATACAATGCGGGTGCCTGCTGTTTCTCACAGCTAAGACCTGCAGGCAAAAACCATCAGCATTAATGCTGATCATAGCTGTTAACCCTGTAAATGCAGCTGTCAATTCTGACAGCAGCACTTAAATCCATTGCAGCAGCACTTAAATCCGTTACATTATAACCTTATTCTATGGGCTTATTTACACGAGCGTATATCGGCCGGGCATTTTCACAGCGGGCCGGTATACGCTTCCATCTAAGCAGTTCCCCCCTTCCCTCCCCCTCACCAGCTCTCTGCCTCTCTCCTCCCCTCCGAGCGGTTTTACAATGGGAGTGGGTGGGACAGGGGCGGAGCTAAGATCCTGTCCCTTCCCGCCCCTTGTCCATAGCCAACAATTGAAGTGGGCAGGACAGAGCTGAGCTTAGTCCCGCCCCCTCCCATTGCAAATGCCGGAGTGGAAGAGAGAGGCAGAGAGCCGGTGAGGAGGAGGGAAGGAGGGAACTGCTAAGATAGAAGCGTATATTGGCCGGCCGTGAAAACGCCAGCCAATATACGCTCGTGTAAATAAGCCCATAGAATAAGGTTAGCATGTAATTTTTGCCACAGTGTGTAGATCGTAAAAAAAGACCCTCAAAGTTCGTGGAATTTCTTTTCTTTTTTTTTTCCATTTTACTCCACTTAGAATACAACTCATCCCGCAAAAAACAAGCCTTCTGACAGGTACGTAAATGGATAAATATGAGAGTTATGATTTCTTGAAAGTGGGAAGGAAAAAAGGCTCTGTCCTTAAGAGGTTAAAATCAATGAGAGCTACACCTGCATTTACCAGCGCTGGCCACTACGCAGGGGTCGGAGCAACAACATGCACTCTGTACTCTGTGTAGTTTGCCACTGACAGCAGGAGTTGGAGCAGTTGATCGGTCATGGTCCAGAGCAGCGGACCCCAGGAGATCAGCTACGGATGGCCTATCCGGAGGATAAGTCATCATTAATGCCTGATAAACCCCTTTAAATGCTGTAAGTGTGCAAATACCTATATAGTAATGGTGTAAAAGTGCTCAAGTATAAACCGCTGTATAATACCAATACGAATGAATCATACCAACGTAAATTTACATACCATATACTTCACCGAATTTCTGGGGTTCCCAGCAACAAAAGTAACTGAAGCTACTTCACCCTGTAAATATCATCATCAGGAAAGAGAGTTTAAACAAGTTGTCTGGTTTTATACAACTACATTTTCAGCAATTTTTGTATGGCTAAGGCTGCTTTCGGGGAGCAGGAAAGGGGAATCCATTGGTCGAACGGATCCGTTTTATGAAGGAACCAAACAGCGGCGAACAGACCCCATTGACTATAATGGGATCCGTTTGGTTCCCCTCAGCTAACTGGCATTTTACCGAAAGAAAAAGTGCTGCGATTCTTCCATCTGATATAGTTTCTGTTTCACGGTGGTCAATACCTCTGTTTGTAAAGAATGAATGTAAATGGTGGTTACAGTGGTTAAGCTATATTGACTTATAGAGTTCTACAATATACTTGGAATGGTGAGCTGAAATTAGATAAAGAATGTGTTTGAAGAACGGCAGAGGTTGCTAGGTGGAGAACATCGAGAATTGCCCTTTTGTCCTCCTTATAGCCCAGGCCTGGTCATCCCGCACGCACTAGCTCCCATGCACCTGCAAGGGAGCTAGTATCGTTAGCTCTCAGTGGGGAGGCTGCAGGACATTTCTCTCCTCTCAATCCTCCACTGCTCTCTATTGACATTACACAGCGACCGTTCAGTACTGATGCAGTACTGATGTGGTACTGATGTAGTTTATGCTGCATAAACGATGCACTACGATGATGAGCTGATTGTTCATTGTTCAGTGTAAATAGCAGCCATTTAGTACTGAATGGCCGCTGTGTTATGTCAATGGGGAGGGGCGGAGGAGCGAGGGGAGAGAAATCTCCTACAGCCACTCCGCCCCCCACTGGCCGCTCTGTGAGCGAGCCAGCGATACTAGCTCCCGGAGCACAGGAACGAGAGTCGGGCATGGTTTTCCCGACATTCGTCCAGTGTAAACCCACCCTTAGTTAGACCTCATCTGGAATACTGTGTCCAGTTCTGGGCATCCCCCTTTTAAAAAGACATAGACAAACTGGAGCAAGTTCAGAGAAGAGTTACCAAGATGGTGAGCGGTCTGCAAATCATGTCCTATGAGGAACGGTTAAAGGATCTGGGAACGTTTAGCTTGCAAAAAAGAAGGCTGAGAGGAGACTTAATAGCTGTCTACAAATATCTGAAGGGCTGTCACAGTGCAGAGGGATCAGTCCTATTCTCATCTGCACCAGGAAAGACTAGAAGCAATGGGTTGAAACTGAAAGGAAGGGGACACAGATTAGATATTAGAAAAAACTTTCTGACAGTGAGGGTGATGAATGAGTGGAACAGGTTGGCATGGCGGTGAGTTCTCCTTCAATGAAAGTCTTCAAACAAAGGCTGGACAGACATCTGTCTGGGATGATTTAGTGAATCCTGCATTGCGCAGTGGGTTGGACCAGATGACCCTGGAGGTCCCTTCCAACTCTATCATTCTATGATTCTATTTTGCTGCAGACTGCACGTGGATCGCCTCCATTGAATTTAATAGAGGCCATCGGACCTGCAGCCCATACTCAATTAACATTGTCTACAGGCCATGGGTACCCGCGTCATTGCTAAGCAACGGCGCGAGAAATACAAACATTGAAAAAAAAATCTGTAGTGTGCATGACCAATGGCGAGCCCACATGCCGAATCCGACCCGGTCATGTGAAGCCAGCCTAAAGCGGTCTCACATGACTGAATTTGAATTGCAGATTCAACGATCAGCGTCCGCATGGATGATCTGCGGTAAAATGCGGGCATTGAAAGGCATGCATTTTCGAATTTTCCTTCACCCTCGTGGGTATGAATTGTGTATTTTGCGAGCGGAAGAAAAATTGCATCATGCTCTATTTTACCGCGCAATGCGCAGGCGGGGCTCACAGCTGCAATATCCTCTCTCTACCATTTTGTATGACTCCCTTATGGGTACCATCTTTATTTGCAAAGCTAAAATCATTGACTGACTGTAGCAAGCTACTTCCAAAATATTATATTAAGATAAAGCATGTTCCGAACTTACTGGTAGGTATTGTGATTGAACATCCACCAGCACACTTCCAAAAGCCTTGTTGGTAGGAGCTGTATCTGCACCATTGGCTGGGAAACTTGCCATCTGAGATTCATTAAAAAATGGTGGCTGAGGGCCTTTGGGCAGTTCTGCAACTGAATCCTGGAAAAGAAAATAAGTGAATATTTACATTGCAATTCATGTTGTCTGCAATTTCCAAGGGGATGTACATGAACAGGTAGTCTATCTTCAGTGTTCACCTTGAACCCCTATGTCCTGCACCGCCTTCTGACAATTATCACACTTCTGGCAAACAGAAATAAATTATTTTAATAAGCTGAATTATAAAATGTCATTTCTGTGCCTAAACCCTGCCAGAATCTGTTGACATTCCACATTTGATGAAAATGAATAGTTATTTTATATCGCTTTCACATGCAGCTGTAAAAATCCACCCAGAATAATGAATGCATTGTGGATCCGGGGGGCCAACGGCCATTAAAACTGGCCCTATTATAATCTGCACTAATGACTCCCATTCCGCTCCGGTCCCACCATCCTTCACAACCCCTCAGCCACCCAGCACTGCTTACTCTAACATTGCAGCGACACTCAGTCATTCAATTACCCAGCAGCATCGGAGCCTAACTCTTCCCTTTTGTCTTCAGCGCTCAGACCATGCTACATGGAGTACAAGACACAGAGAGGATGCTGTGGGTTACGTTACTGATCGGCATGACAGGAAGTTAAAATTTACAGTTAGTGGCAGGCTCTATATCACAGTAAGGAGCCACATTTGGGGGCACTCTTACTAAGGGACCATGTCAAGGGCGCTATTACTGAACAGCCATATTGGAGGCACTATTACTAAGGGTCCACATTGGAACATTATTATTATTATTATTAAGAGACTACATTGGAGCACTATTACTATGAAGGGCATCATTGGCACTATTACTATAATGGTCTACTTTGCATGGCACTATTACTAAGGGGCCATGTCAAGGGCACTATTACTAAACAGCGACATTGGAGGCACTATTACTAAAGGGCCACATTGGAACATTATTATTATTAAGAGACTACATTGGAGCACTATTACTATGAGGGGCCACCAGGGGCACTCTTACTATAAGGGTCTACTTTGCGTGGTACTATTACTATAAGGATGCATTCGCATGTAGCAGATTTGGTGCAGAAGCACACCAATATACGCATCAAAATTCACACCATTCAGTGCAGCTTTTGATGCGAATGTACAGCAGATTTAATGCTTTCAATTGAAGGTGTGAAGTCTTCTACAGATCAGTATAAAAATCTGCTCCGAAATACACACCAAGGCCTCATGTCCACGGGGAAAATCAGATCCGCTGCAGATTCTCCATGGAGAATCTGCAGCGGGTCCCTCCTGCCCCGCGGACATGAGTGCTTAAAATAGGAATTTAAAAGCATTTACCTGTCCGTAGCGGGCGCTGAAGCTCTGCTGTTCCTCACGGCCGGATCTTCATTTTCGGCCGGCGGATGAATTCCTGACGCCGGCGGCACGTCGCCGGCACGTCGTCGACGTGCCGCGCGCATGCGCCGGGCACATCCGCCGAGCCGAAGCAAGGGAGATGCGGCCGTGAGGAAGAGCAGAGCTTCAGCGCCCGCTCCGGGTGAGTAATTCTTTTAAATTCCTATTTTTGGTCTCCCGCGGATCCGGACGGCTTCCATAGGCTTCAATAGAAGCCCGCGGGAGCCGACCCCGCGGAAGACCCGCATGAAAATGGAGCATGGTCCAGATTTTTTCATGCTCCATTTTTTTTTAAATCTCTTTTATTGACGATCCGCGGGTATTTATCTACCCGCGGGTGGTCAATGCATCCCTATGGGGTGCGGATCCGCGCGCGGGAGATCCGCTGCGGATTTTAAATCACATTTTGCCCGTGGACATGAGCCCTAATGGTTTGGCTTTTGATGTGGATTTTGACATGAACTTTGATGCAAACTTTAGTGCGGGTTTTCAACTACAGAAAATTCACACCAATTCCGATATTTGTGATCATATCCTGAGGGTCTATATTGGAGGGCACTATTACTAAAAAGATCTACTTATTGTGTTTCTCCAAGAAAACATTTAAATGGGGCAGTAAGGGGTGTGTTGTGTGTGTGTTTAGGCGTGGCAGGGGGCCCAAAATGTGTGAACAGACCATGGCCCACCTAATCCACCACTGGACATATCCATGGCAGAAATCAAGTTTAGGCCTCTGGGAAGGAAAATTGATCCTAAAAGGATTTGACAGCTAAGATTCTTGGCATTGGCTTTTCCAGAACTACAATACTGAGGCCAATCCTAAGACCATCCTTATGACTGCAGAAAGCTGAGAATCACCATCTTCTCTTACATGTAACTGGTGAAAAAGGCAAGACTTTTATAAATGCAACTGAATAAACAAACATTTCAGCAAAACACCTTGGTCTAATTACCTCCGCAATTGCTTTGGCCAGACCTCTGAAGAGCTGCAGGTAAGCAGAAAGCGTATGCGGCCCATAAATTGTAGATGCAGCCTCGTATCTTTGAGCCTGTAATCAAGTGTGTTGTTCCATCAGTTGTTATCATGTATGGGGTGAACTCAGTCAGCAGCATTCCAGATACAGCCAATTACTGATAAATTATGCCCATAGAAAAATATCTTCACATTTATGGTTCTGATCAAAGTTTACTCAGCAGAAGCTAGATTACAGCACAAAACTGCACAATCACTAAAAAGGAGACAGGAAAGGCCTTTGTCCAAGATTGTGAAAAAAGGTTCTTCCGGTTTCTGAAAACAACACAATTTTTACCCATGAATTGCATCTGTTATTGTACTCATCCCCATCCAAGTAAATAGGGCTGAGCTCCAGTGCTAAATATTGTATGTGATGTGTCCCGGGGAGGCGATTCAAAAATCTAATAGATAGTTCAGAGCCACTGGACCTTGGAAGATTAAAGTGATGGAGTCATTAGTATCAGGAATGGATTCCTGTAACTTTATACTTCCTTCTGATGTGAATGGCCTAGATAAACCTAATAATTTCCATTATGATGGAAAATAGATCAAAATTCTTTGATGGTACAAAAGTTAAACCGAAGAACAAAGAAATGTATATATTCAAGTGTTGAAATCTAATTTTGGAGTGTCTATGCTTAAATGGCAGATACATAGATGACCTCTTGCTCATTTGGAGGGGGTCTGTATTTACCATACCACCCTTTATGGAATATGTTACCAGTAATGATTTCAGTCTTGTTTTCACTTATCATTTCCATCATTCTGAGATTAGTTTTCTAGATTGGCCCTGGAAGGCATTCCTGATCACAACATTGAAAAAAATGTCCATGACATTCCAGCAGGTCATAATACCCATTTCAAGTGATTTTTACGCCAGATGAATTGATTTGTTTACCTGATATTCTTCAAATGTTGTAATGTAATGTGTATATACATTACTGAGCCCAGAAATAACCACATCAACATTCTTGCTATCTATAGGATCCAATTCCTAAAAAGTAATTTAAAAGTAAAAAATATCAGTGCAATGACTTTAATCCTAAAACAACTCAAAGATCTTCAAAGACAATCTATCACCATTATAAATAGGTCTGAACTGCTATTATGCATGGATAGGTGAATAAACACGAATTCCAAGGGTGTAATTATTATCTCTGAACTCACTTTCACTCCCCCAAAGTAAGCCAGCCATCTGCCTGTGCTCTGTATGTTAATGATGCATCCAGTAGTCTGCTATACAGTTTGTCAGAGCTCAGGAGTTCGGGGAATGCATTACAATACAGAGCACAGACCATTTTTCAGTTTATTGCTAGTAATGAAAGTGAGTTCAGAGATTAGGATTCCATTGTTAGAATCTGTATCCTCAGATATACACAAATAATAGTAATTCAGAGCTGTTTTTCATGGTGATAGATTTTCTTGAAAGGCATTTTCCCAACTACAATGTACTATCACTTTGTGATCATTGAGGGTTGCACTGCCCCCACCAATCCTCTGGCAATTGGATCCAGCAGGTGGGCAGAGTTTCACTCTGTAGAACCACAGCCGAAAGCCCCATTTACACTGAAAGATGATCGCTCAAAATTCGCTCAAACTGCAGTTTGATTGACAGTTTTGAGCAATCACTTTGCATAAACTCTTAAGTAGCTAATTAGCTACTTGGGAGTTTGTTAGCGTGTAAATGAAGGCTCCTGCTTTATGAAGATGACAGCAGGAGCGCTGTTATCTGCAAACAGCTGCTTTGTTCTCAGAGCTGTCAGCGGTATCCCGTGAGAACTCACAGCAGAATACCAGCTGAAAGAATACTATCAGTGGTATCTCGCTGAGAACTCAGTGTGCAGTTTGCTTAAAGTCAGCGATGAACGAATAGTGCTTGAAAAGTGCGTGATGGGCGCCCATTTACATGCAACGATTATTGCTCAAAAGATGGCTTTTGAGCAAATTTTGAGCGATAATCTTTGTGTCTATATGGGCCTTTAGACTTTGAGAACATGATAGTTGAAGCCAACATCTTAAAAAAATCAAACTGCAATATTTGATCATTTTTATACCTTCTTCACTGCATCTCTTAATCTTCTTCCAGACATGGTCCTGTTAAAAGAATCATTATTGAACCAAAAGTGAAGAATCTTTTATGAAAGACAAATCATTTTAAGTAATATCTGGAAAGTGAAGCTTTGAAGTTACCAGAAGATAAAATGAAATACAAAGCATAGTTCTACACTTGGGGTTAGTACTCTATCCAGCAAAATGAGCAGTAACATTAGTTTTCTTCTTGAAGTAACCTTCAGAAGCAGACGTACCATTGGAGTAACCTGTACAGCCGTAAAGGGGACCACCACTACCTTAAAAGTAGATTTCTACTGTTTGTCAGTACGCTACCTCATATCAAAGGGAACACCAGCAATTATAAGAGTAATTTCTGATACCCCTTTTAGCATTCTTGATAAAGGGGCACTTATCACCCCGAAACGCATCGCATCTTCTGTTTTATTCCTTGTACCAATTAAAACTATCTGTGAATTTGTTTACTATTGCTATTTGGACCATTACTAATCCCCCTTTATTGGACATTTCCTAACTCGGACCTAATCATCTGGCTTGGAATTTAATTGGGGAGGTCTTGAGGCAATGAGACCTCCCGCATAAGTAAATTCTTATATATGGACTTTTTTTATTCATTCCTTATGAGCGCAACACAAAACTTTTTTTCATCCATATTTGTATTTCTACTGTTTGTTAGATTGCAAACCTATTACAGAAAAATTTGGTCTAGATCATAGGTGGTCTTCTCCATGAAGTGGTTCTTTATGCTGTTTCACTGTATACTTACTGTAGATACCATGTAGATCCACAAAAAGTATAGATACTCACGTAAACTCTCCTGGAACAGCCAGAATTGCCAATGATCCAATGGTGATTATTTGCACATCAATTATTGTTGGATGCCACGGGATATTTCCTTTGAGCTGCAGAAAGCAGGAATAGGTTGTAATTGTGATTAACAAGAGAAAGTCTCTGTTACAGATTGTTAATCCTAATAGAGTTAGAATTTTGAAAAAAATGGTGCAGAAAAGATCTCAGTCAATTATTATTCTCAAGCTAGGAAGACTTTATGTCATCTGTTAGATTTCAGTGGACCTCTCATGCAATACAAGTCCGAGATTCAAGTCATTTAATGATTGTTGCAGATATATAATCTGAATTTCCTGGGTCCCAGAGCAATTCTTTAACAGAACAGCTCCCCCTCCCCAAATACATAAACTTATGCTTTATCACCCCAGTATCATGGTGCCACGTTTCTGTAAAATTCAGGATACTCAAAGGTGAATAGAGGTTATCATATTTACTTCTCCAGTGTTCAGCAGGATAGCTTTGGGCTGGTGGCATTTCGTAGTTTCATTTGATGGAACCCCAAGAATGAAATCTCGTATAGCATCCCAGAATGGAAGTCCTGCAGTCATTCCTGTATATAAAAGTTAATGAAACTCATGAAATGTAGCAGTTCAACAGGTTTTCCCATCTAAATAAAAGATACTACATAGTAAAAGCTACATAATATTCTTAAATGATATACCACCACTTTATTATTGAGGTCCAACCTCTAAAATCCCAACCAATCCTGAGAATAAAGGTACTTTTGCATTGCTTTATGGCTATGTCTCCTTTAGTTTTTTCCTGCACCCCTCTCGACCACCTGTTGTGCAGGGTTCTGCAACATGGTCTCAGTCACTTGAATGGGGTTGTGCTGTGGACCCCCAAAGGGCAACTGACTTGGGCACTCCTTTTCAGAAAAAGCAGTGTGTGGCCGCGGCCCCAGTATTCAAGGAATCGGTGGGAGTCCTGGAGATTAGAGCCCTATCGATAATAAAGTGATACTAAAGTAATGGCATATTCTAGTGATGCACCATTACTTTACATGATGAACATCCTTTTACCCATGGCTTTGCAGAATACTTTAAAATTCAAATATATATTCACTATGTGTTGTACAAGGTATATGAGATTTCATTTCACAGTAATAACGCAGCATCAAATTCACACACAATTCTCACCTTGTGTGAAATTTATCAATCCAGGACCATCAATTGTCCCCGCAGCAAAGCTATAACCAAGTGCAGGTTTGCAAGTTGTTACCTTTAAAGAAATAGAAGACAAATCATAGTGGGACATCTAAAACCTAATTTGCTTAGAAAATGTGGCTTCCACCCTTCAATAATCCTTTCCAGTAGATTATATTATCAGATTTCAGAAAAACTCATTTAAGGCAATGGCTCCGTGGTTAGCACAGCAATGGCACACACAGCCCATGGGCAAGAATTATGCTTTATGATGCAGCCCTTTTTTTTTTTTTCCATTTTTGTTTTTTCCTCCCCCCCTTGAAAAAATCATAACTCCTTTATTTATCCATCGACGTTGCTGTAGGAAGGCTTGTTTTTTGCGGGACATTCCGCCATCTTTCAGTGTGTCTTGTTTCTACAGCGCACAAACTGCAGCAAAAACGACATGCGAACTTTATTCTATGGGTGAGTACGATTGCTACGATACCAAACTTGTATAAGTTTTTTTTACTATACTACTCTTTTTTTTCAAAGACATTTAATTTTTTTTAAATTATTTTCTGCGGTCATCTTGT
This sequence comes from Eleutherodactylus coqui, assembly GCF_035609145.1. Lineage (NCBI taxonomy): Eukaryota > Metazoa > Chordata > Amphibia > Anura > Eleutherodactylidae > Eleutherodactylus > Eleutherodactylus coqui. The sequence goes on along the minus strand of NC_089840.1, from coordinate 219,208,054 downwards.
GCGCGCAATAACTTTATTATTTTTCCGTCGACGTAGTTCAGCAATGGCTCATTTTTTGCGGCATGTCCTGTAGTTTCCGTTAGTACTAATTCCGAATACGTACGACTTTTTGATCGCTTTTTCTATTGGGAGACAAGGTGACTGAAAAAGTGCATTTCTGGCGTTCTTTATTTTATTTTTTTTCGGACGACATTCACCGTGCGGGGTAAGTAATGCACTACTTTGATAGATCGGACTTTTACGGATGCGGCGATACCAAATATGTATTTTTATTTTATTATTTAGACTTTTTAATTATAGATATGGCAAAAGGGGGGTGATTTAAACTTTTATTACTTTTTTTTATTTTTACAATTAAAAAAACTTTATTGCTCTTTTTTTACTTTTGTTTTAAGTTCCCCTGGGGGACTACAACATGCGATACTTTGACCACTCCTGCAGTATGACGTAATGCTGTGGCATTACGTCATACTGCATTCTGATAGGCAGCCTATCAAGCCACCCCACGGGGATGGCTTGATAGGCAGTCTCTCAAGGCAGCCCTGGGGTCTTTCAGAAGGCCCCCGGCAGCCATGACACCTGCACGGCTACCCCGATCTCACCGTGTACAGGGGGCTTTAAATGCAGAACTGACAGCGGCATTTAAAGGGTTAATAGCCGCGATCAGCCGAAAGGCCGATCGCGGCTATTGCCCGAGGGTGTCAGCTGTAGTAAACAGCTGACTCCCGCGCTGTATGCCGTGACCTCTCTGCATGCATACCCCGACGCTCCAGGACGTAAATGGAAGCAGGAAGGGGTTAAAGAAGCCATCATTTTCTAAACTTTTCTTATCTCCTACAATAAAACTAGAACAAGGTCAGTCATTTAAATGACATTACTTTTGATAATTGTAAAGATCATAAATTCTTAAAGGGACACACCGGTGTTTTTTTTAAAATATATTCACTACGTAGCTATCCCCCAAGTATATATAATTGAGTGAGTATTACCTTTGTTAGTTATTTCTTTCTGTCTGAAACTGCTAGCCTCTTTTTTTTCAGATGGTCATTTGACTTAGTTTTGACCAGCTCTACTTGGGGTTATGGATGCATTTTTTAGTCAATTTCTTAGTCTGTGTGATTGATTTACCAATCTACTACACCGGCTCTTTAGGCATTCCTATCACAGTTACTGATAATGATCACAGCTTTTGTCACACAGTTATAATAGAGGTGATGACAGCTCATCCTCCTGACTGTATACCTAAGGTTTGTAACTTATTTAGATGAATATAGAAGCTAATGATAAATAGTTCCCCAGTCCCACGCATGCAAAAATAGTGTAACCTTAGCTAATGCAGTGCTAATGCATCACAGGATTGATTGAAAGTGAAGGTAGAAAAATCTCAGCCTTAAGATGGTGCCAGACAGGGGGCTGCACCGCAGGGAGGTGGCTAGAATGCGCAGAGGAGACCTCCAGAGTATGATAGGCAATCAGGTGAGGGGAGCAGCTATGGAAAAGTGTGATTCTGCTGGAGTGACCCTTAAAAACAAGTCAAAGGAATGAAAATATTTGGTGGATTCCTTTAAAACATTTATCCTTCATTGATGTGTATACTTACATTGTGAGTGTCGTTAAGATTCACAGTGACATTACTCATGTCTACCCACTGGTGAGCAAAGTTCACAGTCTCCAACACTTCCTTGGTTGATGAATTATACAACTCCTTTCATTCACATAAAGAAAAGTCAGCAATGTATAGACACAACACAAAGACCCAAGAACACTACATCTTCTTATAACCATCCAATGTTTAGAAAAGGCATGAAAAAGTATTCTCTTCTAGAAGACTGGTAATAATTATAGATACTATATATTAGAACCCCCTCCACTCCTAGCTCTATCCAAACTGCTGAATAACCAGCAGCACAATGAATCAATTACTCAATGTGTATAGCCAAGAACTACTTTTTTTTACTAGTTTCCTATTAAATACATGCTCATTGTTATATCTATGGCCGGTTTTACGTGGTTGTCAGCTACAGTCAGGGCCTTGCATTCTGCAGTGGTTAAAGCATAGATATATACACCTCTTATATAATGCATTAACTATACTACCGTATGTACTATTCCTATCCTATCAGAGGTCATTCACCCAAAAAATAGGATAAAAATGAATGTACCATGGCTTTGTCAAATATTTGTTCTCCAATTATTCTTGTGCTTTCAAACATATTCTCGCCAGGTCCAGTTGCAATACATGTTGTGACCTATAGTTAGATAAAAAAATAATACAATTATAAGACTTTAATGACTTTCAAAGTTAGATTGTAATTTATAATTGAGGGTCTCAGTGCAAGAACAGTATATCCCAACCCCCAGTCAAAAATGAAATTTCATCAACAATGTACTCTTCGAATCCAGACAAATGTAATTTCTTTCTATGACAAAATCACCAACTGGGTGATCAGGGAAATGCAGTGGATATAGTATATCTTGACTTTTAGTAAAGCATTTGACAAAGTATCTCATACCATACTTATTGAAAAAATGACCAAATATAGGATTGACAAAGCAACTGTTAGGTGGATTCACAACCAGCTGAGTGATCGCAGAGTGGTCATAAATGGCTGCACATCCAAGTGGAAGAATGTATCAAGTGGGGTCCACAAGGCTGTGTCCTAAGCCCTGTGTTGTTCAACATTTTAATAAATGATCTGGAGGAGGGAATTTAGGGGAAACTGATCAAATTTGCAGACAACACAAAGCTAGGAGGGATAGCTAACACTAGGGAAAAGAGAGAGAGTATTCAAAAAGATCTGGAAAAGCTTGAACAGGGCAGTGACTAACAGAATGGTATTTAACAAGGAGAAATGCAAAGTCCTACATGTGGGCAAGAAAAATGAAAAAAACACATGCAGAATGGGAGAAATTGGGCTAAGCAGCAGCATATGTGAAAAAGACTTGGGTATACTAATAGATCACAGACTGAACATGAGTCAACAATGTGATGCAGCAGCAAAAAAAGAAGTTTAGATCATGTGAAGTAATTATCCCCCTCTACTCTTCCTTAGTCAGACCTCATCTGGAATACTGTGTCCAGTTCTGGGCACCCAGATTTAAAAAAGACACAGGCAAATTGGAGCAAGTTCAGAGAAGAGCTACCAGGATGGTGAGTGGTCTGCAAATCATGTCCTATAAGGAACAGGTAAAGAATCTGGGAATGTTTAGCTTGCAAAAAAGAAGGCTGAGAGGAGACTTAACTCTTTCCAATCTACTATCTGACGTCATTGTGAAGTCATTGTGATTTAAGGCTGTACAGCCCCTATATTGGAAGACATCCGTCGGGGTTCTCTTACTGTATATTGCCAGCCTCTCTGCCTATCCAACGTGTCACCTCATGCAGTACTGGCTTTACCCAGCAGATAGTGCGATTGTATAATGGCAGAAAAAGAGTAAGCCCCCTAAAATCAGGATACAAATTGGATAGGAAAGGGTTAATAGCTGTCTACAAATATCTGAAGGGCTGTCACAGTGCAGAGGGATCAGCCCTATTCTCATTTGCACAAGGAAAAACTAGAAGCAATTGGATGAAACTAAAAGGGAGAAGACACAAATTAGATTTTAGAAAATAGTTTCTGACAGTCAGGGTGATCAATGAGTGGAATAGGTTACCACGGGAGGTGGTGAATTCTCCTTCAATGGAAAGTTTCAAACAAAGGCTGGACAGAAATCTGTGTACGATTACTTGGTGAATCCTGCACTGAGCAAGGGGTTGGACCCGATGACCCTGCAAGTCCCTTCGAACTCTACCATTCTATGAATTTACAAATGTATTCTGTAACTATCAAATATGCCGATTCTGCCCTCTGCTCACTTTTACACAGGATGGACCATGGAAAACTTTCCCAACACCGCACTCTTATGAAAGCTGACAAAACGAAAATCTGTATTTGTTGCCCATAGCAGCGAATCACAGCACAGCTTTCATTTTACCTCAGCAGTATAAAAGCCTCAGATGGGGTAGAGTTGGCACTTTTCACAGTGGCTTTACAAGACTCCTCCCTGGAGGGATGCGCGTAACCCCGGCCCAAGTACCGCAAGGCCTCTTCCAGACAATGGAGGGACACTCACATTTATAGGGTCTATCATACAACATGACAGGACATAAATTGATACTTTTTCAGACATATCCCAGCCACATTCAGACATTAACCTCTCATATGCTGCAGCTGTGCAATGCACATAACAGAAGACCAAATACTTTGCACAGTTCATCTACACAAAAGACATGACATGTATGACATTTATGAAAGGGGCCAGAAATTGGTGTTTCGGGCCACTACAGTTCCCCCCTACTTAAAATAAGCCGACCCGGCATCTCTAAAACATTGTTTAACATCCAAAGGAGAGATATCTCAGTGTTCTACTCCAATTCACCCTTAGGCCTCTGCGCAGTCACAGATTGTGCAAGGCAAAACCTGTAAACACCGCTCCTACCCTCTGGTAATTATGGAAAAACATTAACCCATTCTGGTATTCTGAGAGCACCGTATAAATGTAACTTTCTGAGTAAAGCACTTTTTAGGACAGTGTATATGAAATTACGACTTGCAAGTACATTTGAAAGTTGCATTGGGCTAAGGCAAAACCCTAAATCCCAGCTAGCTATGGGGCACATACATTACTTTTCTCCCCACAGACAAAGAATATGAAGCAAGTAAAATGAACATCACTTCCTCTGACAAAAAGAGAATACACACTATTTGTAAAACTTCAAAATACAGAAGGGCGACTGGCCGGAAAAACAAGAGATGAGTAGAATGATCATCACTCTCTGTCGAAAAGCACTAGACTCCGCGACGGGTGGTAGCTTAAGTCAATACCCCCTATCTGAGACTAAAGAGATGAGGTGAAAGGGATGCCCCACCTACTGAGACAGAGAGTCATCACTTTCTGAGTCGGTGACAGTGATGGGCGTTGGCAGATCCTCTCTGTTGTGAACTTCCACTACCGAACTCCTCGATGCACCTACCTGGTAAATGCGGCTGATCTCCTCATCACAGGAACTTAGACGCTGCATAGCTGACTGTAGTAAGTGAAGTCCGCATTGAGTCCTCCTCTGAAATGATGTGTCCCTGATAAAGATGGGAGATGTAGCAGGTCCGCGATGAGGTTGCTGCAGAGCCAGGTTTGACAAAACACAGTGTGCTGCCATTAACGGAAAGGAAAAGTTCTGGTTCTCATCTTCAACAATGAATTGCTTCATGATCTCCGTCAGGCAGTCCTTAACAGCAGTGTTGTTGCGGTGAATGAGGATCCATGACATGTACTCTGCTTGAGCAGTGGTTTTTGCCACCCTGAAGGTATACATAGGGCGGCCAGGCCCTGGAGCTGTGTCCGCCTGAGCTTCTTTTGCTGATACCTCAGATGGCAGAGAAGTAGGTGAGTCTGGTGGAAGCAGGGGCAGTAGCTGTGGGTTTTCTCCCCAGTAATACTGCGGCCACCTTGAAGGAGCTCCAGTCGGAACATCTCGAACTGGGCGCAGTCTCAGCTCTCTGCATGGAGGGAATATCTTGGCAGTAGGCTGGCTGATGGCATTCTGCTGGGACAAGTCCAGAGGCTCCTCTCTTGTAGTGGACTCCACCCCCTGGGGCAGGCTTGAGATACACGCCAAACTTCCTGAGTAGGGGTGGTCCTCCCCCCTACTTTGCGTAAAACGTCAAAGCAAGAACTTTCTGGTGCCACCTTTTTGGCGGGAAGGTCTTGGCAGGAACCCCCTGTGAAGAAGGAAGAAGGCAGGGCGTCTGGGCACCATCTTGAGTAGACATGTTGTGACTCATGTGGGGCTCTGTAGCAAAGTCCATTAACTTCACAAGGTCCAACAAGATCAGCACACTCTCTCACTTGGCGTAATATTTACCATACCTTGTACCCGGCAGTTAAATGAAGAGAGTCCACACACACAATTGAAGCTTTGATAACTCAGTCACTGGGAATGGGCAATGACCGATGAACTTTACTGGAAGCTTGTCAGAGTACAACTTTACACCTGCCAGTGCAGGAAAGACAGAGACTGTGAGGTCAGGGAGGAGACACAGGATGACACCAGTCTTACAGTCCATGTTATCTGTAAGGTACCGCTTCTGGAAGGGGAACACTCTGGAGGAGGATGGGGGTAGGAACACTCCACAGACACTCACTCAGTATTTGAAGACAGCTCTGCATGGTGGACTCTTCACCTCAGTCGCTCCATAGAGGTGGTACCTGGAATAGCACACCTCAGGATACCTCTCCTCTTCCTCCATCACTTCACCACATGAGGGTTGAAGGTACCCCCATTTGGCAGGCACTCCTCTACCGTCAAAGCTGATGAAGACCCTTTCCCGCTCTCAGACACTCACATTTATAGGGTCTATTATACCACGTGACAGGACATAAATTGATGCTTTCCTAGACATATCCCAGCCACATTCAGACATTAACCTCTCATATGCTGCAGCTGTGCAATACAAATAGCAGAAAACTAGATACTTTGCACAGTGCATCTACATAAAAATATGACATTTATGGAGGGGCCAGAAATAGGTGTTTTGGGCCACTACATGAGGCCTTAGAAAAGACCCTTGACAATAAACTAATCTCAAAGTATTCCTGTTTCTAGACTTCCCAGTGATCAGCTGTATTCAGGGTAGAAACTTGGCAGTAAGTGTTCAATTTCCCTGCAGCACCACCACAGGGAAAATTAAACATTACACTACACCCATTCGAATCATGGTGTCATCTTTATAATGCAAAATAGGGTAGGTCTTACCCTATTCAGCACCCATGAATAATTGTCCAAGGTTGTTTGTGATTGGATGGATCAGGATAGAAAGCTGTTTGCCAAACAGGTAACACTGTGAAGGAACCAAAGTGTTTAACTTGCCCTGTGACCCCTTCATGCTAAGGTGGGTGGACCTCCACCGATTAGTAAGTGATGGCATAGCCTAGCAACGTTCACTTAAGGTACTCATAGAATAGCTTTACTTTGGCTCAACAAAACTATGTATAATACGTAAGTTTTACAGATGACTAATTAGACCGGATAAGACAACATGTAGTAACAAATTAGGATGAAAACACTTATTTATTACTTGTCTGTGATACATTTCTGAAATCAATATCAAGAAATTGATTGATTGGCTTAACACAACTTATAATGCAGCATTTTCAAGCTCTTAGTTAATGCAATTTGTTACAAGAGGACTTATTTTTTGTTTTCTACAGAAAGACCGGATAAAACTTTCCCATTACTGCGTCTCTCCGAGGGCCAATATATTTGTAGATTTAAAAGCAATCAATTTGCAAACATCCCCCAAAGAAATTACATTTCATACCAATTTCCACAACCATAACATGACAAAGCCTTTGCTTTGCAAAAGAAAGTTACATTAGCCTAAAATCAGTTTAATTGTTATGATGTTTATACTTATTGATTTTCCAGATGACTGGGCTTAGTCGGACATTAAAGTCGAGCTTCATTGTAGTTTCTATACATTTTTTAACTAATCATGAACCTGAAAATATTTTTTTATTAGAATCACTTTAAAAGGGTTGTATAGTATTAGAAAACCATGTTTGCTTTCCTCCATACGAAGCACTACAGTGTCCATGGGTTGTATTAGGTAATTCAGCCCTATTCAAGTGAATGTGAAAGTACAATGCCACACACAACCTTTGGAGAGATGCGGCATAGTTTTTGGAAGAAAGCATCAAGTACGCGCCTTTTAAACCCTTAATGGCCGCCAATACACCTTTTGACGGATTGTATCGGCAGGCTATGTATGAAAAGAGATTGCGCGCCAATCTCCACAGCAGCAACAGCTCCAATCAGCTGCGTGGCTGATCGGAGCTGTTAACTCTTTAAATGTTGCTGTCAGTTCTGACAGCGGCATTTAAATCCCCCGTCCCGTTTGGCTTCCCCACCTGGAGGCCCCAGGGCTGTCATGTCAGAATGCCTACCAAGCCATCCCCGTGGGGTGGCTTGATAGACAGCCTGCCCAATCGCAGTGTGATGCAATGCTATTGCATTACCTCATATTGTAGGAGTGATCAAAGCATCGCAGGTTGTTTTCCCCTCTGGAGACTTAAAAAACAGTAAAAATAAGAACAATAAAGTTTTACTAATTATAAAAAAAAGTAATAAAAGTAAAAAAAAAACGTTTTCCATATTAATTATAAGATAAGCTAAACAATATAACAAAAATACATATTTCGTATTGCTGTATCCGTAAAGTTCAATCTATCATAGCAACGCATTATTTACCGCGCATGATGAACGTTGTTTATAAAAAAATAAAGAAAGCCAGAAATGCGCTCTTTTGGTCACCCTGTCTCCAAAAAAAGGTAAGAAAAAGTGATCAAAAAGCTGTATGTATTCCAAAATTAAACCAATGGAAACTACAGGGCGTTCTGCAAAACATGAGCCCTTTGAGCAACTATGTTCATAGAAAAATAAAAAAGCTATTGCACGCAAAAGATGGCGACAGAAAATAATTTTAAAAAATTAAATATCTTTGAAAAGAAAATACAAGTAATACAGCAAAAAAGAAAAAAAAATATATATATGTACATATAAATAAATATATATATATATATATATATATATATATATGGTATCATAGTAATCGTATCGACCCATAGAATAAAGTTATGTCATTTTTGTTGCAGTTTGTGCACCGTAGAAGCAAGATGCAACGAAAGATGGTGGAATTTCATTTATTTTCCATTTCTCTCCACTTAAAATTTTTTCAGTACATTATATGGTACATTTAATAGCACCACTGAAAAATACAACTCGTCCGGCAAAAAACAAGCTCTCATTCAGCTCTGTCAATGGACACATAAAGGAGTTACGATTTTTTTAAAAGGTTGGTCACTAAGGAGTTAACCATAGATGTCTTATTGCTGCCTTCAAATTTTTTTTACTTTCTATCTAATATTGATGAGTATTTTCTTAAGACTGGTTAATATAAAATGCCTGAGCTGAACAACTTAGGTTCTAATATAGTAGAGGCATTTCCCTAAAACTAAACTTTACATTTGGAATGACCACTATTATTTGCATGCAGCGCAATGTAAGGCCGGCATCACACAGGCGTATTTTAGCGCGTATTTGCATTACCTTGTATGTAGAAACTAGAGATGAGCGAACATACTCGTTACGAGTACATACGCACCCGAGCACCGCCATTTTCGAGTACAGCAGTACTCGCGCGTAAAGATTCGGGGGGCCGTGGCGGCACGGGGGGTAGCAGTGGGGAGTGGGGGGGAGAGGGAGAGAGAGAGGGCTCCCCCCTGTTCCCCGCTGCTACCCCCCGCACCGCCGCGCCTCTCCCCGCCCCCCGGCGCCCCCCGAATCTTTACGCCCGAGTACTGAAGTACTCAAAAATGGCGGTACTCGGGTGCGTAAGTACTCATTACGAGTACGTTCGCTCATCTCTAGTAGAAACGCATTATTGGATCCACAAAAACGCTGCACTCATGTGTGCGCAAATATACAGAATGTGGGAATAAAATCTACATAGATTTTAGGGTTTTCTGTGGATTTTCAAATTTTCACCATTTAAAGTGGCTTTCTGTGACTTAAAAAGGAATGGGCAGTGAATGGCATAAAATAAAAAATAAGATGTACTAACTTCATTAAACGGCCCTCAATCCAGCACAGGAACCCCCATCAATACTGCTCCATTCCCAAAAAGGGGGCAGTGGTCACATGTCATTTACTGTACATTTGACTGCTCAGCCCAGTGAGCCTAAAAAAATTCCATCACACTAGTTCACAGGTTTATGAGTGTAATATTGGTCTGATATCGCACTCGGTCATGTAAATTCAGCCATACAGAGACTGAAGACAGAGTATAGGAATTGGGGGAAGATAGAACTCATGCTGCTTATAGAAATCTATGGAGGAGGAAGAGGGGAAGGGGTGAAGGAGGCGAAAGAGAGGTAGTGACTAATATGCAGCTGAAGTTAACGGAAAATTAGAGCTGCAGCCTGCAGAGAGGAAAACTGGTAAAAAATGCCGAAGATAATCAATAATGGGCAGACATAGTGTTATTCCGCATGTACACATAGTAGCTTCTGAAAAATCATCTGAAAGTGCAGGTACCATATTAAAGAGATTCCGTCACCATCTTTTTGCACCCCTCTATGAGGGCAGCATAACATAGTTGCAGGCACACTGGTTATAATAATATATCTGCTGTCTGGATCTGTGCAGCAGTTTGGGAGAAACTTACATATTATTAGTGGCAGCACATGCATAGAGGACTACTTAAAGTAGTCCTGGATATTCATGAGCTACAGGCTAGCTACACACACCCCGCCCTCTAGCTAGGGATTAGATGGCGGGTTGGGTGTATCTAGCCTGTAGCTCATGAATATGCAGAATACTTTTTTTGTGTGGCTGCTACTAATAAAGTGCAAGTTTCTCCAAAACTACTGCACAGATCCACACAGCAGACATATCACTGTAATCAGTGTGACAGGCACTACCTTATGGTGCTCCCATTGAGGGCTGCAAAAAGATGGTAACAGTCTCTTTAAGTGCTTGTAATAAAAATACCCAGTGTTGAAGAGATTTTATGAGTCTAGAAAACAAGGCTTTTTTTTACTCTCCTACAACCACTTTACATTATTATAAAAATCATGTGATCAAATAGTGACATACCCCTCCTTCGGGACAGGTGCTGCTTGGGTTATCACATGAGAGGCCGGTATTTGTGCAATGAGGACCTTTGGTATTTGGTGTAACATCTCCAAGGTTTGATGATGCAAAAGCTGCGACAAATGATCCCTGAAGAAATAGAACTACAATTATTGGCTTAGATGACTCAGTACAAAACTAACACCATGTTCCATGGAGATAACCTCAATATGTTCATCTCACTGAAACTCCACAAACGTTTCTTTAAGTGTTAAAGTTAACCTACTAAGGTTATGTAATATACCAGGCCCATTAATTCCAGCTCTCTTCCTAATTCTTCATATACAAGTTTCCAAGATCCAGAGATCCTTAAAGGGGTTACTTGGGACTTAAACATCAATGACCTATTCTTAGAATAGGCCACCATCAATGTCAGATTAGTGGGGGCTAGCTCTCAGAACCCCTGCTGATCAGATATCTAAAAGGGCAGCGCTGCAGCCTCTTCCTTAGCCTGTGATGTCATGTCTATTGGTCATATGGCCTTTTCTGCACTCAAACCCATTCAAATGAATGAGAATGAGCTGCAATACCAGTCATAGCCACTATACAATGTACAGCACTTTGCCTGATATACAGAGAGGAGACCGCAGTGCTACCCCAAGCGCCACAACCACTTCAAATATAGATCACCACAGACGCCCATTGTTGAACCCCCACCGATCTAATATTGATGAGCTATCGTAAAGATAAGTTGTCAATCTCTAAAACCCTGTTAAACCCTTTATAACCAAAAAAAGCCAACAAAATAACTGCATGTTATAAGGTGAACATCTCTGTCATCATTCAGTGGTCTGTAGGTATTGGCAGAAGCTTCAGGAAGCCAAAGCTGCAAATCAGGAAGTAATGTCAGAGAAATGGGAGTGGTTTAGTCAACTTCTATACAGCCAAGTAACTTGTTGTTCTTATTGCCTCTGGCGTGAAGGACCTAACTATATAGTGATAGATCATCTAAGAAACTTGCATTTGAGAGATTAGAGGGAAAAAATTATTGATCCTGGTATATCACATGACATCAGTATATTTTACTAATACAGAGTTTTACATTAAAATTGCTCCCCCAGTTTCACAGAAACCCAATAACCCTACAGTGTATACAGCATGTATGTTTTTGGGGAAGGAAATTTGTGCAGTCACGCAAACTGTAAATGCACCCAGCTGGTCAGACACCTCCAAACCCAATCAGTCTCCTTATACTTATTATCATGTAATTATACTCATTATACTTTGTGTATACAATGATGGGGTCACATGCATTTTGCATTAGTTTTTGTTCTTCATATGATGAGTTCTGACATGTTACCTCCTCTGTATAGTGAGTATTACAGCTAACCATCTGAGTTTTAAACACTTTAGTTGTAGTTCAGCAGAATTGTTACCTCGCCCGGAAGGGATCCCTCATTCTTCGCTTGTTCAAACAAGTAAGATGCATAACCCATGTTGTCACTACTGATCAGGTGATTAGTATTAGGCATACTGACTGGATGAACCGCATACCAACTGCAAACACAACGGTAAAATAATGAATGTGTCTGTTATCACGCAGGACAGTTTGTTATTAAGAGAGATATGATGATTGTGGAGATAGAAATCTATCTGTATAGGGATAGATAGATAGATAGATAGATAGATAGATAGATAGATAGATAGATAGATAGATAGATAGATAGGTAGATACACAGACATAAATGGGATAGGCAGACAGAAAGACGTGAGATAGAAGATATTAGATCAATAGGCAGATATGAGATATCAGATAGATTGATACGAGATATAGATAAACAGATAGAGAGACATGAAATAGACCAGCAGATAGAGAGAGAGAGACCTGAGATAGACCAGCAGATAGAGAGAGAGAGACCTGAGATAGACATAAATGAGATAGACAGACACAATATAGAAACAGACAGACAGATAGTCTGACAGATAGATAAACAATTAGACAGGAAGACCTATAGATATGAGATAGACAGACTTTCATGAGATAGACAGATAGACCGAGAGATATGAGATAGATAAACAGATAGAGAGAGAGACATGAGATACTCATAAAGACATGAGACAGACAGACATAAATGAGATAGATAGATATAAGATCGATAGAGAGATACGAGATCGATAGACAGACAGACAGATAGACCGAGAGATATGAGATAGATAAACAGATAGAGAGACACATGAGATACACATACAGACATTAGACAGACAGACATACAGTAAATGAGATAGATAGACAGACAGAGCAGGAGATATGAGATAGACAAACAGATAGACATATATTGGATAGATGGACGGACGGACAGACAGATAGATAGATACATAGATATGGGATAGATAGATAGCTAAAAAGAGACATGAGATAGACAGACATAAATGAGACACACAGGTAGACATGAGATAGAAAAAGACAGATAGTTCAACAGATGGATAAATAGAGAGAAATGAGATAGACATAAAAAGGACAGACATGAAAGAAAAAGACAGATAGATGGGCAGAGGGACATGAGATAGACATATATTGTTTACATATGAGATAGATAGATATGAAATAAATAGACAGACATGAGATAAATAGACAACCACAAGATAAACAGAAAGGCAGACAGACAGATAGACCAAGAGATATGAGATAGATAAACAGAGAGAGAGAGACATGAGATACACATACAGACATGAGACAGACAGACATAAATGAGATATATAGACAAACAAACATGAGATAGACAGATATGAGATAGATAGACCGAGAGATATGAGATAGATGAGATAAATAAGCAGATAGAGAGACATGAGACAGACACACAGACATGAAAAAGACAGACATATATGAGATAGATACATAGATAGATAGACATGAGATAGACAGACATACATGAGGTAGATAGACAGACAGATGGATAGATAAAATAGACCACATGGGTGTAAGCACATTCACACTTGCATTTGCTCTGTGTATTTGCATAAAGGTCATTGCGTTTTTACTGTATTTTTGGGCCTGCATGTTGTGCATATTTGCCCTGCAAAAATATCACGCAAACATGTTCCTATTGATTCCGATGGACATTTAGGTTAAATTGGTCTAATATGTGGTATGTCCATGCGCAATATGCACAAAAATAGAACATGCCTTTTTTTTACACAAACAAAATATGAGCGTAAAGTATGCTCATGTGAACAAACTCATTGAAATAAATAGGTCCAATTCTGTGTGTATTGCCTGTGTAACTTTTTGGTGTGCTATAAACTGCGTAAATGCATTCGTGTGAATAAGCCCTTATAATCAAACATAGGTACCACTAAATACTGCATATTAAAGGGGTTGTTCAGATGTAAATTATTAATGGCCTATGCTCAGGAATGGTCATCTATAGTAGATTAGCGTGGTTTTACTACCAAGGACCCCTGCCAATCAGCAGTTTTCTGGGTCGATGCGCTTTTGCAGTGAGCTGATGCCTGCAGGAATTAGACAGCTCCGTTCTTACTGCAGTGGCCAGACTTGGTATTACAGGCCAAGATCCCATTGAAATGAATGGGAACTTTGCATGTAATATCAAGATTGACCACTGTAGTTGGAACAAAGCTGTCTGCTCACTGAGTGAATCAGCTGAGTGTATGAGCACACCAGCCCAGAGACCAGCTGATCAGCTGGGGTCCTGGACAACAGACTCCTGCCAATCTACTATTGGTGAATTATCCTGAGGATAGGGCATTAATAGTTTACAACTGGACAACCCCTTTAACTTATTTTACTAAAGTTTTAATTCCATAAAATACCTTTACAGCAAACATGTACTCTGTGATTACCTGACAAGTCCCACATCCTCATCATTCATGCCCACCATCTTCATTATCACCATATCATTGTCTATGTTAGATGTATACCTACATGTAGCAAATACATGATCAACTCATTCTTTAGAATAAAACTGCAGCCAGCAACACAATGTAACTAGTATGTTATAGAAATATCACAGTAACAATAAAATAATCTATTATGCCTTAAATCACGGCCGCATAACGAGACAAAACCAAACCATCGATTTCAATGGTTTCATTTTGACTAGTGGTATTCTCAGCTGCGAGAAAGTTAGTGAGGGACCTGTTTTCCAGCTTTTTTCAAACTCACGGGCTATAGCGCAGATTTTGAATGGCCAAAGAAAAAACCCTGGTTCATACACAACTACGCTCCGAAAAAGTTTGCTACTGTGTTAGCCAGTAGAGCACACATATCAGTCACAAGGCCCACTGCCCGGATTCCAGACCGCAGCCTCATTTTATGTGGGCCGCTGGTCATGCTGTAAAACTAATGGCTTCCATTGCAGTCAATGGAAGCTGTCCGTCCACCGGCACTTCCGCACTGAGCACTGCAGAAGTGCCGCGGGATCCACGTGATCGCATCAGCGATGGCTGTACTGCGCATGTGCAACGGATGGCCCATCTGCAGCGCAGAGGCCGAATGCATATAAAGACGCTGGACAGGTACGCTGGGTGTCACCACCAGCAAAATGGGATTGTTCTCAGTAGGAGAAACCAAGTAATCTTGAATGAGCAGAGGAGTAAATATTTAATTAATGCACTGATAAGGGATGTGAACATATGAATGTTACTATACTAAAAGGCTATTTCGAATCTCAATGTCACAGAAGAATTTGGGAGTACAAGTTTATAGCTATCTTTGATACTCTCCAGAATGGACTGAACCTCAGAGGGGGCTTCTTGCATCATTGGAGAATATGAGAAATCTGGAGCAGAGATAACAGGCTGGCCTGGTTACCCCCTAACACTAATTTAGAGACCATAAAACTTTCACATCGTTTATCAGTGGACTAATTAAGTATTTACTCCTGTACTCACTCTGTTCTGGTATTGTTTTAAGTGCAAATTGATCACACCATGTCTGTGCCTTCTCATATGTACGTGTGTGTGTGTGTATATATATATATATATATATATATATATATATATATATACCTCTTCGGATCTGTTCCACTATGCCTGAAGAAGAATCCTAAGGAGGTTCGAAAACTCGCTATTAGAGATGAGCGAGCATACTCGTTAAGGCGATTTACTCGAGAGAACATCGCCTTTTTTGAGTAACTGCTGGCTCATCCCTGAAGATTCGGGGGGGCCGCGGGGGTGAGCGGGGGGTTGCGGAGGGGATTGGGAGGGAGAGAGAGATCTCTTTCACTCTCCATCCCGCTCCCCTCTGCCGCGGCCCCCCCAAATCTTCAGGGATGAGCCAGCAGTTACTCAAAAGAGACAATGCTCTCTCGAGTAAATCGCCTTAACGAGTATGCTCACTCATCTCTACTCGCTATATCATCATGTATTTTTGCTAGCCATTAAAAGGTATCATATCTACAAGACTACTTGTTTTCTTTTACTGAGAACAATTACAACTACGCTCCATAGCAATGCGCGTAGTTACACATAAGCCCCTCTGTTTAATCCCTTATTCTGCAGAACAGTGAACCGCAACATGTGGCTTGTGACTTCCAATATATGTCATGTGCTATATGAATGCTGAGTAATGACCATATGCAAATGACAATATTGTATGCTTACCATCAAATTATGCCTTTTTAGATGGTATAATACCAGAGTAAAATTTCACAGTGAAGTCTTTATCTGTAAATGTTGGCAAATCATGATTTCCCACTGCTCTACATTGAGGGCAGCTTCAGATGGCTGTTGGCGCAACTACACTCACTAGTACAGTAATGTAGTTGCCCCTAAACAAGTTTTTTTGCCGGCCATTCATAGCGATACTCCTATAGCGCAGGTGTTTAAAAAAAATAGCAGGAAAATAGGTGCTACCCTATCTTTCTCGTACAATTAACAGGCGAGAATCCTGATAGTGAAAACAAAACCAGTGAAATCCATTGAAATCAGTGGTTTGGTTTTCTCCCGTTATGTGACCGTCATTATCATGGCCACATAACAGGAGGAATACACACTCGTCTGAAACTGCGCTTAATCTGAGTTGAGTATGGCTCCTGATTATTACTCAAAGATGAATGAGGCTCACAAGGTACTTTCTCATTTGAAACAATGAATAATGTCAGGGTTCGCTTGTTCACTCGGGCAGTCTGTTTAAACAGGCAGATACATTGTTGGCTCATTCAAGCGAGAGATCATTCAGTCGTTCATATTTACTATATAAGTGATTATGAAAGAATGAACAATCCGTCTTTCAACCGAACGATAAGTGAACGAGCCAACAATGATTTTTATGCCTGCATAAAACGAACAATGAACGTAAAAGCAAACGACTTATCGTTCATCATTCAATCATTGGCTGCTTTTACACAAACAGTGCTTGAATGAAAAGTAAACTATGTTCCACACATTAGTGCGACAAACTTATTAAGAGACACAAGCTTCTTAATACATTTGTTGTGTCTAGCGCCACCTCAGGGTGCCAGACTGAAACCTAGGCCACCTACCATTGGTTTCATCTATAATTTCTCCAGTTTCTCAGTTTCTAGCATACATTATAGTAATTGTGACATCCTCTATTGCTAGGCCCCTCCCACTTTTTATAAAAGTTGCATGGCCAAGCACAAAAGTCCAAAAAGTAACCCAAACTGTGACTCTTGTATGTTCTGGTGAACAAACAAATAGTACATCATTTAAAAAAATTGGCAGGCTTGAGTCCCCTCTGACTTCTACCTGCCCAGGTAAGCCTGATTGACAGGCTTCTCTCTACTCAAAAATGGGCAAACAATGTAATTAATACCATTGAAGGAATAAGAGTAAATAGATTGTACTCAAGTACACAACAAATGTAGATAAGATAGACTTTAAGTCTCAAAGTGTCAAAAAGTGTAGTGGAAAGCAGAGTACCCCTTAAATGGAGGAAAAAATGGATTATACAATCTATTTGCATTTCTACTGTATGGAGTTTTTGCAGATGCTGCTCATGCTGTGTTCAGTGTTGGGCAGGTATGTGACATGCAGTATGACAAGGTCACTATTATCATTATGTATGCTGTTAGTGACCTCTACTATGACCAACGCAAAAAAAAAATCCACATCTGAAATTGCAGATCAGAGAGCAGCACCAGCAGATGAATGTTATAGGCCCTTATCGTACAGTTCACAAACCATATTTCTCACTTACGCAATTACCTCTGAGTGGTTTTTCTATTTGCCAGTGAAAGTTAATTTACCAGTTGATTGAGCTTCTCTCGTTTAAAAGCTCTCAGCATTCCTGTGTCATACAAACGGCTCATCTGAAAGACTTTTTTCTTAAAGTTGGGGATTTAGATGTGGCATCAAAATAAATGGTCAATAACTAAAACTTGCTTGCTAAGACTTTCATGTCAGCATATGATAGCTCTGCCAATTTCTTGCCATCCAACAGATAACAGTTTTTGTAACATTAATTACATTATTTTGATAATTTCATATATTTCCACGTGTCATGTTGAATTATATCAAACTCAATCCATATCTAAGCCGAACTCATCGCAATAAGCTATTGCATTCTGTCATGGACAGATATAGCAAAGTTCAGTTTGACTCTCAAGATTTTGGGATAACTTTTT
The DNA here is from genome assembly GCF_035609145.1 of Eleutherodactylus coqui. Taxonomy (NCBI): domain Eukaryota; kingdom Metazoa; phylum Chordata; class Amphibia; order Anura; family Eleutherodactylidae; genus Eleutherodactylus; species Eleutherodactylus coqui. Next base: position 219,189,778 of record NC_089840.1, on the reverse strand, counting down.
GTGCCACCGTTTGTTAACCCTTTCAATAGCTTTACATTGGGGGTTGTTGTGTTATGATACAATAGCAATAGTTATTCAATGGCTTAAGTTATCACAGTCAAGTTGAACTTTGCTAAGTCTGAATAAGCAATGGGACTTGGGAAGGAATGAATGGCTCTGGTTATGACATAAGTTGTGTATGTAGGTTTGCTACACCATTTAGTATGTACACTTATTGTCAAAAAAAATCAAGTACCTGGAAGGAGTTGTAGGAAGTGAATGAAATTTCTCTGTGTGATTGTAATGTTGATATAAGTAAGTGATTACAGTATCAGAGCAAAAAGGGGGAATTTATTGTGGAAAGCTGACCACTTTTAGGCGAGGCTCTAGCACCTTCTTGTACCACCTATATCTTGGGGAAAAGATGTGATACAGGCGGTCATGGAGGATCTAGTACCCTGTTGGACCGCCTCTAGCTTGGATACAAAATGTGATACTGACGGGCATGTAGGCTCTAGTATTCTGTTGTACTGCCTCTATCTTGGATACAAGATGTGATACTGATGGGCATGTAGGCTCTAGTATTCTGCTGTACTGCCTCTAGCTTGGATACAAGATGTGATACAGGCAGGCATGGAGGCTCTAGTACCCTGTTGTACCACCTCTAGCTTGGCTATAAGATGTGATGCTGACGGGCATGGAGGCTCTAGTACACCGTTGTACCGTTTTAGCTTGGATATTAGATATGATGCAGACAGGCATGGAGACATACAGGTTCCATATGGTATGCATATCAGTCAACATTTCCTGTAACCAAGCCACTAGATCATGCAAACTCATAGGCTGTTGAAAATGGTCCCATACATGTTCTATGCTTGATAAATCTGGCAACTGGGCAGCCATGGATGTGTGACCATGTTGTCGTGGCATACCACTACTAGGGGTGACTGACTGCTGTTTGCAGTGGCCCCCCAGACCATCACACCAGCAGTGGGGGCAGTGTGCCGCTCCACAGCAAAGGCAGGATTGAGGTGCTCACCCTTTTGTGTCTAGCTACAAACTCAGCCGCCGAAAGTGCCCAAACCAAAACTGAATTGATTGCTGAAGACATTCCATTTCCACGCTGTAGCAGTCTAGTTTTATCGTTCATAACACCACTGCAAACGGGGGCAGAAATGGGTGGGTATCAATGGCAGTACATGTAACGGGTGCTGCAAAACCAAATTTCCTTCAACCAAGCACCTGGAAAGGGTTCCAACAGACACAGGGGTTTGTAACAATGGCACCACCGGTCTCTGGTTGGCGAACAACAAAACAGTTGGAGCTACTCGTGCTTGTCAATTGATCAGATGATCCTCTTTGCTGGTGGTCTGTGTACGTGCCCTCAAACATCCATTTGTCCCAACACCTCCTAACAGTCCCAGCTGGCGGAAATTCGTTAATACGACCATCCAGCTCCTCAGATTCTAATAATGCTCCCCTCCCAAACTTCGTTACTCTGTGAAATCTCTTCTCTGTTTTGTAGAGGCGTCTAGTGGTTAACAAGCTCTACACAAGCAGAAAAGGAGGTCACTACATATAAGGAGCCTCTGAGAGCCTTTTTATAGACCAAGAGTGGAACCACTTGTAGGATCACAAGTGACAAGACCGTTCATCTAATCACACAACAACTGTAATCATTTGCATATCTGCATGAGATGTAACTGCATGCCGGGTTTTGCAGCAAAATGACAACTTCTTCTAGGGGCTGGATTTTTTGGACAAAAAGTGTACATCTCTAGTTCTAGATAAAGTAATCTGATCAATTTATTGTGCAACACAGTTGAAAAAAATATTTTATAAATCAGTGAGATACACAACTATGTGAACCCCTTCCTGCCTGAACAATGAACATGCCACATAACAGCAGAATGCCACTAACACAACTTCAATATTTGATTTCACATATTGCTTTTATTGTGGCCCCATTACCTGGTTCTCTCTAACTCTGGGTTTTGGAGATAGGAGGTAGGACTTCTGCTTATATGGCTTTTATCGAGGGTACCTCTGTTCCCAAAAATCCGTCCTCTCTTCATGCTTGCATGTGCTATGTCAATGCTCTAGATTCAAGAAAATAAGAAAATACACTAAGAGCTACTGTATAATTTAATGCAGGGGTGCAAAACATCTGGCCCAGGGCACACATGCGGCCTGCAATGCCATTCTATGTGGCCCCAATCATCTTAACACAGAAATATCTATGCGTGGCTGCCCACATGTAGTTTCCATATCAGGGTGAAGATTTCCATGTCCAGGTGTAGCCATGTCTGGGTCCTTAGATTGTGTAGGATAGACAGTCCTTAGATTGGGTAGGTAGATCACCCCTAGCTTGGAATTGGCTGTAGGTTTCACTAGAAAAGGCCAGAGCTTGGGGTGGAGAGAAGAGTGTGGTCTTTTGTTGTGGAGAGTTCAAGTTAGTGGAAGAGTTTTGCCTGGAGAGCCAAAGGATGTAGTTGAGACAGAGTTAAGCTTAGGAAGCAGAATTTAAGCCTGAACAAAGTTAGGAAAGTTGGAGTCTCGTCAAGCCAGACTCGAGTGAGTGGCAAAGGCAAGGTTATGGAGGCCAGAGTGCAGAAGGAGTCTTTTTCATCCCTGCTGGAGAGAGAAAACCATAGACAAGACAGACCCCTTGCAACTCAGAGGGGAAAAGGCAGTTTTTAAAGTAATACTTATCTGCAGAAATCCCCCCCAGATAACTTGGAGTGGCAGTCTCATCTTCCTGAACAGGAAAAAGTAAGGAATTGGTACTTATGCTAACCGCAGTACTGCTGGAGTTAAATGCTAATTTCAAAGCTACCAGAGCACTACGCTGAAAAGGTACTGAATTCACAACGACATTATAAATACAGCATCCATCATCACTGTTGTTACTTTATCCACTGTGCGTAGCTAGGCCAGGCTGAGTCTTGACATTCCAAAGAGGGATGGCAGAGCCAATGTTGATGACCATCTTATTCCCCGCTGTCTTCCCTGCAAAGCTCTGTGCCCGGCCACCAAAATAGCCATGTCTGGGTCCCCTCTATATTAGGACAAATACTAAGGGTGCACTGTGTAGTCATGTCTTAGCCCCCTATATATTAGTATAATAAAGTCTCCTGATGCATTTGGCACTCCAGAAATGAGTATATGAGTTAGGCCTCATTCACATGGGTATTGTTTTCAGGCAGTATAGGCATTTGAAAAAATTGCGTCTGTTAGAACCAATAGTTTCCTATAAACAATCACAGAAAACAGACATATACTTACTGACTAAGGAGTGCAGATAGCTGCATCCTCTCACCATGCAGGCAGCAGACTACCAAATGAGGGAGCTAATTACACCTGTGAGGGACACCAATGAGACAGCCACTCACACTGCCTCTTGATATAGAGGGGGGTAGCTGCTTGGTGTATACTCCCACACAGAGTAGATACAAAGTGGCAGACCATTCTGATACATGTAGCTCACCATGCAGACCAGCAACCTATTAATGATGCCATAATAGTTCGGCGGGTTGCCTTGCACCTCAAAAAGTGAACCACATTGGTACTGCCACCCTGGGCTCCCCCTGTCGTTTTAAAGCTACATTGCATGTGAATAATAGATAATAAATGCAAGGTATTAGTTGGATTTTGGCCAAAATACATGAGCCCACTAACCACGTCAAGGTTCCTTGCTTACAGTGAGTCCCTATACTAGTATAAAGAAGTCACAGAAGGGGAAATATAAAAGCATAAAAACAATCGCAGTCACTTTGTATCTACTCTGTGCAGGAGTATACACCAAGCAGCTACCCCCCTCTATATTAAGAGGCAGTGTGAGTGGCTGTCTCATTGGTGTCCCTCACAGGTGTAATTCGCTCCCTCATTTGGTAGTCTGCTACCTGCATGTTGAGAGGATGCAGTTCTCTGCCCTCCTTAGTCAGTAAGTATATGGCCATTCTGTGATTGTTTTTATGTTTTTATATTTCCCCTTCTATGACTTAATAGTTTCCTATAGAAACATTCAGATGAAGGAAATTTAGACGCATAAAAACTTGCACTTTAAAAAAAAAAAAAAGATACGCATGGCTACAATGCACACATCTAAGGTCTGTGCTGTTTGAAAAGATAAGACCTGACCTATCTTTGGTATATGATGCGCAGGAGTTTCCATTGACTCCTATGGGAGCAGGAGTTTAGCAGTGTCCGACGCTCCGGAAAGAAGATTACAAGTGATTAGGAGGATTTCTGTTAAGCAGAAGCGCCGCTTCACCTGGAAGCACATTTTATATGTCCCGCTGTAAACTCCTGTTTGTCGCTGCAGGGATGAGGGGAAGCAGAAGGTTCAGTTTATCTTCCTGGGGGTTCCCTTAATCCCTGCGGGGATTAACAGGAGTTCACAGCGGGACATTTAAAATGTGCTTCTGGGCAGCAAGTTTTAAATGTCCCACTGTAAGCAGCGGGGAATTCCTTCAACCCCGCTTCTAGGCAATTTTCCAGCAGCATCGGGCAGTAGGGGACTCCCTCCACCTCCCTTCCCAGCATCGGGTTCCTCAAGGAATTTCCCCATAGTGGGGAGGGGGCAGGGTTAGACGACTTCCCTGAGAACAGGGGCGAGGCTAGAGGGGTCTGCCCTCTAGCCTTGCCCCCTCTCAACTTTCTATGGGGGAATCCCTGTGAGAAGGCCTCCAGCTTTGCCTTCTCTCTCTCTAGCCCCACCCCCCTCTTTGCGCTGTGGGGATATCACTCAGGGATCACCTGTAGCACCGCCCTCTCTCTCTGTGCACTATGGGGATATCCCTTGGGGATCCCCATAGCAGGGAGATAGAGAGCGTGGCTATGGGTTAATCCCCCATAGTCCCACTCTCTCTCTTTCTCTCTGCTATTGGGAAATCCCGAAGCCCTTCAGGGATTCATCTCTCTCCTCCTGGAGCAGCTGCACTTCTTTTAAGCAACACACTGCTCCAGTGAATGCGCGATCTTCATGTGCATGAAGCTCGGGTCGTCTGCGCATGAAAAATTGTCCGATCACACGATTTTTAGTGCAGTATAGCCACAATTTTATTCGCGCACCTATACTGTGCTAAATCTCACCTGCACTTATACTCACACCCATGTGCAAGAGCCCTTAGAGGCATTGTATATGCATGCAGCTCTCTCCAATGTAGGATTTAAAATGTCAGACCGTTACCTCGACATCCATCTAAAATGGAGAGAGCCACATGCATTGTCTCCTCCTCTCTGCAGTGTAAATTGGTGGGAAGGTGTCCCCTATTCTCCCAATAGGTGGGAGTCCTGAAAGTGGAACTTACTTCAATTTATTATGATATATACTTAGGATATACCATAAATGTCTCAGATAGGAGTAGTCCTGCGGCCCTTTGAGGTGGGACAGTATGGCAATGTGGCCCTATGTCCAGAAAAAGTTGTGCACCCCTGGTCTAATGGGTAATCAAGTATAGTATTTGTAGTGTGTTACTTCTTTACATTATAGCACAACATTAGACGACTGTTGACTTACAGTACCTTGACAATACCGTTTACTATGGCATCCGTGGCTTCGCGGCTAAATCCCTTGCTTGTTATTCTAAAGATCGTGTACTGAAAATATCCAGCAGGTCCTGAATGTGTGTGCGTCCCACTTATTATAACATTGTCCTGTCTGTAGAGGTCTCCATACTTGCTTTTCAGTTTCTCCATGACCTTTATAAAAAGAATACATGTTTAATGACTGAAGATTTCAAGTAAAAAAATTTTTTAAAATTACACCTCAAATGGTTCAAAGAAGTAACGAAAATAAAAGAAAAACGGTGTGGCAACATGAGGTAGCAACTTCTGCACCACGTACTAGTTTCAGTGGCAGGGAACTACATCTTTTTTTTTTTAAGTTTATATCCTACGTTTTCAAGTTTACAAATTCTCAGAGCAGCCAGAATTGTAAAAAGTCCCAGACACTGAAAGCACAGGTTAGGAGGTGAGCACATACCGTAGGGGAGACCCCGTTATGAGGGCATTTGTGGCTTATTTTTCTGAACTCTGAGGCCAGGTGTGTGCCTAATTCAAATGTTGGGAGTCCATAAGCCCAAATGACCTAATACCAGTCTGTGGTTTGTGGTTGATGACATGTTGTGTGCCAAACTCTCTACCAGTTCACGAATACTTCATCATCGTATTCTGAAAGCATGCTCTTTCCTCCTATATGTCAACAGTAGGGCAGAAATAATAGCTAGGATCTAAATGTATGGCTTAAGTCACATGTGTGCTATGGCTTTTATTCGGGAGGGGTATCGTCTCTCCTTAAGGAGAGTACCTAGAAGGTGAGTAAGAAGGCTTATAAAGCCAGGCATGCTCCTCTAGGAAATATATGCAAATAAGGAAGATGCAACAGTACCTCTGCAGCGCCACCTATTGGATTGTTGCATTCCTGCAAATCAATGTTTGACTCTTTATGCAGGTCTTTAGAACAATGATTGTGAATTGAAAGCCAAGCCAGAATCCATACACGGACAGCTGTTTCAGGGTTTTTTGCCCCTCATCAGTGTGCAGTTGGACCCTGGCTTGGCTAGGGAGAGGCCTATGACGAGGGCCAGGAGGGGTATCAGGTATTATTCGTAACTCAACCCATAGCAGTGTGCCAGATACATCATATGAGCTTTAGGGCTACAAAGCAACACCTGTTATTGGTAACTCTACCTTGGCTAGGCTTTGTTATGACTGCTGGACTACCAAAGTACAGTCATTTTATTCCTTCATCAATATATTTTCATCACAAATTGGCCAGTTTGATCTATTGTAGAATAATTTTGGGTTCTACACGAGTCTTCATGCTTATGGTGAACTACTATAAACATGTCACATCATAAATAATTTTAGTTTAATAACTACACATACCTCCAGTCTGACCCTTTGTGAAACCATTCCTATGTCAGCGCTCACAAACACCACCCTCTTGGAATTATCTGGTTGTGCTACAATGAAGGCTCGACTGTATTGTCGCGTATGGAGTCCTCCAGCCAATTGATCACTACTAGCATAGCCCATCTGGGAAGAGACAAGCAAAATAGTCACTACTAAGAATATGGCATAGAGAAATAGAACATATCAGGTCACAAAGGTGATTCTACATCATACCTAACATAACTGAGAGTAATGTGGATTTCCTATGAACCCTGTTCATCTCTTGATATAGAGACTCTTATATGACGAAGTAGATATATCCATTTCACACATAGTGGTTCATTACTAACCTTCTTCTGTAGATATGTATTAGCAGATCCGGTTTCATTTTTAATTATGAAAACAATATCGAATAAGCACCAGATTGTGATAAGTAGACCACATACCAAAGGAATGTCTGCCAGTAGGCCAGTGCAATCTGCTCTTCCTGCTCCAATGAGATAGGCATTGGGATAAGCATCAGTTGTTGGTGATGGTGGTATTGATGATGTTGATGATGAGGTTGATGATAATGATGTTGATGATGAGGTTGATGATGATGTTGATGATGATGTTGATGATGATGTTAATGATGATGTTGATAATGATGATGGTAATGATGGTTGTAAAGTTGATATTGTTGCAGTTGAACCTATAAAAGAAGCTTAATAAGAATATATTTCTAATAATGAAAGAAAAAAGTAGTTTGGAGGCTACATCCTACTCTACAACCATTATTTATATCGCTTCAATGCATCTAATAAAAATAATAACCTTTATTTGTATAGCGCCAACTTATTCCGCAGCGCTTTAATACAATAAAAAAGGAAGAAACTTTGCAAATAGTCTTCATGAAAACCATTTCATATTACTTGCATTTACAGCTCCTATATGTCTATGGCAATAGGCTAAAAGCAAACCCTGTGAAGTCTGATCCTTCTGTTATATTGCCTTCCATCTGTCCTCTTCTTCTTCTACCTTATTAGTTAGCAAGAAGTAGGGGACAGATGGAAGGCAATATAACTATACGATCAGACTGCACAGTCTAGTCCTCTACCATTAGATCACATATATCTGTGGAGGAGCAGGAGACACAAAATGACATTTTTAAGACATTGAAATACTATTTACAAAGTTAACCCCTTAAGGACACGGCCTATTTTGGCCTTAAGAACGTGACAATTTTGGGGGGGATTTTCATCTGAATTTTTCAAAAGCCATAACGTTTTTATTTTTCCATCGATATGATCGTATGAGGGCTTGTTTTTTTTGAGTAGCAAACTGTAGTTTTTATTGGTACCCTTTTTGGAGTAGAAACACATAAATTCTGCCATTGTTTTGGGTTATTTTTTACAGCGTTAATTTTGCAGTACATAAATGACATTCAAATTTTTTTCTGCTGGCTAGTACGATTACAATGATACCAAAGTTATTATTTTTTAGGCTTTTTCACCTTTCACAATAAAAAAACCTTTTTTGGGAATTTTTTTTTACATCTTTGCATTCAAAGTCCTATAATGTTTTTTATTTTCTCATTGAAGGAGCTCTGTGATAGCTTGCTTTGCATGCTGAGCTGTAGTTTTTATAGGTACCATATTGGGGTACATCCGTTTTTTTATGACTTCTACTATGTTTTTGGGAGGCATTTTTAGTTGTTTTTTTTACAATTTTTGTAGTGTGTTCAATTCATTGTACACGTCTTTATGGATACGATGATACCAAATATGTGGGGGGGGTTTAATTCATATTTTTATACAAACAGAAGAAAGTGCACAAAAAGGGGTTGTTGCTTGTTTTTTTATGGTATGTGGTTTTTTTGCACAATTTTTTTTAAACATTGTTTTTTGTCCCTGTAGTTGAGTTGAACCATAAAAGCTCTGATCGCTATGATAATGCATTGCAATACTTTTGCACTGCAATGCCTTATCACTCACAATAGTGACTATAGGCCATGGCGGGCCCGAACACCAGTGTCTGGCATCCATTTTCCATGGTAACCCATTGGCCTTTACATTGTGGAGTGCCGATGACGTCACAGAGGGAGCACATTCCCTCTGTTAATCCTTTACACGCATCAATGTACATTGATCGCAGCATGTAAGGGGTTAAGAGAGTTGATTGATGTTCTCATCAATCTCCGCTGTTGCAGCAGGAGGCCTGCTGTCGGTCACAGCCGGCTCCCACTGCAGGATGGTGCGGGATCACTTCTGAGCTGGTTGCATTAAGTACCCCAAAGCCAGGACATAAACTTACATCCTGTAGCATTAAGTAGTTAAAGCTTCATTTAGATGCTTTTGAAACAATTTGACTGTGACCGATTACCGTCAGTGATAAAATAATGGGAAAGGTGTTGGTAAAGTCCATTTTACAAAGCCTGGTTATCAGCCACAAACATTCCTTCGAATGTTGGTTCATCAGATCATCAGAGTGTGTAAAATTGACAGTGATCAGCCAACAAACAAGTGAATACTCATTCAGCAACTGATAGTTGATCTTTAATAAGCATAAAGATGCTCGCTGGTCAGCTGTACATCTCACCATGTGAATGGGAAGATGTACAGTCAGTCGATGGGGACAGATGATCATAGTTATGATCATTCATCACCATAAGCCATTCTTAGCCCGTGTAAATGAAAAGTAAGTGTAGTGGCCCAGACGTATGAAAGACATTCTGAAGTGGCCTAGGTTTGTCTTGTGCCTTTGTATTGTCTGCAACTTCTGTGTGCATGAAGTGTGGATGTTGCACCTCTGCAAAAATGAAAGGGTTAATGTCTGTAAATGAGCTATGTCTAGCAATGTATCCTTTTGTGTTGTGGGTCTGTGGTCACCCTATATATTAGGGTTTGCTCAGTGTGATTGAGAGAGCAGTTGGCAAGAGAGTGAGTCTAGTCAGTCTGAGTTGGAGAGAAATTGAGTCTCTGGAGTTCTGTGGAGGAAGACATGAGTGAGCCTACGGCAGTTTAGGAGAGACCGTGCCTTGCCTTACTGAGGCCCAGAAATGGAGGAGGCCAAGAGGATGGTCTTATGGCTGGTGGAGGACTACTACTCTCAGGAGTGCGCAGTCTAAAGTATGAGAGAGAAGGAGGAGATCGTTATGCAGCATTGAGAGACGCTTGTATGAGTGAGTGTTCACTGGTTGAGAGTCTGGAGGGAAAAGAAAGTGTGTCGTTTCCAGGAGTGGAGCTGTATAGATAACTAGGACTGTGGGCCTGATATTCATCCGGTGTTTTGCCTCCCTGTCTCACTACCCTTTTTACTTGCACCTGTTCTGTATACTGGCGTATGTACTACTGAACTGTTATCGTTGGAGTTTACAAACAAATCAACGTTGCCGACCGTTCCCAGCATTGCTTTCACTTATACTGTGTGCGTGTGGACTATCATTTCACCATACAGCTTCACCGCACCGGAAGGAACGGTGACGTCACCCGTGACACAAGGACTAAGAGGTAATCTATTCTGTGGGTTATCCACCAAGTTTCCCCTTTCTCAAGCCTCCCCCTCAGGCGCCTTGGACGCATCTCTGGCTACCCTCCGGGTAGGAGACAATAGTGCCACCATGACAAGGCCTGCGGTTCATCCTCACTGTCTCCTAAAGCTAGGGCCCACTCCTCTGTCGCTGCATATGGAAACACTGATTCAGGCCGACTCAGGCCAAGAATTAGGCCCATTTATGCCTTACTGGAAAAATATAATATTACAAGTCATGGATACTTAATTTTTAGGAGACAAGTTATACAGTAGATCCAGGAATTTATTCTTATTGCCATATTTGGAGTCAGGGAGGAATTTTTCCCCTTAATGTGTGGCAGTTGTCATCCGGTTCATGGGGATGGGGGAGTTTGGATCAATAAAGAAGAATTATACATTAAACTTGCTGGACCTGTGTATTTAATCAACCTTATCAACTATGTAACTGTGTCACTATGGATATTAGGACAACCATGTTGCCTAAACTGGTGTTCTGCTCTGTTAACAGGAGTTCAGATTTTACAGCAGTCCCTGGATATATCAAGATAGTATTCTGCAGATGACATTCACTTCTATGGGAGAATGTTGTGGTCATGCTCTGCGATTTCTGTTCATCAACTATTGTTAATGGTGGATCTTGTGTTGTTTTTTTTCAGGTTTATGATAGAAGTAATATCTTCCACTATAATCTTGCCTGTAAATGATAATGAGATGACAGCTGAGACATGATGATCCCTACAGAACAGGATGTATCCATCTATCACGAGGCTCAGTGGCCAGTGGGAAAACTGCAAGATTTCAACATTTTTTAAACATGTCAGATGAAATTGTAAAAAATACCCCAAATATATAGACGTTTAAGCCTCTGTTCACATTGCATTTGAGCCCTAAGTTTGCCAAGAGAGCTCCTGGCATGTACTATTTGTTAAAAATGACTCCATAAGGCTTTATTCACCTGTCAGAGGTCAAAAGACTCACCTTTTGACTTCCTTTGGACTAAAGTATGCTGGTGTACCTTTTCTTTGCTGTATAGAAAAGTATAGATAACAATGCTTTTTAAAGCAAAGACTTCCTGCAAAAATTCATATACACATAGGATACCTTTTTAAAATCGGAGTCAATGGGTGGCACATGCCTATACAGTGGCATACATCCAAGTAATCCAATAAAAGGTATACGTTAGGCAATACTCCCTACGTATATGCCTACGAAAGCTCAAACGCGATGCGAATAGAGTCTAACCTAAAAATTTGAACTAAACAACAGGTCATTTTCTGACTATACATTCCCTCTAAAGTGTGATAAATTGATATAAGGCAGGGTATACCCTTACTGCCTGGTTTCTATGCTGTTCACCATTCATAAAGGTAAGAAATGGTGGCAGAACCAGACTTTTTGTCTTGTAAGATCTTGTTTTACATACAGAAATTCTTAGAGTTCCCAGCTCCCCTTGCAACGAATGGGGCTTTGCCTACAGGAGCTTAGGAGATAGATGGTGCACTCTACTTAGCAGAGTACTAGAATGGTTGAACTTACCATCTTCTTTGATTTTGTTTTCCAGGATGAATATAATTGTTAGAAAAGCTATGGAAATGCAGAAAAGTAATACTGTGAGCACAATAAGGGCCACTTCCAGGTTGCTGAAAGTCTTTCCCATCTTCAAGGAATGTCACAGTGTAGCCAATTTACAGTCTGCAAAAGAAAGGAAGTTCATATTAACATTAATGGACAGTGCAAAACACATAGAATTGCACAGCTGTTACACTAAGAGTTCTTTTACACTTTCCATTTTGCCCAAGATGACAAGCATCAATCAATGAGATCAACACTTGTCTGCCAGGACTCTACACAAGCCGATTCAGAGTCTGTAGGGGACAAATGGTCAATTTTACTCCACAGAGGTTCATCATTGTAGGAGGCACATCCCTCATTTACATGCATGCGAGTGCGATGTAAGGTCTCCCCATTAAAAACAATGGGAGACCCTCCGTGATTCTCTACCGCGGCTGTCAGCCACAGCGGAGGATTGCTACTTCCCTGAAGTGATGCAAGACGGTTTTGATAGAATTTAAAAGCTCAATATCACACTTGCTCGTGTGAAGTTTACCTTAAAGATACAATCACCACACAAACAAGCATTTGCTCATTTGTCGGGTGACGAACAGCATCTTCACATGGCCCAATCATTGGGCAAAAGTTCTCAGGAATTTTCTTGCCAAATCATTGGGCCATATAATAGGACCTTAGTTATGGTGGCAGATCTTCAAATCAAGCTTAGTAAAATCAAATTTAAAATAAGTAAGTACAAATACAGTTATTAAGTAGTCACTTCATTTATTGAAGAAGAAGGTTATTAAAGTGTACAAATATATGGGTTGTACTGAAAAGTTCCGTGACTTTGGCACCTTTACCATGAGTCAAGTTTGTGAAGTTTATAATCTGTTAAATCTGTCCTGGTAAACTGTAAGTACTGTTGTAAAATCGAAACATCTATTGTAGAAATAACATCTCAGCCATCAAGCAGTAGACCATGTACATAATGGGCCACCAAGTGCAGAAGTCACTTACTATGGCATTCCAAACTACCTCTGGAAGTGACCTCCTCACAGGTTCGATTGTTGAGCACCTGCGCCCAAGCCTAAGACCACCATGCTGAATGCCAAATGTTGGTTGAAGTAGTATAGAACACAATGTCTATGCTTTCTTGAGTGAAGAACCTGGAAGTCTGATGGATAATCCTGGGGTACATGGACACTCCCGGAACGCATAGCAGTGCTTACTATAAAAGTTTGTTGGGGGATTAATGGTTAAATGCTGTTTTTCAGAATTAGGGCTAGGGTCTTTATTTAGAGGGTGTTGTTAAAGGGATTTTCCCGGCACAAATACTATTGATCACCTATCCTCAGGATAGGTCATCAATAGCTGTTTGGCTGGGGTCCACCACTCGGGAACCCGGTCGAACATCTGAGAGGGCGCATGTTGTCAGTGCTGCTATACATAGAGCTGGGAGTGGAAGCCTCTGCTCTGACCGCTGTATAGTGGCTGGTAATTGCAGGCGCAGCTCCCATTGAAATCAATTCAGTACTGACAGCATGCGCCTACTTAGTTGATCAACTGGGTTCTTGAGCGGCAGACCCTGGCCGATCAACTATTGATGACCTATCCTGGAAATGGGTCATCAATAGTATTTGTGGCTGGAAAACCCCTTTAGTACTTCAGCATATGAAGACATTTCAGATAATTGCATGCTTCCAAGTTTATTGCAACAATTTGGGGAGGGCCATTTGTTATTCCAGTATGACTGACCTGTTCATAAAGTGAGGTCTATAAAGACATGATTTCATGAATTTGGTATAGAGGAATTTGACCTCAACCCCATCACAAGCCATGGTTTTGGAATGAGATGTCCAACAAGCTGATATAGGTATGACATTCAATTGTCCACATACTTTTGGCCATATATATGTGTCTATAAGATATATCTTGTCCCTAAGATCATCAATGGGTAACCAAATTTTGATAGACTATTTAAAATGTATATGTGTTCTCTAAGACTAGCCTTAGTTAGCAACAGTTTGACTGCAATGGTAATGCCAATGCCATACCTCTTCTGCTTTGCTGACGGTACCATAATGCGTAAACATAGTATTATTAATAACAGAGGTCATGGTATTCTTATGTATGCTGAATATTCTGTGTACACTTCAAGGTTAATTACTTAGACTCTGCACTATTATGACCCTTATTTTGGAGCCACGTCAATAAAAGTGCTAAACATTTTCTAATGTTTCATTTTCTGATACTGATCCTAATTCCTGAGACTCCAGTAGTGGAAATAAACCCTGAGCAATGCAGGCATATGACTTGGTAATAAGTATTAAAGACTGAAATAGAGGTTAAAAAGCTAATGGCTGGTGCTATTGTATAATTGTTTCTGTTATATGGGCGCAGGGCACGAATGGAATGATTAGAGGCGCAGCTCAAATGAAACGAGAAGAGTTGTTTTTTGTTTATATGAGCTATTAAACTACTATTTTCATTAGCTTTTTGGGTTGGCGACATAATGGAAAATATTTTCCATTCCATTTAAAGCAATCGCTTTAGTTAAACTAATTATCACTGCAAGGAAAATTTGAGAACTGGCTGACGCATATCATGATGATCGTCTGAGCAGGGACTGAATCACGGCTTTTCTGCTGTCCTATACTTCAATATGTAATTTGGTTTCCAGCAGAAATAAAATTAACGTCAAGTGTCGTGTTTACAGCAGGGTGGATGCAACGACTATTGAGCCATTTGAAGGCCCATGGCAAACGTAGATATATTAAAGTGTATGTGCCGGGTCTGCTTAACTACTTGCCTATAGCTGAACGACAATATATGTTGCAGTGGTCGGCTCTTAACTATGCAGCACAGTTTGTATGTAACGGATGGATTAAAGGGCACCGATCATTAAAAAAGCGACATGTCTGACATTTGATTAATGGGTCCCAGGTACTAAGAACCCAACGATCTTTGAATCCCCGTGTCAAGCACCATCTCCTCAGGACCTGCATAAGGCATAAGTATCACATTTACCCAGATTGCTTGTTTAAAGGTAAACTTACTGTTAATATGAAACAGGTCACAGGTAAGACGTCTGGGTGACAGGTTACAGGATGGTGCAGCAGCTGACAGACAGAGGCAGGATTTTTCGCACTGATAAACTTTACTAACTATAGGAGGCCACGAATTGCTAAAACACTTCAAACAAGAATTTACATTCAATATATATATATATATATATATATATATATATATATATATATCACTCGGCTCACTGTAATTTCGGAGTTCCGCGACAGTGTGGACTCAACACATCATAGGTGCGACAGTATATCTTCCATACACCACTTCCATCTAACATACATCCTTATCAGCACATAACAGTTATATAAAGTACTTGGCCACTCCATCACAACAAATACAATATTTATCCACAGCATCACTTATCGATTCAGCTATACATTGCATCAATCAACAACTCAATTAACTCTGTATGTTACATCAAAACCCAGGCATCACTTTTGCATGTTATCACAGGCCCTTATAGAAAGGTACCTCCCCTGTTCATCATAGTCCCTATAGTGTGTGCTGTTAAGCTGTCAGAGATCGGCATAAAGTGTCTAGCAGCTTTGTCTTTATCCTGGCTCCTCTTCGGGGACTGAGTCCCATGTGGGGAGAAAAACTCCCTCTTCTTCCACATCAGCTTCTTCGACCCCCAGTTCATCAGGGCTCTCTGCTCTGGTCATTCACCAGCATGGGGATACTGTTATGCTGCTCCTCCAAAGCAATTTAACAATTTGGCCATCAGACCAGAAAAGATTGTGCCCCTATTCTAGAAGACTGTAGTAATATGTTTGTAACACATAGGCAATATGACTTAGTAATATAGTCATGCCCTATTCTTTCCAGTCTCGCACTTTGCACAATTTTATGATGTGTTACCACAATTGAATGAAAACAGGGTGACAATAGTGCACTTGATCTCGAACCATTCTTTCTGGATCTCTCCGCAGATTAAACCTTCAAAACAGCAAGTATCCAAGTCTGCTCTGTCCAGAGAGGCGCCGCACTTAAAATATATGGTGGCAGTGACAAAAGTGGCTTCTTTGATTGGGCTCAGTAAGTGTTGCTAACACCACCCTGCTACAGGGGCACATTTAATAAAAGTTCTGACCTCACTCCAGCCGCTACATACAGTTCACTCCTCCATGGGGAAACCCCTGTTTCTTTCCCACCTATGGCCACACAAAACTGTCATCACCCAACACTGACTTTTCACAGGTCTATCCAGGTCTTAGGTCTACTGCGAACTACATCTACTGGGTCATTACTAGAGATGAGCGAACGTGTTCGTCCGAACTTGATATCCGTGCGGATATTAGGGTGTTCGGGATATTCGTTATTCGTAACGAACACCATGCGGTGTTCGGGTTACTTTCACTTCCTTCCCTGAGACGTTTGCGCGCTTTTCTGGCCAATTGAAAGACAGGGAAGGCATTACAACTTCCCCTTGCAACGTTTAAGCCCTATACCACCCCCCTGCTGTGAGTGGCTGGCGAGATCAGGTGTCCGCCTAATATAAAAGTCGGCCCCTCCCGCGGCTCGCCTCAGATGCCTTGTGAGTTAGATGAGGGACAGTGCTGTTTGTACCGGAGCTGCTGTAGGGAAAGAATTGGTAGTTAGTGTAGGCTTCAAGACCCCCAAAGGTCCTTATTAGGGCCACTGATAGCTGTGTGTTGGCTGCTGTTAGCAGTGGCAAATTTTTTTTTTCCTCAAAATCGCCTCTGCAGAGCGTTGCACCCGGCATTAGGGACAGAAGTGTTGCATAGGCAGGGAGAGTGTTAGGAGTGAGTGTAGCCTTCAAGAACCTCAACGGTCCTTTCTAGGGCCATATTTAACCGTGTGCAGTACTGTGCTGGCTGCTGTTAGCTGTGCTGCATATTTTTTTTTTTCTCAAAATCGCCTCTGCAGAGCATTGCACCCTCCATTGATACTGCAGGGAAAGAATTGTGTAGGCAGGGCCACAACACAGTTATTATTCATTGAATATACGCAGTGCGGCCTTTTGCTTGTAAAACAAGTGAAAACAATTCTATTTGACCTGCCTCTGTCCGTCCTAAGGGCTGTGGACACGTGTCGGCTGCGTGTGCAACGTTTAAAAGTCAGACGCACCCAGCTACGTTTTACTGCTGGCTTCGCCATTTGCTTTCCTTAATTTGGAAAAAAAATACCTGCTCTGCCAGAGTTATAATAACTCTGCTACCCTCAAGTTCTGTGCCACATTAGCAGGGCCACAGCACAGTTATTAAACTTCTCATGTTCATTGAATATACGCAGTGCTGCCTTTTGGTGGAAAAAAACTGAAAAAATTTCTATTTGTCCTGCCTCTGTCCGTCCTAAGGGCGGTGGACACGTGTCGGCTGCGTGTGCAACGTTTAAAAATCAGACGCACCCAGCTACGTTTTACTGCTGGCTTCGCCATTTGCTTTCCTTAATTTGGAAAAAAAATACCTGCTCTGCCAGAGTTATAATAACTCTGCTACCCTCAAGTTCTGTGCCACATTAGCAGGGCCACAGCACAGTTATTAAACTTCTCATGTTCATTGAATATACGCAGTGCTGCCTTTTGGTGGAAAAAAACTGAAAAAATTTCTATTTGTCCTGCCTCTGTCCGTCCTAAGGGCGGTGGACACGTGTCGGCTGCGTGTGCAACGTTTAAAAATCAGACGCACCCAGCTACGTTTTACTGCTGGCTTCGCCATTTGCTTTCCTTAATTTGGAAAAAAAATACCTGCTCTGCCAGAGTTATAATAACTCTGCTACCCTCAAGTTCTGTGCCACATTAGCAGGGCCACAGCACAGTTATTAAACTTCTCATGTTCATTGAATATACGCAGTGCTGCCTTTTGGTGGAAAAAAACTGAAAAAATTTCTATTTGTCCTGCCTCTGTCCGTCCTAAGGGCGGTGGACACGTGTCGGCTGCGTGTGCAACGTTTAAAAATCAGACGCACCCAGCTACGTTTTACTGCTGGCTTCGCCATTTGCTTTCCTTAATTTGGAAAAAAAATACCTGCTCTGCCAGAGTTATAATAACTCTGCTACCCTCAAGTTCTGTGCCACATTAGCAGGGCCACAGCACAGTTATTAAACTTAGATTATTCATTCACTAGAGGCAGTGGGGCCTTTCGTTTTCAAAAAAGGGAAAAAATTATATTTGGCCTGCAGTCTTGCGCCAATTTATTTCCTGCCTGTGAAATCAAATCACTGGTAATACAGCATGCTGAGGGGTAGGGGTAGGCCTAGAGGACGTGGACGCGGCCGAGGACGCGGAGGGCCAAGTCAGGGTGTGGGCACAGGCCGAGCTCCTGATCCAGGTGTGTCGCAGCCGACTGCTGCGCGATTAGGAGAGAGGCACGTTTCTGGCGTCCCCACATTCATCGCCCAATTAATGGGTCCACGCGGGAGACGGTTATTAGAAAATGAGCAGTGTGAGCAGGTCCTGTCCTGGATGGCAGAAAGTGCTTCGAGCAACCTATCGTCAACACGCAGTTCTGCGCCGTCCACTGCTGCAAATCCGAATCCTCTGTCTGCTGCTCCTCCTTCCTCCCAGCCTCCTCACTCCACTACATTGACACCTGCTCAGGAGCGGGAACACTCCCAGGAACTGTTCTCGGGCCCCTGCTTAGATTGGGCAGCAGCGGTTCCTCTCCCACCAGAGGAGTTTATCGTCACTGATGCCCAACCATTCGAAAGTTCCCGGGGTCCGGGGGAAGAGGCTGGGGACTTCCGCCAACTGTCTCAACAACTTTCTGTGGGTGAGGAGGACGATGACGATCAGAAACAGTTGTCTTGCAGTGAGGTAGTAGTAAGGGCAGTAAGTCCGAGGGAGCAGCGCACAGAGGATTCGGAGGAAGAGCAGCAGGACGATGAGGTGACTGACCCCACCTGGTGTGCAACGCTTACTCAGGAGGACAGGTCTTCAGAGGGGGAGTCAAGGGCATCAGCAGGGCAGGTTGCAAGAGGCAGTGCGGTGGCCAGGGGTAGAGGCAGGGCCAGACCGAATAATCCACCAAGTGTTTCCCAAAGCGCCCCCTCGCGCCATGCCACCCTGCAGAGGCCGAGGTGCTCTAAGGTCTGGCAGTTTTTCACAGAGACGCCTGACGACCGACGAACAGTGGTGTGCAACCTTTGTCGCGCAAAGCTCAGCCGGGGAGCCAACACCAACAGCCTCACCACCACCACCATGCGCAGACATATGATGGCCTAGCACCCCACAAGGTGGGACGAAGGCCGTTCAGCGCCTCCGGTTTGCACCCCTGCCTCTCCCCCTGTGCCCCAACCTGCCACTGAGATGCAACCCCCCTCTCAGGACACAGGCACTACCGCCTCATGGCCTGCACCCACACCCTCATCTCCGCTGTCCTCGGCCCCATCCAGCAGTGTAGTTCAGCGCACCGTCCAGCCGTCGCTTGCGCAACTGTTGGAGCGCAAGCGCAAGTACGCCGCCACGCACCCGCACGCTCAAACGTTAACCGTCCGCATAGCAAAATTCATCAGCCTTGAGATGCTGCCGTATAGGGTTGTGGAAACTGAGTCCTTCAAAAGTATCATGGAGGCAGCGGCCCCGCGCTACTCAGTTCCCAGTCGCCACTACTTTTCCCGATGTGCCGTCCCAGCCCTGCACGACCACGTCTCCCGCAACATTGTACGCGCCCTCACCAACGCGGTTACTGCCACGGTCCACTTAACAACGGACACGTGGACAAGCACAGGCGGGCAGGGCCACTACATCTCCCTGACGGCACATTGGGTGAATTTAGTGGAGGCTGGGACAGAGTCAGAGCCTGGGACCGCTCACGTCCTACCCACCCCCAGAATTGCGGGCCCCAGCTCGGTGCTGGTATGTGCGGAGGTGTATGCTTCCTCCACTAAAGCACTCTCCTCCTCCTCCTCCTCCTCCTCCTCCTCCTCTGTCTCGCAATCAAGATGTGTTAGCAGCAGCATGTCGCCAGCAGTCGGTGTCGCGCGGTGTGGCAGCACAGCGGTGGGCAAGCGTCAGCAGGCCGTGCTGAAACTACTCAGCTTAGGCGATAAGAGGCACACGGCCCACGAACTGCTGCAGGGTCTGACACAGCAGACCGACCGCTGGCTTGCGCCGCTGAGCCTCCAACCGGGCATGGTCGTGTGTGACAACGGCCGTAACCTGGTGGCAGCTCTGCAGCTCGGCAGCCTCACGCACGTGCCATGCCTGGCCCACGTCTTTAATTTGGTGGTTCAGCGCTTTCTGAAAAGCTGCCCACGCTTGTCAGACCTGCTCGTAAAGGCGCGCCGGCTCTGCGCACATTTCCGCAAGTCCCACACGGACGCTGCCACCCTGCGCACCCTGCAACATCACTTTAAGCTGCCAGTGCACCGACTGCTGTGCGACGTGCCCACACGGTGGAACTCTACGCTCCACATGTTGGCCAGGCTCTATGAACAGCGTAGAGCTATAGTCGAATACCAACTCCAACATGGGCGGCGCAGTGGGAGTCAGCCTCCTCAATTCCTTTCAGAAGAGTGGGCCTGGTTGGCAGACATCTGCCATGTCCTTGGTAATTTTGAGGAGTCTACCCAGGTGGTGAGCGGCGATGCTACAATCATTAGCGTCACCATTCCTCTGCTATGCATCTTGAGAAATTCCCTGCAAACCATAAAGGCAGCTGCTTTGCGCTCGGAAACGGGGGCGGTGGAAGACAGTATGCCGCTGGATAGTCAGGGCACCCTCCTGTCTATTTCTCAGCGCGTACAGGAGGAGGAGGAGGAGCATGAGGAGGATGAGGAGGAGGGGGAAGAGACAGCTTGGCCCGCTGCTGACGGTACACCGGCTGATTGCCTGTCATCCTTTCAGCGTGTATGGCCTGAGGAGGAGGAGGAGGAGGAGGATCCTGAAAGTGATCTTCCTAGTGAAGACAGCCATGTGTTGCGTACTGGTACCCTGGCACACATGGCTGACTTCATGTTAGGATGCCTTTCTCGTGACCCTCGCGTTGCACGCATTCTGGCCACAACGGATTACTGGGTGTACACACTGCTCGACCCACGCTATAAGGAGAACCTGCCCACTCTCATTCCCGAAGAGGAAAGGGGTTCGAGAGTGTTGCTATACCACAGGACCCTTGCGGACAAGCTGATGGTAAAATTCCCAGCCGACAGCGCTAGTGGCAGAAGGCGCAGTACCGAGGGCAAGGTAGCAGGGGAGGTGCGGAGATCGAGCAGCATGTACATCCCAGGCAGTGCAACAGTCTTTAAGGGCCTGGACAGCTTTATGGCTCCCCACCAAGACTGTGTCACCGCTCCCCAGTCAAGGCTGAGTCGGCGGGAGCACTGTAAAAGGATGGTGAGGGAGTACGTAGCCGATAGCACGACTGTCCTCCGTGACGCCTCTGCCACCTACAACTACTGTGTGTCGAAGCTGGACACATGGCCTGAACTAGCGCTGTATGCCCTGGAGGTGCTTGCTTGTCCTGCGGCTAGCGTCTTGTCGGAGAGGGTGTTTAGTGCGGCTGGGGGAATCATCACAGATAAGCGTACCCGCCTGTCAACCGACAGTGCGGACAGGCTAACACTCATCAAGATGAACAAAGCCTGGATTTCCCCAGACTTCTCTTCTCCACCAGCGGACAGCAGCGATACGTAAGCAATACGTAGGCTGCACCCGCGGATGGAAGCTACGTTCTCTCTCACCATCCAAAACGGGGACATTTCTGTTTCATCAATCTGTGTCTAATATTCCTCCTCCTCCTCCTCCTGCTACTCCTCCTGAAACCTCACGTAATCACGCTGAACGGGCAATTTTTCTTAGGGCCACAAGGCTCACTCAAATAATTTTTCTAAACAATTTTTAAAAGTTTCAATGCGCTTAAAAGCGTTGGAACTGTAACTTGAACCAATTTTTCGTTACACTGGGCTGCCTCCAGGCCTAGTTACCACTTAAGCCACATTAACCAAAGCGATTAATGGGTTTCACCTGCCCTCTTGGCTGGCCATGGCCAATTTTTGGGATGTACATTAGTACTGTTGATACAGAAATTTTTGTGGGCCCTCGCCTACAGTGTAATCAAATAAATTTTTAGCCCACCTGCATTAAGCACGACATTACTACCTCAGCTGTGTTGGGCAATGCAATGGGATATTTCTGTGTACCGCCGGTGGGTTCCAGGGAGCCACCCATGCTGTAGGTGCACACGGAGTGTAACCTACATGTGTCCACTTCTAAAGAACCCCAGTCTGACTGGGGCATGCAGTGTGGGCCGAAGCCCACCTGTATTACGCACGACATTACTACCTCAGCTGTGTTGGGCAATGCAATGGGATATTTCTATGTACCGCCGGTGGCTTCCTGGCACCCACCCATGCTGTGGGTCCACAGGGAGTTTAACCTACATGTGTCCACTTCTAAAGAACCCCAGTCAGACTGGGGCATGCAGTGTGGGCCGAAGCCCACCTGTATTACGCACGACATTACTACCTCAGCTGTGTTGGGCAATGCAATGGGATATTTCTATGTACCGCCGGTGGCTTCCTGGCACCCACCCAGGCAGTGGGTCCACAGGGAATTATAAATGCATCTGTTTCCACTTGTAAAGAACCCCAGTCTGACTGGAGCATGCAGTGTGGGCCGAAGCCCACCTGTATTACGCACAACATTACTACCTCAGCTGTGTTGGGCAATGCAATGGGATATTTCTATGTACCGCCGGTGGCTTCCTGGCACCCACCCAGGCAGTGGGTCCACAGGGAATTATAAATGCATCTGTTTCCACTTGTAAAGAACCCCAGTCTGACTGGGGCATGCAGTGTGGGCCGAAGCCCACCTGTATTACGCACGACATTACTACCTCAGCTGTGTTGGGCAATGCAATGGGATATTTCTGTGTACCGCCGGTGGGTTCCAGGGAGCCACCCATGCTGTAGGTGCACACGGAGTGTAACCTACATGTGTCCACTTCTAAAGAACCCCAGTCAGACTGGGGCATGCAGTGTGGGCCGAAGCCCACCTGTATTACGCACGACATTACTACCTCAGCTGTGTTGGGCAATGCAATGGGATATTTCTATGTACCGCCGGTGGCTTCATGGCACCCACCCATGCTGTGGGTCCACAGGGAGTTTAACCTACATGTGTCCACTTCTAAAGAACCCCAGTCAGACTGGGGCATGCAGTGTGGGCCGAAGCCCACCTGTATTACGCACGACATTACTACCTCAGCTGTGTTGGGCAATGCAATGGGATATTTTTGTGTACCGCCGGTGGGTTCCAGGGAGCCACCCATGCTGTCGGTCGACAGGGACTTCACAATAGGGAGTTGTACCTGCCTGTGTCTATGAATTAAAAAGCCCGGTCTAACTGGGGCATGCAGACACCTTGACAGAATGAATAGTGTGTGGCACATAGGTTCCCCATTGCTATGCCCACGTGTGCAGCTCCTGATGGTGGTGGCACAGGATTCTATTTCTCATTGCTTCTGTACAGCATTGTGGGCTATCGCCCCGCCCCTTTTAAAGAGGGTCGCTGCCTAGCCGTGCCAACCCTGTGCAGTGTGTGCCTGCGGTCCCTCGTCA
Organism: Eleutherodactylus coqui; assembly: GCF_035609145.1. NCBI lineage: Eukaryota > Metazoa > Chordata > Amphibia > Anura > Eleutherodactylidae > Eleutherodactylus > Eleutherodactylus coqui. Next base: position 219,166,242 of record NC_089840.1, on the reverse strand, counting down.
TGGCAGACGCACTTCTAAATAGACATGAGGGTGGTGTGGCATGAGGGCAGCTGAAGGCTGCGCAGGGACACTTTGGTGTGCGCTGTGGGGGGGAGGGGGGGCGGTTGGGCAGCATGTAACCCAGTAGAAGTGGCAGTGGAGTGTCATGCAGGCGGTGATTGTGCTTTGTTGGAGGTAGTGTGGTGCTTAGCAAAGGTATGCCATGCTAATGATGGCTTTTCAGAAGTAAAAGTTGTTGGGAGGGGGGGGGGGCCCACTCTTGCCGGTATTCTGGCTTAATAGTGGGACCTGTGAACTTGAGATGCAGCCCAACATGTAGCCCCTCGCCTGCCCTATCCGTTGCTGTGTCGTTCCCATCACTTTCTTGAATTGCCCAGATTTTCACACATTAAAACCTTAGCGAGCATCGGCGAAATACGAAAATGTTCTGGTCGCCCATTGACTTCAATGGGGTTCGTTATTCGAAACGAACCCTCGAACATCGCGGGAAGTTCGTTTCGAATAACGAACACCCGAACATTTTGGTGTTCGCTCATCTCTAGTCATTACCTATACACTGATCTCTTAACAACAAGAAGATCTCCTCTTTTACTTCCCCTGTTAGCATCTCCCTTTGCAAATACCCCAACAACATCATAAATATGTTGTAAATTTAATATATTAACAAGTTTGGATGGGGTATCCACTCCTACCTGGCATGACATTGGTGCATTACAGGAAAAGGAAGGAGCTATTATGTCACCTGCTGTATATAGGTACCCACTGGATATCAGCCCCAAAAAAGAGTAGCAAATGTGTTTATAAAAACCTCAGCACACCAATAACAATGTATCCTAAGGAGGATTACTGTAACAAACTATTAAATACATGTGTATATATAGGAACTAATTTAAAATTAAACAGTGTTCAGACAACACTGGTCAAAGTTCAGCACAATCACTGTGATAAGCGATCTGTGCGCCTCTACCATACCCCTACAATATGTAATACAAACTGCAAAACTGACATGAGATAACATAAGCATACAAGACATCAGGAAAAGGGAATTTGCATATGGGTAAGACAAGAGCTAATCATCAAAAACAACCTGATGAATGCAATGTAGTACTACAGATATGTGAGAGAAGCTATAAGATTTCCTATCCTCCAGTTATGTTTTGTAACCTGCTTTTTTCTTAGTCTTGGTAAGAGAAACCAAGTAATCTTGTAGATATGATACTTGTTAAAGGCTAAGAAAAATACATGATGTTACAGCGAGCTCTCAAACCTAATCAGGGTTCTTCCTCAGGCATAATGGAACAGATCTAAAGACATATTTATATAAAAACATATACACATGATCACATGGGAGGGCACAGACATGGTGTGATTAATAGCACTTAGATAAATACCATAAAAAGATGAGCATAAGAGTAAATACTATATTAGTGCAGTGACAAGGGATGTGAAAGTTTTATGGACTAATTAGGCTATTTATGGACTCTCCTCACTGGACTAATTAAATATTTACTGTTCTGCTCATCCCTTTCTGGTATTTATCTAAGTGCTATTAATCGCAACATGTCTGTACCCTCTTATCCTGTTCTGGAATTTGTTTCAAGGGCAAATTAATCACACCATGTCTGTGCCCTCCCATGCGATCATGTGTATATGTTTTTATATAAATACATCTTTAGATTTGTTCCATTATGCCAGAAGAAGAACTCGGAGTTAGTTTGAAAGCTCGCTATAAAATCATGTATTTATGTTAGCCATTAAAAGGTATTGTATCTGCAAGATTACTTGGCTTCTCTTACTGAGAACAATCTCACTTTACTCTATTGACCAACACGGTACTGAACTGTTTTGGTTTTCTTTCAGTCTTTCACTGTCTTTCCTTTAGCTCATATTATTGTTTCTCTCACAAGAATGCAGGGACATTTTTAAGGCCATTTACACAAGTCTTATGAGAAACCGCTTTAATCAGCCTGAGAGAAGTCCTGCCTTTTAAAAAAACGTCACTATTCTTGTTGAGTTTTTAATAACCAATGATAATAAATGAATTAGAATAAATTACAATTATTACAAGTGAGGCGTGTTTTAGCCTCATTTCAAATGACTTTGTATAAAATATCTCTGTGGTTTGTCTAATAGATCAGATGACTTCCTATCACATTCAATGAGTGTGTGATTTGTAAGCTTCTTTGAACTCCAACAGTAACACTTAATTTGGCCATCTGAAAACATACCATCTAGCAAATATTTTGCAAACAGGTACAATATTACCCTTCTTTTAGTCTTGTAGCTGAAGTACTACATTGAGAATTCACAGAGTGCGGCGAAAAAGTCTAGAAAAATATATGCCCTTTCACAGAAGACTTTCTTAAGATTAATTTCTTTATTGAAAAACTCTCTAAAAACATAAACACTACGGGCACAAGGTTGTGGTGTGGAATTGAGTATTGATGTGATATCAATCCACATCCAACAAACAACAAACAATCTTTAGTAAAGGGGGAGCCGTAATTAGTTCCTTCCCGGGGTCAGTTAACACCCTAAATTGTAGTTTAGTCACATTAATTCCCTTATGATAAATATTTTTGGGGGGGAGATAAATATAGAGTATAGATGTACAAAAATCAAGGGTCGGGAATCTGAGTTAAGGAATGTACCAGGACCCGAACCCTAAAAGATAAGCTCCAAATTAGACTGTTTTCTCTCTCGACACGTTTCACCACAAATATTGTGGATCCTCAGGAGATAAAGAAGAGCTATATATGAAAGATAGTAAAATCCTGATGTAGATGATCAGAACCATTATCTTAAGGTAGTGACCTTGTATGAAAAATAGTGACAGATAAAGTCCTGATATAAATGATCAAAACCATTATCATAGGGTGATGACTAGAGATGAGCGAACGTACTCGTAATGAGTACTTACGCACTCGAGTACCGCCATTTTCGAGTACTTCAGTACTCGGGCGTAAAGATTCGGGGGGCGCCGGGGGGCGGGGAGAGGCGCGGCGGTGCGGGGGGTAGCAGCGGGGAACAGGGGGGAGCCCTCTCTCTCTCCCTCTCCCCCCCACTCCCCACTGCTACCCCCCGTGCCGCCACGGCACCCCCCGAATCTTTACGCGCGAGTACTGCTGTACTCGAAAATGGCGGTGCTCGGGTGCGTAAGTACTCGTAACGAGTACGTTCGCTCATCTCTAGTGATGACCTAGATGGATACAGTCTGAGTTATCAAACCCTTCTAGTCTCAAAATTGAGAAAGGTAATCAGCCTCTTTAATACAATGAGCCCCTTAGGGTGTAAGAATACGAATTAGTAATTGATTCCTATAACACATGGACTGACTGTTCCCATATAGAGGGGACTCAGTCAGTCAATGGAGTATTATGAGACAAGGCCACCCAGCTCCGTGGACGATTCACCGTTGATAATGGCGAATAGTCAACGCTCGCATGGGTCACCTGAATGCTCCCCTGTTCTGTTAAGAAATGGTCTTAAGAACACATAACACCCTTCCCTCGTCCCTAAGGAGATATTAGGGGAAGACTAGGAACCAACCCGTGTAAGAGTTGGTCCTAAGTCTGTCCAATAATAAATATCAGAGGGAGAGAGGTTTCCCCTCTATACAAGTGTCCCTAGTTCAAGGAAAACAAAAAAGAGGCATAGCCCATGGCCCTGAAGGGAATGGTCATAAGAGTAGGTAATCTTGATGCAATCAATATTGCAAAAGGAATACAATTAATGGTGGTTTCACACCTGTACTGCGGATTCCAATTTTCCGCTCCATTCGGGGAGCAGGCAAAGGGGAATCTCTGCCGGTGAACGGTTCCATCTGTGCACAGAACCAAACAGCGTTGGGCGAACCCCATTGCCTATAATGGAGTCTGCCCGTTTTGCGCCCAACTGCCCGGTTTTGGAACAGAAGAAAAAGTGCTGCATGCAGTGCCTTTTCTTTTGGTATTTACAGCTGCATTTGTGATGAAACCTTCGGCCGGAGGTTCCGACACAGATGTGAAACCACCCTAATGCTGATGGAAGACCATACAATCACATTTGCCTCAAAAACATACAACACATGGAGTGAACATATCCTAAGTCAAGTGCAGTCAGAAGTGGGGAGAGGGATGAATCCCCGTGCGTATCACCCACTCCCAATGAATAGCCTTCCTCAAGGGTCCCCAATGGCTACCTATATTGATAAGTGTTCGCCTATCACCTCTTTGACTGGTCACTGTTGGTCACTAAACCTAGTATATATAACTAAATACTTTGGCACATTGCAGTTATTGTGCATTGCATACAAGAAACCACAGTACAGAATTATAATCAGCATATTCCTTTGCATTCTCCCATCCTTCCATTTTTCATAGGTGTTTGTGAGACATTGCAATATGTTGGATACAGAAACATGACAATTTCACGTCGTTTTAATGTTTATTTTTTTCCTACTGATATTTCTTATTCAATGGATTTCCAAAATGAGGATGGACCTCAGCAGGATACCAGTATACAGTGTAACCCCATCATCACATTATGTATTATCTTCTAGGAGAATAAAATAACAGTGTGTGCCCTGTGGAAAATGGTGAAACTCCAGTAACACTTATAACCCCCCGCTGGTGGCTCCCTACTGAGCATAGCATATGCTGTACATTGGTATCGGAAAGTACTTTCCTATAAGAAAATGTCCTTTAATGGAAATGGCAAATATTACCATCCAAGGAAGGCACAAAGCAGATTTGGATGTTAAAGTTGCACAGAAGCTTACAAAAATGTGTGAGGGTTATGAACATATTAATTTATATATGTATGTATCTTTGATATACGTTTCCGGAGGCTGTAGGCCTAAATTGTACACTCTATTCTGTGTCCTATGAAAAGGTCTGCTAAATGCTTGTACATTTAGCTTAGTACTTAATTACATTAAGTAGAGGTGTAATCTTAAATGTCCATCATGTCTCCAAGATCTTGTTTATCTCGTTACACTGATCAAAAGGTTGTGTGGAATGCTTTGTTCTTAACGGCTGTCTAGGTAGGGCATGTGTAGATTGGAATCAAGGATACCAGACGGGGAGTCTACATACAAATAAATAAAGCACTGTTTATTGAGAAAACGCAATTATTCACCACCTTAGTACTTTGACCTCAGTATAACAGATTCAACCTCTGTAACACTAGCCTTTGATTCGGACGACACTTGGATACGCCTACTTCTTTTTGTATAAGAATAAGTCAATGTACACAATAAACTCAGATTGCTTCTAGACACAGGCCTGATCTCTGTGTTTCATAGCTTTCTCATGGCGGCCGCCATAACAGCCTTTGATTTGGAGCCTCACAGCATATTGACGGAACATTGAATTCCCTAACATTAATTGGCGCCCGAACGCGGGGCTTGATGGAACAAGAGGACCACCTACACCTCGAACCCCCCCGGACCCAGATGGGATAAGGAGCCACTCGGAACCACGGATTGACAAAAACTGCGCAGTAAGGTAAGGTTTTATCTTGCCACAATCTATCCGTGCTTCCTGGCTGCTCCTTTCCTGTCCGAGGGGTAAGAAGTGCATGCCTCTTATAAATCTTCAAGCTTTTTAAGAATTCATATGGTGGGCTGAATATGCTGTGCGGGTGTTTAACTGTTATTGTCTTTATTTGTTACTTTGCATGGTCAGTGTACAGAATATGATACCCTATTGCCGATCTCGGGAAGGCATGGTATAAATTGTACCAGGGAAGCCTAAAATTTTCAGGGGATAAAATCCCTGATGGGAGCCTCTTATAGGTATAAGAGAAGTAGTTGAGACGGGGGGAAATAAGCAGGGTTGGGAAGTACCGACACTTTTAGACAAGTGAGGAAGTACTGACACTTAAAAAAGTACTGACACTTAAAAAAAATAAAAAAATAAAAATAGTAACTGACATGCAAATGTTTTTGTCTTTATGTGTGTGTATAAATGGAAGGACCTGTATGAGAGTTAGACTGTGTTATATGGTGTATACTGTCCGGTAACCAGAAACGAAATGAAGCAAAAATGACCAAATGCTGAGCCAGACCATAGGGGGTGGAGCTAGGTGATGTAAGGAGATGGGAGGGAAAAACAATAGGAACAGGTCTTGCTCCACCCTACACACAGTCCAGCCTAGGTGAGAAGTGTGTCTCCATTTTAAGTGGATGTTGGTGTATATATATGTATATTGTGGTAATGTATAGAGTGAAGGTCACTCTTAGACTCCATGTTAAGTCTCTCACTTGAACAAATGGAGTGACCAAAGGAGGGGCATCTAATTTTATTCCTGAGACTAGTTGTGTGAGATAATAGCCCAGGATTACCACAGTGTATATATGTATATACAGATTCGTGGAATATGTGGAATTCAAAAATATTGAGTTGTGTTAATTTGAATATTATTGAATTAAGATATTAATATGAGATAATTGTGTACTTGAAACACCTGATAAGTACTTTAGTCAAATTAATAGCAAAAGTTCTATTTAAAGTGTATCTCATTTCCAATTAACAACAGTATTTTATTTGAAGAGTGTATAAAGAAAATAATAATAAAAATAATAAGCCTCTTGGTGTACATAAACCGCCAGCCATTGTCCATACTGCTGGTAAAGAGGATAAGGTGCGGAAGACTGCACAGAAAAATAGTGAAACAAACAATTGTTTTATGTGTGTGAAAGAATAAAAATAATAAGCCTCTTGGTGTACATAAACCGCCAGCCATTGTCCATACTGCTGGTAAAGAGGATAAGGTGCGGAAGACTGCACAGAAAAATAGTGAAACAAACAATTGTTTTATGTGTGTGAAAGAATAAAAATTATAAGCCTCTTGGTGTACATAAACCGCCAGCCATTGTCCATACTACTGGTAAAGAGGATAAGGTGTGAAAGATAGCTAAAGAAATTGGCAAATGAATATTGGTCCCCATCCCACTTATTAGGGTCCCAATCAACTACAGTATGAACCTTTTATAGTGTCTAACTCTCTTTAAAGCGTAATTTGAACTAAGTCTTGCTCCTTGCAGCAATATATATTAATAGCGCTGTGAACAGGATTACGCAGAGAGTAATACACTAGTTTGTTAAAAAGGAAAATTTTGATAAACTGATAGTTGAAGAATTTCTTGTGATAATCTGGCATAGTGTGAAAATGTCGCCTTTTAAGAAAATCCGCAATAGTACGAAAATGTCGGTAGCTAAGAACAAAGAAGTGTCCGATGAATTGTTAATTATGCCAGGGTGGAATAAAGCCCCCTATAATATATTGGCCGCTGAGTGGTCGCAGTGTGGTGAATATCAGTATGTGGGTAGAAATGGGCATAAGTTGTATTGTGTTTGTCATTGGGTAGCCTATTCTGAGCAAATTGTGTAAAAACCGCGGTACTAAGAGTTTTTCTTATCTATACATAATTCGCTCATTATTGGAAGTCTGGTGTACAGTAAATACAATCCCAATTTCTACTTCACATATTATCAGTCCGTATAGGAATGAATAAAAACCCCCTTAGTGAGTGTGAATTTGCAGTTTTTGTAAGGTGGGGGCAAGTGTATTACACTCTAAGTTCATTTTGAATAGTCAGCCCAGGTTATTTGCACAATAGAAGATGGTCACAGGCAGTGGAACCTGTTATACAGCTATTTGTCTGGAGAAGTTTCTGTGTTCTATAGAAGATAAGATACATTTCAAAGGGTGGAGTACTGGGCTTTAGAAGACCTACTTGTCTTTGCAAAGAAATCTGAATTAAGAATTGGTTATATTTGGCTACACAGGAAGTATGTTGTATTATATATATATATATACTGTTCAGTAGCTGAAAATGAAATGAGAAAAGAATTCAAAGATGTTCTCTCATTGTCGGGTTAGTTCCCTCTTCCATCTTCACCCCCTCCTTCATCTCAATTCCAACCGTCTCCTCCCCACCCTATGCCAAGTCATCCACTCCAAGGTCAAACATTGGACTGGAGGGATGGACCTGCTGGCATTGTGGACAACAGAACCCGGATTGGAGAGAGAGCTGCCCTGCTTGCGGAGCTCCTCGGTGCAAACCGGTTATGCCTATGCTCACTAGATCCTAGGCTAGTGAGTGAAAGCATGAGAAGGAGGACAAGGAGGAGATGCAGGAGTATATGTAAAACAGGGAAGGCAGTGGGAACGATAATCTAAAATTATGTGAAAAACTATTGTGGCACAGATTAGGATTAAATTAAACATAGAGAATTGAGAAGTGGTAAAATATTTTTAATTTGTCTGAAACATTGGGGAAAAAGAAAAAAAAAATTGAGAGAATCCTCCTTGTCTCTTTCTAATATCACACAAAGAGAAGGAAGAAAGTGTAAAACAATTCTATGCCCCCCTTCAACAACGTTTGTCAGATCTGGGATATAGGGGCATAGAAGAGATGGGTAAACATGTACTTAGTATGGCCTTTGTAGAAGGTCTATTGAAATCCCTAAGGTCATAGATAATAAACCAGAGTGGAGACAGTCTGAATCTCCGGCCCTTTTTCAGACAAAAGGGCATTTATGTAACTGTCCTGCAGGCTTGGACTCCGCCTGAGGGGACTGTGCTGTTGCAATATGTTAATGACTTTCCAGCTTTGTGCTGAGGATCTGAAACATGTCAATCTGCATCTATTTCTCTTCTAAAATTTTTTTTAGCAGAAAATGGCTGCAAGGCTTACAAAGGAAAAATTACAGCTTTGTAAACAAAAGGTTGTTGTCTAGCTCAAGAAGGCAGACATCTCACAGAACGACGCAGGGCTGCAGTTCAAGCCATTTCTGTACCTTCTTCTGCTGCCAAAGCTTCGCACCTTTTTGGGACTTGTCTCATACTGCCGTCCCTGGCCTTTCATGCGACAGCAGTATTGACGCAAAAACATGGAGGACGTCCACGGTCACTTGGGTATTACTCCGGTAGCCCGAGGAGCCCCCTCCTGTGTCTGTGCGGTGGCAGCAGTACAAGTAAGGGTTGACAAGTCTTTTGAGTTGGTCCTGAACTACCCCCCCTAGTGGTTCTCACCCCTCATGACATCCAGAGTATACTCACTCAAGTACAACCTAAACATCTGTCTCTAGCTCGTCAAATAAGGTTGCAATGTGCTTTGCTCATGCCCCCCCTTTAATATTTCTTTTCAATGGTGAACCCGGCTACTCTTCTTCCAATCGAGTATCCTGTTTCAAATGGGGGAGGGGGAGGCATAGGTGATCAAATGGGGGAGGGGGATGCATAGGTGATCTATGTATTACAGATCAGCTATTTTTAAAAATTTTTGCAAATAAGAACGTTATCTATTTGGAATAGAATATCAGCATGATTGTCTAGCATTGATGCAACAAGAAAGTTTAAGTTTTAAAGAGTTATTGAAACCCCTTGTTAATACATATTTTGAGTTGTTTTTATAGATGGTACCAGGGTGATTGATGACTCCACACCAGATATGCAGTGTTCACACAACAAGATCTCTAAAAGCAGAATGCCTCCGCATGTCTCAGTACAAGAAGCGGAACTGAAGGCCCTCACTGAGGCGTGTAGAGTGACAGAAGGTAACCATTTACACTGACTCCTGGTATGTATTCGGCATAGATCATGGTTACGGCCCAATATGGAAGGCCAGACATTTTTAAACTTCTGTAGGGCAACCCATTGAGAATGGTGTAGCAGTACAGAACCTTATGAAAGCCCTACTCCTACCAGACAAAGTAGCAATCCTGAAGGTGAAAGCTCATACTAAAGCCAACAGTGCAGAAGCAAAAGGCAACGCCCTAGCAGACTTCAGCGCAGACAGCGGCCCTCAAGCCGTGGAAGAAAGAAGAAAAGAAGATACTGACCGCACAAGTCAGAGACTATGATTTGGACTTTGATAAAAATTTGAACATTGATGTACTAAAGACATTACAGTCACAAGCCAGCAAAGAAGAAAAAGATAAATGGACTAATATGAGAGCAGTAGAACAGGGTGGCGTATGGCAAACAGTCAGTAACTTGCCTACCACGATCCCTGTACCCCATGATGGCCCAGCTGATCCATAGAAAGACTCACCTATCGGAGGCAGCTATGCTACTGACGCTTGAGAGAGAAAGGGTTGCCCCCTGGGTTCTTTGTAGCTGTTACATCATTTGTCCAGTTTTGCATGAGCTATGCCGTAAGCAACAGGGTAGAAGTAAATTGACCACAAAGGCACTTGCCAGGACCACTCTACCCATTTCAGGGATTGCGAATTGACGACATTCAGCTCCCACGTGTTGGGAAGTATGAATATGTGCTTGTTGTTGTTGATGTTTTTCAGGTTGGAGGCGTACCCTGTTACAAAAGTAAATGAGCAGGTAACCGAAAAGAAGCTCATGAATAAGGTAATCTGCAGATACGGGGTACCAGAGGTAATCGAGTCAGATAGAGGTACACATTTCACAGGTGAAATAATGCAACACTTCATGTCTGCCCTGGGTAACTCCCAGGCATTTGACACCCCCTTATCATCCACAAAGAGCCAGAAAACAATTGTGCATTATAAAATTTCTCTTCAGGCAATGAAACCCTGCACCAGAGGAAAACGAAAATGGTATGATACCCTATTAGGGGGAATTGGTACAGGTGTAGGGGTTCTGAACTCTATAGATTTAGAGGTGATGAAGAATAAAATGGCTGGGGTAGGACAGGATGTTTCTAGATTGATAAATGTTCAGGCACAATGCATGCCTTCCTTGTTCCTCCCCCGATGTCTTGCATTACGATATGATAAGGATGTATTAACGCTTTTTAATCTGGTTTTGCGGTTTAAAAGGATTTGTTTGTAAATATGAGTAAATTCATGAACTATACACAATGTAGCCTGCAATATGTATATATGATTCACGAGAGGGACAAAGCGGTCAGATTAGATGACAAATAATGAAAAATTGTGGAGAAATATTCTCAATATTGTAATTCCAGTAGCATCTTGGATACGGTTCAGGGCTGATAGTGTAGAATGCTCTGATGAGTATAGCACTGGGGAAATGATTTTACAGCCGCATATGAGCCATGTTTCCAGCAGCCTTCAATCAGCATATGTGATTGGACGGTGTTACCTGCTTCTTCTATATGCTGATAGAAGTTGGCCCCCAATAGGTATATATTCTTTGTTGCCAACCGAACTAAAACCACCAGTATGTATAATCTCACCACTCCATTGTCTGGATGTCTACAGAACATATCGGTGATACATCGGTTTACAGAAACTTACACATTTTTGTCAGATGCTGAAGCAACATTAAGGTACTACTGGTACCCAGATACTATCCCTATGTCAACTCTGACAGTATCCTTGGGTAGAATTGTAAGACTAATGATAGATACTGAACACCTTTAAAAGCATTTGGATGTTACTAACCTCTCCCTTATGGAATTAGAAAAATGTATGGGTAGGAGATAAGCTAGTCAGCCTAGGTACTAAGATCCAGGTAGACACAGAGTATAACTGGTATGATATTTTTACTGGATGGTCACCTACAGCAGGAAAGATGATGGATTTTATGTTTCACCCATTACTAATACTGTTTCTTTTGTTCATTCTTTTGAGTGTTTGCAATTTATGGACATTCTGTGGGATACGGAGACAAGCAAATTATCTGGAATCGCTCCCTCTACGATATCGTTAAAACAGTCATACGTAAAAGAGCAACAACAGTGGGGATCCGGCGAAGAGGATAGAAAGACCGGCAGGGGTGGCTTAGCACCCTTGATAGTACCACTACAAAGGCTCTTTTCAAGATGGACTGTTTCAAAATGGGGGATTGTGAGGGTTATGAACATATTAATTTATATATGTATGTATCTTTGATATACGTTTCCGGAGGCTGTAGGCCTAAATTGTACACTCTATTCTGTGTCCTATGAAAAGGTCTGCTAAATGCTTGTACATTTAGCTTAGTACTTAATTACATTAAGTAGAGGTGTAATCTTAAATGTCCATCATGTCTCCAAGATCTTGTTTATCTCGTTACACTGATCAAAAGGTTGTGTGGAATGCTTTGTTCTTAACGGCTGTCTAGGTAGGGCATGTGTAGATTGGAATCAAGGATACCAGACGGGGAGTCTACATACAAATAAATAAAGCACTGTTTATTGAGAAAACGCAATTATTCACCACCTTAGTACTTTGACCTCAGTATAACAGATTCAACCTCTGTAACACTAGCCTTTGATTCGGACGACACTTGGATACGCCTACTTCTTTTTGTATAAGAATAAGTCAATGTACACAATAAACTCAGATTGCTTCTAGACACAGGCCTGATCTCTGTGTTTCATAGCTTTCTCATGGCGGCCGCCATAACAGCCTTTGATTTGGAGCCTCACAGCATATTGACGGAACATTGAATTCCCTAACAAATGTACAGTATTATCTCAGAGATTATTATCTACCTACCTAATAGGAACGTCCCTGCTTGGCAGCACAGTATTGCGGAAACACCCACTTAATTGCATAATGCTTGCTTATACCATTGTGCCTGCTACCAAAAAATGACACATAATATTGGGCCATCCACACTACCTCTAATACATCACACATCTATTCAATGATTGCTGAACTTAAAGGGATTGTCTAGTTTATACAAAATATTGCCATTAGAGATGAGCGAGTATACTCGCTAAGGGCAATTGTTCGAGCAAGCATTGCCCTTAGCGAGTACCTGCTCGCTCCAGACAAAAGGTGAACGAGCCCTAATAATAATTGTGAGAGTAATAGTGATCCCCATAGTGGCCCCAGTAATAATAGTGACCCCCATAGTGGCCCCAGTAGTAATAGTGATCCCTCCATAGTGGCCCCAGAAGCAAATGTCCCTTATATAGGTGGCCCCATGTAGTAATAGTGACCCACATAGTGGCCCCAGTAGCAAGTGTCTCATATAGGTGGCCCGATGTAGTAATAGTGACCTCCATAGTGGCCCCAGTAGCAAGTGTCTCTTATATAGGTGGCGCCATGTTTTAATAGTGACCCCCTATGGTAGCTACAGTAGTAACAGAGACTCTGATAGAGGCTCCAGTAGTAACAGTGTCCTCTATACTGGTCCCAGTAGTAATAAGTGATCCCAATAGTATTCCCCGTAATAATAGTGACCTCCATGTTGGCCTCTAGTTAGGAAGTATCCCTACAGGCATTCTACTCGCAGGCCCGGCAGTGGCGTTTGTGACCGCTGACCTCTCCCACACACAGACACTAGAGAGAAAGGTCCATGGTCAGACTGCACTGCCGCCACTGAACCTGCAGGCTGGGTAAGTAGAATACTGCACAGCCAGTGGGCCACATAAAATGAGGTGGCGAGCGGGATTTGGCCGCGTGGGCCTTGTGTTTGACATGTATGTCATATATCCTGTTAGGGAATTCTGAGTTAATAGAGTGGTGGGTCCTCCGTTCAGGATCTTTATATCCATACCATAGTGGAGAGTGCTTACAAAGAGTGTGTCTTGTTCTGGATGACATTTCCTGTCCTACATTACACAGGCAAATCATTGATTTGAATGGGGACTGTGTAATGTTAAAGTTCCCCTGTGGTGGCGCTGCAGGAAAATTGATCACTTACTGCCAGGTTTACCAAAAGATCACAGTTGATCGCAGGGGTACAGAGGGATACTTTGTGATCAGCAAAATGTCAAGGGACATCCTAACAAGTAGCGATTGTCCAAATTGGAGAATCACTTTACACATGAGCAACCAGTCCCTTAATTGTAGCTTTCCTGGGCATTATAGATGAGTTATGTTCAGGATAGTACTGGGGATCCTACAATGTCTCACTGAATAAGTTGTCTGTAATAGGGGTGGGTAGCCAGGAGCAACTTTTTGAGCACATTGGTTCTAAAAGCTACATGTACTGTGTTTCCAAAAATAAGACAGTGTCATATTAATTTTTGTTCAAAAAGGTTTAACTTTTTTACATGTATAGCTGCCTGGACACTATTGACTTTTTTAAATTAATTGTTAGCAGGGCTTAATTTTGGAGTAGGGCTTATATTTCAAGCATCCTCAAAAAGCCTGAAAAATCATTTTGCATCCTCAAAAATTCTGGAAAATCATGCTATGTCTTATTTTCAGTGTATGTCTTATTTTCAGGGAAACAGGGTAGCTAATAACCCTGGTGACTTGCTGCTTTGTAGCCATATTGCATCAAGCCTGTTTAATTTATTAGGGCACCCAATGTAATGTATATGGGTTATGATGAGATGAAGTGGTGCAAGTCATGTTTGCCCTGTAGTTCCAGTAGTTTAGAAAATATAAATACAGCTACATATACAGAATGTAGTTAAAAAGTCAGATCCAGCACTATATCTCAATACTGGTGTCCTATATTGAAATAACAGTAGTGTACTTGACTAGGAAGGCATGGCTGCGCTACATGGTGGTATGTTGCACAGGTCCTTGGGGGCCCCAGAACTTGAATTTAAATTTAGTGTTATGGCCCCTGTAAGAGTGAGAGAGAGTATAACCTAATTGCGAAGTTGAACAGTAGCATGTAAGAAACAGAAATCCACTTTCCGAGTCTCTCTAAGTCCTGTGGGATCGCTGCTAGGACTAAAGTAAGGAAAGTGTACTTGAAGTGTCCTCCTTCTGCTAGCATGTATGCATGGAGCCGTTCAGCAGTGTAGTCCAGGGCAGACGCTATCATTGTGGGACCGTGTTAGTGAACAGCAAAGAACCAATTTAGTGCTGATAAAATGCAAATTACTAGTAAGAGCACGACCCAATCAGAAGGCAATGCACATTGCAGCATGAATGTGTGGGTTGGAATATGGCGCAAATGCCTCATTTTTGTGTGATGCGTTCTTAACATTAGAAATTCCTATTCACTTTTGCGCAAGAAAATCAGGCGCAGCAGCGATGGATGATTTTTCACAAGAAAAAGCATCACTGGTGCTCGAAAATCGCCAGAACAAAATTTCAATTTGGCCATGATTTTCTCTGAAGGAACCCTAAAGGAAGGACTAAAGGTGGTTGTGAACAGTTTTTTGGGAGTGTTTTGTTCATTTTTGTTGCCATTTTTATGCAGTTTTTTTGAGTTGAAGCCAGAAGAGGATTCAAAAGACATGGAAAATATAAGGGAATTACTTTTACTTCTGCTTCCTGCTGAATCCACCTCAGGCTTTGGCTGAAAGAAAATGCAACAAAAACTGTATCCAAAAAATTGTTGTGTGCAAACGCACCTTTACCCCTGATTTGTTGTAACCCAATACTGGTTGTTGATGGAAAATTTAAAAAACAGCAATAAAATCCCCCCCACCCCCACCCCCTTTGTTGAACTAAATACATATGTCTTTTTCAAGCATACTAAAGTGTACCTTACACAGGGAAATTATCATCTGAATCCTCACTGGAAACAGCGAATTCGGGCAATAATCATCCCGTGTGCACGTTGCCGCCGACAATACACATTTCTGCAAATAATATTAATTAAAGGGGAAGTGCTCTTTTATCAGCACTGCCTCAATATCCCAATTACCCCTTCCCCGCACTTGTCTCTAGTAGGGTGCTTCTGCTTTGGAAACTTGACCTTCACAGAATATATTTAACTCTCACTCTCTGTCTGTTTGTGTAGGACTTTTCTTAGATCTGTTGTTGGAAAGAATGCAGATTGAATAAGTGGAAATCATCTATCATATGACCGAGTCAAATGGGCCAACCAGGTATTCCAAGTGTTTATGGTCACCATATATGAGGAATAAGGTGATATTACTTTGTAGGACAAGCTATAAGAGGATCCACAGGTCCACTATCCTGATATAGACAAATGTATTAGTACTTATAACTTTTCTAGGGAAAGTACAAAAAAACTTTCTCAGTTTTTAAACTTTCATGTATATAGTAAAAAGGGTCATTTGTGAAGGATATAAGAGTGAATATATGTTTATACCTTTTCCCTAAGAGCACCACTATGCTTTAAACCTCTCCAAAACTTACATGACTGACATGTAACAGAGTAGGGTGTAAATCATATCTGCCCAAATGAATGACTTACCTTATAGCACAACTCCCAGGTACGAGGGGCTCATGGACTGTACACTGTTCCTCAAGCTTTCCTCTTTCATAAACTCATGTTATGAGCTGCTCTTGAACTGACTTCTGAACCATCCCTATTGGATATTCCAGGCTTATCTTTATTACTTCAAGGATATCTTGGCCCTATTTTCTGATAAAAACAATGACTGAAGGTAGTGAGGCCCAGTGTGAAAGTCTGAGAACAACAGGGAATCACACTTCTGTGTGCACCTTAACATTCTGTTTCAGTAGCATTAAAGGGGTTGTCCCGCGCCGAAATGGTTTTTTTTTTTTTTCAATAGCCCCCCGTTCGGCGCGAGACAAACCCGATGCAGGCATAAAAAAACAAACCGTCCAGTACTTACCCGAATCCCCGCGCTCCGGCGACTTCTGACTTACCTTGTGAAGATGGCCGCCGGGATCTTCACCCTCGGTGGACCGCAGGTCTTCTGTGCGGTCCATTGCCGATTCCAGCCTCCTGATTGGCTGGAATCGGCACAAGTGACGGGACGGAGCTACGAGGAGCCGCTCTCCGGCACGAGCGGCCCCATTCAGAAGGGAGAAGACCGGACTGCGCAAGCGTGTCTAATCGGGCGATTAGACGCTGAAGATTAGACGGCACCATGGAGACAAGGACGCTAGCAACGGAACAGGTAAGTGAATAACTTCTGCATGGCTCATAATTAATGCACAATGTACATTACAAAGTGCATTAATATGGCCATACAGAAGTGTATACCCCCACTTTGTTTCGCGGGACAACCCCTTTAAGAGTAAAAACAAGATAATAAAGTAATATAAATAGTTCAGTTTTTTTTAAATGGGCCCAGTTTCATGCAGTTGCAAGAAAACGTAAGAAAACCCCTGAATATCCACTCTAGAGAGAGTAGCAGCAGTTCTGAGATCCCCCCATTAGTAGATAATTTGCTTACCCAGGTCATAAGCAATGCTTTATAGTCTTTTCCAATCTTCTGAGTCTTTATAACATGTCTTCTGAAAGTTCTTTGCATTGAGGCATGGTTCACACTAATCTTTCTTGAAAAGAACAGATTTGTTAGTAATAGTGTTGCCTGTCGTGATAGGCTGGGCAGTAAAATCACCCAAATTTTCACCAAATTGTATTGGGTAAATCCAACATAATTTTTGTTGAAAGTCACAGGAAAATTCAGTTTCCCCAAAAGCCTGTAACAGAGGTCAGAGTGCCGCCAATCTGCAGCCAGGACACCTTGATGATGTCACTGAATGTGTCCTCCCACTTGCATGTGGGCAGAAGTTTCATTGGATGCCTGCAACACATGGCCTAGTCATATATAGCATAGGTACAGTGTAACTAGCAGCCATTCTATAGCTGAGCAAAGGACAGAGAAGCTACATCATATTTATATGCCTAAAAAAATATGGTTTCTTGTTAGGGAGAGATATTCTGCAGAGTATATATAGCTGCTGGTGTGAAAGTTTGTATATCAGGGTTGTATTGCAGATACTAGAGAAAAAAGTGCCATACTTTTATATGCCTATATAACGCATGATCTGTTGTTAATAGGGACAGATATTCTACAGAGGGTATATTGCTGCTGGGTGTGAAAACTTGAATACCAGCAGTGAACTTAAATGGAGTTTTATTGGAGGGACTGGAGAAACTATGCTTAGGCATAGGGAATATTGCAGTTCTCTGTTTATGGTCCCCATCACTGTTCAAAGTCACTGCTCCGGCTTTAAATGGCTAGTAGTGGGGTGAGGAGAATTAAATTACACTGTGCAAAACAGGAACAGTTCACAATATACAATCTATACTGTGTGGATTTACTGCTCTTAAAAATCGTACCTCTCAGGGATTGTTACCCAGTTAGTTGTCGGTGGTTTCTGTTGAATATAAAACAAAAAGAATCCCAAACAAGGAAACAGCAAATACACATAGTGCGTGTCAGCAGCCTCAGATGTTGTTCAAAGATGTGAATCCTGCTGTGCTTGCAGAAGGAACGTTGCATAGCCCACATCAAAACATCACATCATTACTAGGTAGCCACCCTCCTTGATCCCCGGTACAAGGTCAAAATTACAAATTTGATTCTGGCAATGGAGAGGGACTTTAAAATTCAGTACTATCAGGACAGATTGTTAAGCAGCTTGAGCAGAGCATTTCCCTATGGCCACAGGGATGCATCTGCAATGGATCGCAGCTCATGGCAGATCAGCAGGAAGCTGCTGCAACAGCAGCACCATTGCCGGTGGCAAGGGAAGTCTAAAGGCCCATTTACACGGGACAAATGTCGGGCAAACGATGCCTGACACTGGTCACTGTGTGTACTCGCTCCCATGCTGTCACACAGGAGCGAGTATCACTGGCCCGCTCACAGAGCGGCCAGCAGGAAGGCGGGGAGACTGGAGGAGATTTCACTTCTTGCTCTCCCCTGCCCCTCAACATTCGACATTCGTGTAAACGGGCCTTAACAGAGGTGTGGCATAGTTTTTTCAGCCCATCGCAGCCTGCAGCAACCACCTAAGGTAGGACTTACAGTCACAGGGAGCACTTATCCATGATTGTCTAAGAGTATGTCCAGCTCCCATGTGGATGTACCCAGACACGCCATTGGCCCTTTTGACTTCTGAGTATCTAAGTTGAATGAGTGGGCTTGCCTGCCCCACTACCAGTGTGCTATGAGAAAGAGTGTTCAGCACAGCTGGGGGGGAGTGATAACTGACAAATGCATCCGCAATGTAGATTGCCTGATGTTTATAAAAATGAACCAGGTATGGATTGCATCTGACTTCTGCACCCCCACAGCAGATTGCACTGATTAGTTAGCATGCTGGCAATTTTTACTCACATATGACTGAGCATAGATTTATATCAAAGACCATACTGTGCCCTTAAGGTGCTGTTGTTGGTGCTGGTGGTGGTGTTGCTGCTCTCTTTCTCCAGCTTCTGGCATGTTTCCTCCTCCTACTTCCCCCCAATAAAAAAAATATGTCAATATGGAAATATGGAGGTACAGCTCTCATGTTCATTCTCCCAAAATGCTAATATTCTAAAGAACAAGAAACAGCTGCAGCTCTACAGCTTTTTCTTGGAGAAGGACTATGCTTGGCTGTTCTGTTCACCTGGTAGAATTTGTCCTAACATTTATGACGGTAGAATTTGTCCTAACATTTATGTCGTTGCTTTTAAATTAGCAACACATCTGCTCTTTGCCTTGATAACTTTACTGCTTTTCCTTGGAGGAGGAAGTGGAGGAGACCTGTGCTTTGCTGCTGTGTTCAAACATATGACATTGCTTTTTAACAAGCAGCACACCAACTGTCTTGCATAGTGTAACTTTTGGTAGCTCTATAGCTGTTCCTTGGAGCAGGTCCGTGCTCAAGTGTTGTGCTCATCTGGTAGAATTTGTCTTTTGCAAGATTTATGAGATTGCTTTTAAAACAAGCAGCACACCTGTCTTCCATAGTGTAATTTTTGATCTACAAGACCCTATTTGGGCTTTCCTTTGTTTTCAATAGCACCCCTGTGTTACGGAGTCACTCCCACAGAACTGTACACTATTATTACCAAGTTTTGGAAGGAGCAGAGTGTTCCTGAGAAGTTTGGCTGTGTTCCCATGCAATTTTGGTGGATTTGGCTGTATTGGGGACCTTCTGAAGAGCAAGTTAGTGAACCCAATTTTTACTCTAATCAACTTTTATGAGAGTCGCAATCAGCCGTCCCGAATATTTTGGTGAAATCAGCCCATTCTCAGCACAAACTGATTATTCTACTAATCCCTCATAAATAGTTAAGGCCCCAAACAATGCCCGACATTTGTCCCTGTTGTACTCGGTCCCATGCTGCTGCGCAGAAGTGAATATCGCTGGCTCGTTCAGTAGAGTTGCCAGGACGGCTGGAGGAGATTTCACTCCTTGCTCTCCCCCATCCCTTTCCATTGACTTAAAGGAGATGTCCCGAGGCAGCAAGTGGGTCTATACACTTCTGTATGGCCATAATAATGCACTTTGTAATATACATTGTGCATTAATTATGAGCCATACAGAAGTTATAAAAAGTTTTTTACTTACCTGCTCCGTTGCTAGCGTCCTCGTTCCCATGGAGCCGACTAATTTTCGCCCTCCGATGGCCAAATTAGCCGCGCTTGCGCAGTCCGGGTCTTCTGCAGTCTTCTATGGAGCCGCTCGTGCCAGAGAGCGGCTCCGTGTAGCTCCGCCCCGTCACGTGCCGATTCCAGCCAATCAGGAGGCTGGAATCGGCAGTGGACCGCACAGAAGAGCTGCGGTCCACGAAGACAGAGGATCCCGGCGGCCATCTTCAGCAGGTGAGTATGAAGACGCCGGACCGCCGGGATTCAGGTAAGCGCTGTGCGGGTGGTTTTTTTAACCCCTGCATCGGGGTTGTCTCGCGCCGAACGGGGGGGGGTTGAAAAAAAAAAAAAGCCGTTTCGGCGCGGGACATCTCCTTTAACACAGCGGGCGTTCAGTACTGCACAGCTGCTGTTTACACTGAACGATCAGTGTTCAGATCATCATTTAGGCTGCATAAAATCCTGAATGCTGATCATTCAGTGTAAACAGCAGCTGTTCATTACTGAACGGCCGCTGTGTTAAGTAAATGGAGAGGGGTGAGGGAGCGCAAGGAGAAAAATCTCCTCCAGCTGTCCTGCTGCAAGCCAGCGATAATCGCTCCTGTGTGACAGCATGGGAGCGAGTACATGCAGATGTAGTGGCCCAGCACATCATCCTGGTCCCCTTCATAAATGTCATATGTGTTTGTATTATGTAGATACACTGTGCAAAGCTTGTCCTGTCATTTCCAGTGTGTGTGTGTTGCACAGCTGCAATGCTTGAGAGGTTAACTCTAATAAAATCATTGCCTGCATGTAAATGTATCAGTCTGTCATGCCATGTGGTATGAGTGAAGGTATAAATAGGAGTGATTGAGAGTGGAAAAGGGTCTTCCATCTCATCTTCAGTGGCAGTTTGTGACCTAACACAGAGCCATATCAAAGCACCTTCAGTTTCCATGTAGGTGAAGATGGAGGGGAAGGAGAGATATCCTTTAGTGATTGGAGTCTGGAAGGGAGCGGAGTGAGCCCAAAATACAATGGAGAAAGAGCAGTCATAAGTAATTCAGTATAGAGAGACCTAGTGCAGAGGTACTAATTCAGACAAAAGTTGTTCCTATGTGGCTGTCCCAAGCCGGGATCACCGTATAGAAGTACTCTACTCAGTCACACCCACGCATCTGTCACGGGGAAGGGGGGGGGGTAAATATATACTGCCAGTGTGCCTGTGGAGTGACCCCTATCCCCTTCCTCCTCTGAAGTGCTCCCATTCCAGGAGTGGTATCGTACAGATAACGTGGACTGTAGGACTGGTTTTCAACCTGTGTATCCTCCTTGACCTCTGATCTTCTTTCTACCTGCACTGCAAAGAATTGTACCTGAATTACTGTAAATAATTGTTTTCTGCAAAAGTTATAACAAGTAAAGTTTATACAAGGGCCTAACCGTTCTTGGAGACCCGAGGTACTATACACAAGTTTCCGTGTTTATTCTCCGCTGTGTAGCATACCGATGTGTGGGAATGGTGGCATCATGCGTGATAACTACTACCCCCATCCTCCTGTTTATTGGCATTCCATATCCTAGTGGTGTTGAAGGTGTCTTGCAATCCTGCTCTGGCCTTGGCTACGTGTCATCCCTCCGGGGAGTAAGCCTAGTGAGGGCCACCATGACAAGCCAACACTTAACCCTCCTAGCTCCCCATGTGTGTCAAGTGTCCAGGGTACCCCTCTGGGGTGTTGCAGAACATATCCTTTTTCTGGCGTCACTTGACACAGGATCTGAACTGCTGCGCCATTTCTGTGTAATGGACTGCCACTTAAGTTTTAATGGGACCACCCAAGATGGCGCTCAATTCACAATTCTCTATGGCTCACTCCAGCCAAGTAGCTCCTGCCAAAGCTGCTTTGCGCCAAAAGGACTATGCCCTGGCCTGGCAAAAAGTAAGGAGGAGGGGGGGGAGAACTACCCCTGCTAAATTGACTTGTTGGAGCCCAAAGCAGGAGGAGTTAACTGCCACTGCAAACTCCTGGGCTCAGAAAACGTTTGGCTGAGTTGAAATCAAGATGTCTCTACCAGTTTATGCAGACAATTGAGTGATCCAGGGAGTACCGGTGGGCTACCCACCACCCGAGCCTCGGTTCTATTGGGGTGATGGGTCGGAGCACCTGCAGGAGATGAAAGACATTACCCCTGGGCAGCTGCCAAAGAGGAGATTGATTCCCCCAGGGACCCTTCAGCCAGCCAGGCCCCGGAGACTGCCCAAGCCAGCAAAGGAGGTCGTACTGCTACCAGGGATCCAGTCGGTGGATATGCAGCGGCCTAGGTGAGTACCGCGACTCTAACCACAGAGGAGAAAGCTGAGGCCTCCGCTTACTGGCCCTCCAAAAATTAAGGAACTCAGCCTGCCAACCACGCCGCCTAGAAAGGTGGGAAGAAGACTCCGATAGCCCCTCGTCTGTAGCTTCCTTGAGGGTACGTTCCTGGGAAAGTGCAGCGTTTTGTAGTGGCTGGAGCACAGAGTCTGAGGACGGAGAAATTTAGGTTTCTCTGACTTTTAAGAAACAGAAGGAACAGTTCAGCTTCTGAAATACTCTTTACGTAAGAGACATTGCTTTTGTTCTTGCATTTCCCATTATTCTCTAATACAAAGACTGCAAAGTCATACCCAGTTTGCAAATGTTTTTTTGACATTGAAAAGTTAGTCAATATTATAATGCTTAAGTGTGTGCTAGAGGAGTAAGTAAAGGAGTGTTTAAGTTTAAAGTTCATTTGCTCATGCTCTCTAAAGTAATTTCTTGCTTAAAGTAATTTATTATTTCCATGCATATTCAAGTTTAATCAATTCATGCTAATAATGCATGCTAGTTTAGAAATGCTAGTGTAGTAATGCCACCGTATGCCTGAAATTGAATGCATGGTATGACTGTTATATGTGTATGACTGGAGGTCTCTTGTGTACCCCAAAGTCCAGTCTTAGTGTTTAGCAGCCCGTTCTAGCCTTTCTCGGGAGGCGGGGCATTTCATTCACCTCTTCAAATCACAGACATCAGTATTGACTTAAGCTACTGGCTGCTCCGCTGATATTTTTGCTCTTTTTCCTGCCAGTCAACCTTTCATTATTTTGTGTATGGTAACAGTGTGTTTCTCCTCTAAGTAAGAAACAGTGATGATCATTCCGCTGATCTTACACTACTAGCCTTTGGAGCAAAGTTCTGAAGGAAGTTCCATAGCAATACTAGTGCCTTTGGATTCTGTCAAGCCTAGTAGATTTTTCTTGAATGTTCTTGCAAGTCAGTTCTTTACACACTGTCATAAATAAAAAAGCCACACATAGAAATTACACTTCTTTTAGTCACAGTACACTGGGAGTGGGTCCATCCTTATAGACAGGTGACCAGGTGTAGGGGTTGTGTTTACAGGTTTCGCCTTGCACACTCTGTGACTGAGCAGTGTGTTCTTAAAGGAGATGAAAGGCAGACACTCAAGATTGCCCAACTCCGGATGTATACATTCTGTTTTAGAGGCGCTGAGGGCGGCTTATTCTTAAGTAGGGGGGAAACTGGTCTCCTCCATAAATGTCATACATGTATTGTCTTATGTAGATGCACTGTGCAAAGCTTGTCCTGTCATTTGCACAGCTGGAGCACTTGAAAGGTTAACACTAATAAAATAATTGCCTACCTGTAAATGTAACTGTCTGTCATGTTATGTGGTATGAGTGAAGGTATAAATAGCAGTGATTGAGAGCAGGAAAGGGTCTTCCATCTCATTTTCAGTGGTCGTTTCTGACCTAACAGAGAGCTACATGGAAGCACCTTCAGCTTCCATGTAGGTGAAGATGGAGGAGAAGGAGAGATATCCTGTAGCAATTGAAATCTGGATGTGAGCGGAGTGAGCCCAAAATACAATGGAGAAAGGGCAGTTGTAAGTGATTCAGTATAGAGAGACCCAATGCAGAGGTACTAGTTCAGCCAAAAGTTGTTCCTATGCGGCCATCCCAAGCGAGGATCATCGTATAGAAGTACTCTACTCAATCACACCCACGCGTCTGCCGCATGGGTGTTAATCTTTAAAGTAAATATATTTGCAGCCAGTGTGTCTGTGGAGTGACCCCCTACCCCCTACAGATAACGTGGACTGAAGGACCGGTTTCATCCTGTGTATCCTCCATGACCTCTGGTCTTCTTTCTACCTGCACTGCGAAGAATTGTACCTGAATTACTGTAAATAATTGTCTTCTGCAAAAGTTATAACAAGTAAAGTTTATACCGGGCCCTAACCATTTCTGGGGAACTGAGGTACCATACACAAGTTTCCGTGTTTATTCTCCGTCGTGTAGCATACCGGTATGTGGGAACGGTGGCATCACACGTGACAACTATTACCCCCATCCTCCTGTTTATTGGCATTCGCTATCCTAGGGGTGTCGAAGGTGGCCTGCAATCCTGCTCTGGCCTTGGCTACATGTCATCCCTCCAGGAAGAGAGCCTGGTAAGTGCCCCCAAGACAAGCCAACACTTAGCCCTCACAGCTCTCCACGTTGGTTAAGTGTCCGGGGTATCCCTCTATGGTGTTGTACAGAGATGAGTGTCAGGCATTGTTTGCCCAACATTCCTCCCGTGTAAATGGGGCTTTAGTTTTTGCAGAATTCATTGATATAGAGGTTCACTTCTTCTGCCTGCAGTGTGGATGTTAACTCAGTGTGTGCAATAAAAAAAAATAGGCCCGGTACAATTGTTTGTGTGTTATTAGTTTAGTCTGTATTTGTCTATAATTGTGACTTAGATAACAATTAGACTACATTTTATTGCAGAAATTCATAAAATTCCGAAAGGTTCACTTACTTTTTCTTGCAACTGCATACAGCTTTAATAGACATACAGTACATATGCGCAAATATGCTTGCTGCAACGATGCGTATTTGCGCATAAACAAGCATTGTGCACAGTGTCACCCCCCCTCCCCCTTGCTTTTTTTAACCTGCCATAGACGTCTCTGTAAGCTTTCTGCGTGACACACAACAAGATAAGGCTTCCAGCAAACAAGCGCTGTGATTGTATCAAGCGCCAGACAATCAGAGTCGGCGCTCGATGAACCAATCACAGCCCTTCAGTGATGTCATTCATTGAATGACTGTGAATGATCGAGTGCCAGCTCTGATTAGCTGGCGCTTGATCCAATCACAGCGCTTGCTTGCTGGATGCGTGGTATTCAAAGCCCTGTTACCAAGAAGTGAATCCTGAGTGCTGAGGATTACACTGCAGCCTGCCGCAGTGCCAGGGAGACCACAGCGAGGGACCAAGACGCCGGCGGCTAGGTGAGTATTGCTATTTTTTTTCACCTAGTGTAGCTAGGGCTTGTTGTCAGGGGAGAGCTTATATTTCACCCCCCCCCCCCCCGAAAATCAGGGTGGGGGCTTACCGGGGTAGGTCTTATTTTCAGGGAAACACAGTATGTGAAAAAGCTTTTATATCGATCACTAATTCATCGCAATGTACATCTCTAGCATGTTTTCTTGCTCTGCTGCCAGATGATAAACTATATGAGTTTTATCTGCTTGGACTTTCATTAGGGTTGGATAGTTACATAAACTTTTATTACAACTAATCAGCGATAGACTTCTTTGATAAAGTAGACTAATCTCGTATTATGATGAAAGTTCACAAAACAGTCGATTTGTTTATGAGATCATTGTAAGAATTATAAGACAATTGCCCATTAATTTTGGACAATCTATGTAAATGTAATGAAAAGCTATAATTGCACAGCTAAATAGATTAGTGAAATATTAACCTTTTGGGCCTTTATCCCTGACTATAAAGAAAGACCAGGATACTGTAGAATTGATGGATTTATCTGTATTCAATTGCCATAAAACACGTCAAACTCAAGGCTTGTGGGACGAATCTGATCCGTCACATCATTTTATGTGCCTCGAGACGGGATCTGCATACAGAAGTACCGGCTCTCCACTTTCCCCAGAAGAAGCAGGCAGCGCTTGGCAGAGGGAGTGGCACCAGCATAGGGTGCAGGTGCGATCTTAGATTTTGTGCTCTGGCACATACCTCCATGCTGCTCTATTCAGCAACTCCCAAGTAGTTGCCCAGCTCTGACGGTCCTACCCAGGCACCCTCCAAGGTAGGAAGCTCGGTGCTAAAGTGGCTTAAGGGGAGAAACACCATTATAGTGAATAGAGCTACATAGCCATGTTAAATGGGTTCTCCGAGTTAAGGAAACCCCTATCACCAGGTCCACCATGCCTTAAAATAACAAATCAGCAGTTACTCACCTCTCTCCACTTCCCAACTTGTCCCCTGCCACCGGCCTCCGGTTTCCCTGAGACATCTTTTGCAGGATGCAGTAAGCCTGAGCGCGTTTACAAACAAACTCCAGCAGCCACTGACAGCACTCCGCGATCATGGTTGAGTTCTGTAATTGGCTGTACAGCAGGTTTATGGGATGGGGTGGGGACAAGTGGAGAGAGATGTGTAATGGCTGATTTGTCTTTTAAGCATTGGCTACCTGATGAAAGGGTTGTCCTTAAAGGGGTTGTCCCGCGGCAGCAAGTGGGTCTATACACTTCTGTATGGCCATATTAATGCACTTTGTAATGTACATTGTGCATTAATTATGAGCCATACAGAAGTTATAAGAAGTTTTTCACTTACCTGCTCCGTTGCTAGCGTCCTCGTTTCCATGGAGCCGACTAATTTTCGCCGTCTAATGGCCAAATTAGCCGCGCTTGCGCAGTCCCGGTCTTCTTCTTTTTTCAATGGGGCTGCTCGTGCTGGATGCCGGCTCCGTGTAGCTCCGCCCCGTCACGTGCCGATTCCAGCCAATCAGTAGGCTGGAATCGGCAATGGACCGCACAGAAGCCCTGCGGTCCACCGAGTGAGAAGATCCCCGCAGCCATCTTCATCAGGTAAGTAAGAAGTCACCGGAGCACGGGGATTCAGGTAAGCGCTCTCCGGTGTTCTTTTTTAACCCCTGCATCGGGGTTGTCTCGCGGCGAACGGGGGGGGGGGGGGGGGGGGTTGAAAAAAAAAAAACCCGTTTCGGCGCGGGACAACCCCTTTAACTTGAATAACCACTTTAAAGAGTAGTTTACATTCAGGGCTCATTCACACAGGTATACACAGCGTTTTCATGGACCAAAACTTTACGTATTCACCGCATTTTTGACCTTTTTACGCATTTTCACAGTGTTTTTCACGTGCACAAAAAATGCGAGAAGATCCCATAAATTTCTCCTGCCTTCATTTACACGATCCCATTGCGATTTTTTTGTACACGCATAAAATACACAAGTGAAAAACGCAGGTCTGAATACCCCAATGCAAATCAATGATGTTTGAGCTGTCGATTTTACAAGTGTAAAAAATATACACGAAATGCGAAGTGTAAATACGCCAGTGTGAATGAGCCCTTATAACCGACCAATTTTGGATTCAGGGTGTCCTAGGGGGTTTTCTCTTTCTGCCATTATACAATGGCGCCATCTGCTGGCTAGAGACAGTACTGCGGTATTGGACATGCTGGAGAGGCCCCCGACAACAGAGCGGCCAGTAATATACAGTAAGAATACCCTGCTGGACGTCTTCTAACTATTGTGTCCGGGAATGAAAATCGTGACAATCAGGCCAGTTTCACATGAACGTATTGTAACCCGTTCATAATACGGATCCATCATACCGACAAGTTGCAGAAGATATTACAACCCTATATCATCAGTGTTGTCTTCACTGTTTGATTTGTACGCTATATCATAATACTGCCGTTGTAGCGCTGACTTATTAATTCATATTTGCATCATTGGTGAATTTGCATGTATTTATTTATCTGCATTACTCATTAATTTTTTATCTATTTATTTGGCGTATAATTTATTAATTGCTTATTCCCATAAACTCAATTGTTTTCGTTGCAACAATCGGTAACGCAGACGAATTTGTGCTTTTTACATCTGGCTGTTTTTTTTCCCTTACTTTTCCTTCTTGTCAGATGCTCTGATTAACCCTATATATGTGCTCCCGTAATCATACAATATTTTACCACAGTCCCTTTTTTTCATAAGCACACCCTTTATTTTCATGACCAAACCTACAAATATCATTTAAACTTTTATTACTTTTTTTTGCAATTAGTAAAACTTTATTGATCTTGTCTCTACTTTTTTTTTAGTACCCCTATGGGACCACAACTTGCGATGCTTTGATTGCTCCTGCAGTATAATGTAATGCCATAGCATTACATCATACTGCTATCTGACAGGCAGTCTATCAAGCCACCCCACAGGCCTTCTGAAAGGCTCCCGTCTTTCATGACACCTGCACATCTCCCTGCGATCTCATCGCGCGTGCAACGTGCGAGGGGGAGAAGTAGTAGTATAAGTTGTTGAAGAAAATGGGGACTCTGCAGCTTCTGAAACACCCATGAGGGTGATGTTGCAGGGAATGACTCTCTATCCAAGCATACGGCTGGAGTTGGGAGGGTGTAGTGTGTGGACTTGTCACGGTGGCACTTACCTTAGTAAGGTGGCACAACTCTTAGTCCCGGAGGGAGTTACCGTAGCAGAGGATGGGGTCAGTAGTCCTCCGGATGAGGTGGGTAATAGTCGTAGATATATCATCATGATGCCACCGTTTAATAAACACAGAGGCTTGTGAGTCGTACCTTGGGTCCTCAGGAATGGTTGAGGCCCAGTAAAACTTTACTTAAAGGGGTTGTCTCGTGGCAGCAAGTGGGGTTATACACTTCTGTATGGCCATATTAATGCACTTTGTAATATACATTAAATATGAGCCATACAGAAGTTATTCACTTACCTGCTCCGTTGCTAGCGTCCCCGTCGCCATGGCTCCGTCTAATTCTGATGTCTTCTGGCGTTTTTAGACGTGCTTGCACTGTGCGGTCTTTTGCCTGGTGAATGGGGCCGCTCGTGCCGGAGAGCTGGTCACCGCGTCGTCATCGTAGCTCCGCCCCGTCACGTGTGCCGATTCTAGCCAATCAGGAGGCTGGAATCAGCAATGGACCGCACAGAGCCCATGGTGCACCATGGGAGAAGACCCGCGGTGCACCATGGGAGAAAACCGCAGTGCATCCCTGGGAAAGGACCGGCGGCCATCTTAGGGAGAAGATTTTTATAACTTCATATTTCGTCAGATCGGTGAGTAGCAAGCGGTTTAAAAACCTCTTTAAATTGCTATTTTATGCCAGGGGGGTGACAGGGGGAATGGGGTAATGTAAAATTTTGATGTTTGCCGCGAGACAACCCCTTTAAGGATAAGCTTGAAATAACAGGTAGTTACAGGTATCATTCACTGGCATCAAATTACAGGCAGAAGCTCAGAGGTTGGGAGAAGACACAGGAACAATACGGCCCTATAGTCCATGTTATCTATATGTCACTGGTCCTGGAAACTGGATATATTCCCGAGGAGGTAAAAGGTAGGGGTCACTCCACATACACTCTGGCGACAATTATTGAAGAAAGGCTTAGCCTAGATGGGCCCCGCACATCATCCGCGTGGGTGTCACAATTACGTACATCTGTGGGGTGATCCTAATTTCGGACGGCCACACAGGAAAAATGATGCCTGTAGTGTGAATGGGTACCTGGTATGGTGGGTTACTCTACAGAGAATTAATTGGGGATTGCTCTCACTCTGGGGAACTTAGTAACTCACTCATTCTCCCATGCATTTCACATGCGGTAGGGATGTCTCTCCTTCTCCTCCATATTAGTCACGGGGAAACCAGAGGTGTCTCCCTGTGCCCCTACGGTTTCTCCAGCGGATCGGGGAAGATCCTCAACTCCAACATCTCCTTCTTCTAGATTTTCAATGCACGGAAGCTAAAGGTGCTTCCCTGCATCACTGTGGGTCCTCCAACAGCATGGGTAGATGGATGATCATCAACAACCCCTCCTGCTCTCAGACGCTCACTTTTATCACCTCACTTGTACCACATGACACAGTAGAAAAGATACATTCAGCAGCAGAGCTAACAGACAATGATTTTATGGGAGTTAACCCTTCGGACGCCGCAGCTGTGCAACATACATACAGAAAATTGACATGACAGTTTTGCACAGTGCATTCACATGAGATAGAACATGTATGACATTTATGGAAGGGACCAGGATGTTATTCTGGGACACTACACGGGGGTCATATGGGACCCCAGAACATCGTTCGAGGAATTTAAATGCCGCTGTCAGAATTGACAGCGGCAGTTAAAGGGTTAACAGCCCTGCTGAGCCGAGCGTATAAAGGGAGGTCGCCCCGTGATTACCCTTCATACACGACCTGAATCTGCAGCATGTAAAAACACTATAGGGCCATCACTAAGGGGTTAAATATAAGGATCTGAGTCAAGCAAAATTCCAAGACATCAGAGTTGACATCTTGGAGGATTGTGATGTTGCAGATGGAGATTTATTCTTTCCTCTGCTTCCAGATTTAGTTGCACATGTGAAATAAAGAATTAGTCGTAGAAAAGCAGCAGCATGTATTGATGGTCAGGATGCTACATAAATACCCAAATACGCTAATGTTTAATTACACACAACGTCCCAGAATCCTGTTCAGAGAAGGTAAGTGTGATCTGTGCATGCTAATCTGAAAAGTCTTTTATAGCCTTCTGACATAAATAGGATAGAGGAAAAGTGAAGCTCGCTGTGTGCGTCATACGTCCCCGGATAATATACATTTCTGCAGTAGCAATACATTAATACTACTTGACCTTGTATTTTTTAATAAGATCTGACAGGGGCAAAAAATACATTTCAGGGCTTATTCACACAGGCGTATATCGTTTTTAACGCCCTGGCCAATATACGCTACCCCTCTGATCCATTAGATTACAATGCATCAGTGCACAGGGGCATATCTCCTCAGCGTAAAAGCGCCCGGTCGGGCCCATTTACGGTGGTGGCAGCTGCATTGACTCCCATGGGAGCTAATGACAGCTGCAGGGGAAGGGAGATGGGAGAGAGTTTAGCAGCGTGACTGCTAAACTCTGTCCTCCTTCTCTTCTCTCGCTCCTTGCCACTGTTTGCAATGGGAGGGGTGGGACCTAGGTGGAGCTAAGCCCCACCCCTATCCCTCCCATTGCAAACAGCGGCAAGGGGCGGGAGCTAAGCACACTAGCTCCCGACCTGTCCCACCTCCTCCCCTTGCAGAGAGTTGGCAAGGGGGAGGGAAGGAGAAGACAGCCCAACTGCGTATACGCCACCCTGTGCATCACATGGTAACATATATCGGCCGGCCGTGATATACGCTTGTATGAATAAGCCCTAAAACAGAAGATTCACATGCCGCCTTGTGAAAAATACTAGCAATGGTTAAAAAACACGGTAAATGGTTAGAAGAACTATAAGGCCTCATGTCCACGGGCCCGCATGGATTCCATGGGAAGAATCCCGCAGCAGTTTCCAGCCGTGCTCTTAGACATGAGGCCAAAAAATACATTTACTTACCTGTCCAGACGTGGCGCGGGTCTCGACTGTCGCAGACGGATCTTCTTTCCTCTGCACGGCAGATGCGTTCGGGACGCTGGCAGCGGGCCGTGCACATGCACCGTGCTTTTTAAAAAACAATATCCTACTTTCCCGCAGATCCGTGGTATGGGCGCAGTGTCAGCTGCGTCTGTGCCGTGGCATGGGCGGCTTCCATTGACTTCAGTGGAAGCCGTCCGTGCAGGAAAACCGCAGAAAATAGAGCATGCTGCGGTTGTCTTCCCGCGAATGTGATCCGTGCGCCGGGGAAAAATAACATCCACAGGTATTTAACTACCTGCAGGTGTCCAATGATTCCCTATAGGCGCGGATCGCACATGCGGGAGACTCACGCAGATTTTTAAATTCCATTTTCCCCATGGACACGAGGCCTAAGATAGTACACTCATTGACCAAAAAATAATGCAACGAGAAGGAGTTGTTAGAATCGAATGAAACTTTTTATGCATGAATGTGATGATGATATGTGTGATTACAATATTAGAGCGAAAGGACAAGTTTATTGAGGAAAACTGTACAATTCAAAGGAGGCTCTAGTACCTGTTGGTCCATCTCTAGTTAGGATATATGATGAGATCTGGTTGGGCATGGGGGCATACAGGCTCTGTATGTTATCCTGCTGCACATTTGCCCACAGATGTTGCAATTAGGCCTCTAGATCCTGCAAACTCATAGGCTGCCGAAGTAGATCCAATAAATGTTCAATCGGTGATAAATATGGCGACCAGGCAGGCCATGGAACTGTGGCAACCTGGTGGAGGCATTCCTGGGAAACCCTTTCTGTGTGCGACTGAGCATTACCCTGCTGAAAAATGCCTTTTGGAAGCCCTGCTATGAGAAGCAACACATGTGGCCACAGGATTCGGGAACATATCGCTGAGCTTCTAGTGTCCCTCGTATCACTACTATGGATGACCGACTATCATATGCAATGGCTCCCCAGATCATCACACCAGCAGTTGATCATCCACAGCAAAGGCAGGATGGAAACGTTCACCAAGAGGCCTTCATACTCAAACACTATCATCGTTGGCTCCCAAACAGAACTTGGAATCATCACTAAAGAAGATACCACTGGATACCACTGATTTTAGGATACTACTGACTATTACAGTTTCCTCCGAGCAATATTACCTTAGTCAGATATACACACTCTGAAATCACAGTGGTATTTCAAATCTATATAATCATAGAAATGCCCTTCACAGATATAGACAAAATTAAAATAAATAACTTTTATTAATGACTTGTTTAAAATTAGGGCCACATAAATCATATAACAAACACTAACAGACGTGGACTGACAACATGGATCGTACTG
Source organism: Eleutherodactylus coqui (assembly GCF_035609145.1). Classification (NCBI taxonomy): domain Eukaryota; kingdom Metazoa; phylum Chordata; class Amphibia; order Anura; family Eleutherodactylidae; genus Eleutherodactylus; species Eleutherodactylus coqui. The sequence goes on along the minus strand of NC_089840.1, from coordinate 219,133,338 downwards.
TGTGACTCAGTGACCGGATGAAGTGAGGGTCTCAATTCCCCTCGGGTATCCAGTCGGGTTAACCCCTATTGACAAAATTAGGGGACTGGGTCACTGGTTTATAGCGGTATGTCACAATAAGAAGTAGGTCAAAAAGATATTAGGTTTCCGATCTAGCGTAGCTGTTGATAATTCATAGCTGGAAACCCCTCGACCATTATTATCGCTATTTTCAATAAGGATCATATGGTTAATCAGAAGTCTATGTTACACCATACTGGATAAATCGTCACTCATGGTTCGTATATTTCAACGTTGATGATAGGGGAATTGTACCCCACAGTGGATAATCACTCAGATATTAGTGTAAGTGTTCCAACGTTAGTGACCGAGTAGTCACTCAATAATCACTCAAGCATTCTTTTCATGTCTTGAGAGTGAGATAATTACTCAGCAAGTAGATGACTACTAGGGTGTCTTTCAATGTTTCAGCACTTTTTAACGTATAGACTCAGAGTTGTATATTGATTTCACACAGTGAGTGACTGCTCAAGTATTTAGTGTACATATTTCGAATAGTCACTCAGTGATCACTCAAACGTTCATCAGTTTGAAGTAGCGGAATAATCGCTCCAGAGGTAAGTGATCACTTCAGTGGCTCTTCGTTCAGATATTAGCTCTATTTCAAAATTAATTTCCTTTAGGGATAGGACATTAGCTCAACGCGTTTCTCCGTCCCTGTCTGGGGCGGTTCTTCAGGAGCAGGGCCGAGAATTGCCCTAAAATCAGTGTGATAATCCCTATGAATCCTATTATAGTGAATAAGACCCTTGTTGGTAGTCCTTGTTTTTATTAGAAGGAAATAAAACAAAGTTCTCCTCCTATTACTTCCCCCGTCTCGGCTCAGAGACTTAGTGTGAAGGGTCGCTTTGCTAGATAAAATAGCAGACGGACCGATGAAAGCCTATAGGTATATGGCTAGCAACTTTACTAATTGCAGTGAGACCAGTTGTCATATATGAGTCTCACGGCAAGTAGGAGAAAGTTAAATATCTCAGCTCCCCGTTCTCAGAAGGAATCTCCAGAGACAATTCCTTCAAAGGCGCGATCTGAATCGTGCCCCAAAAATAAAGGGCTAGGCACATAGACCCGTATGTCCAAGTCTATAGGTTCTGGACCGATGCCCTATTACAGCCTGTAGCCTGTAAGGAGTAGTCTAATAGGGTTGGATCAATCATCCAATGCGCCAAAGATAGGTAAGCAGTGCTGCCCCAGATGCCGGACAGGGCTGCGCAGCCCTACTAGTAAGGGGAGGTAAATTGCGGGAGGAAGAAAGGAGAAGAGGTATAGTGCCTGCGGCTCTGATGGTGAGCGGCTGGCAAAAGCAAGTCATTAATAAAAGTTATTTATTTTAATTTTGTCTATATCTGTGAAGGGATATACACACTCTGGAACCAGTAACTTAACCCAGTGTCTATACAGTATCGATTGGTCACATGTTTGGCCTTATCAATTTATTGAGTTATAAACCTGAAGTTTTGCTTCACAATAAATTAGCAGAAAATTGTTCTCCAGCAGAGAGACTTTGCCCCTATGGGATCTACCCATACTAAAACACTGAACACATTTCCCACAATCCCCTGCATGTATTGATATTCGCAAGTCAATAAATCCTGCAGGACCATTGGCGATTTCTATGCCTACACTAAGGCTTTAAATTATCTCTTGGTTTTTTGTTTTTTTTGGCTTACACAACACTCTATAGCACATTAACTTCCTGAGGATCCGCAAAATTAGCTGTGAAACGCGTCGAATTAGTAACCTTCGAGTGTGTTTAGCTTAAATTGTCTGAGCCACCATATTAAACCTAGACCATGCGTCAACCTATAATTTAGGGAAAGACAGCATCTTTAAGGGACTAGGCTTTAGAGGAACCAGTACCTATCGCAAATCAGTCTGGCCTACAAGGACTCATCTCTTATTAAAATATAACAACGAATCCCCTTAAGGGAGCCATCCAAGTGTACAAAACTTACTGGTCCTCTAGTCATCGATTTTATATGTTTAGTATGTACCAAGTTTGTCGTTGTTTACCGGCCTTGTTGATGCACCTCCTGGTTTTCTCCCTCATTGAGGGTGCCTCCTAGGTTAAGTTACTGCTGGTGAGGTGAGCCCATATCTCTCTTTTTTTGGTGCCTCCTAGGGTCTGTCTGTGCCCTTGTGTATGTGTGTTTTTTTTATTGTATTTAATAAAGCAATTATTCTAGTAATAGTCTACTCTGTGAAGGGCACCTGTATAAGCTGTGAGTAGTTATCTTATGAGTGAGACTGAACACTGGCTAGAGTGCTCATGACAAGGTGACGTGAATTTTCAGAGTTCGAATGAGGCATCATAGTAGGTGCCAACACGTGCATGGTCTGATGAGTCAAAGTATCAACTGTTTCGGAGTGATGGTAGGGTTCATGTGTGGTGGAGACCCCATGAAGACATGGACACCAGTTGTCAATAAGGCACTGTGCATGGTGGTGGTGATTCTATATTGGTGTTGGTTGTGTTCTCATGGCATGGGTTGCATCCACCTAAACATGACATTGACTGCTATCTGCTAAATTTCACTGCTTAGTGTCCATTTACAATCCATTATGGACTTCATATACCCCCACAATTGGATATTCCAGCAGAAAAATGCACTGTGCCACTAGGCCCAAGTGGTCCGGATATGGTTTGCGTTACATGAGTGCAATCAAGCATTTATGAGATGTGGTGGAGAGATCCATTCACAGCAGGAATCCTGAAGCTACCAATACCACCTGTTGGTGGCTGCTCAGATGGGTCAACATTAGAGATGAGCGAGCATACTCGCTAAGGCACATTACTCGAGCGAGTAGTGCCTTAGCTGAGTATCTCCGCGCTCGTCTCTAAAGATTCAAGGGACCGATGTGGGTGACAGGTGAGTTGCCGGGGGGGGGGGGGAGAGGGAGAGAGAGATCTCCCCTTCGTTCCTCCCCGCTCTCCCCCGCCGCTCCCCGCCCCCCCACCGGCCCCCGAATCTTTAGAGACAAGCAGGGAGATACTCGGCTAAGGCACTCCTCGCTCGAGAAATGTGCCTTAGCGAGTATACTCGCTCATCTCTAGTCAACATCCCTTTAGACGTCTACCATTCACTTGAGGAATCAATGCCACGTTGGGTTGCTGCACTTTGCCAGGCCAGAGGTGGTCTTACACTATAGTAGTTCCTGTCCCATAACTTTTGGCACAGCCATGTAGATTACTCCATAACAGGCACACCAATATCACATGCTGTATAGATATGTATGTGACATAAAGGTTGGAAGTCAAGACAAAACTGTGATTTCTAAAACAATCTTTCCGGGGTTCTCACGAGAGGCGGCACCTGTTTGATGAGAATAAATAGCGAACTTCCTTTATGAATGAACCTAGGCTGCTTTCACATCTGCATTAAAACCTCCGGTCGGACGTTCCGTCGCAGATCAGGCAGAAAGTACTGGAAGAAATTATGCTGCATGCAGCACTTTTTCTTCTATTAAAATGTTGGACACCTAAGCAGAAACTGAACGGACCCCATTATATATAGTCAATGGGGTCCGTTCGGCACAGTCATGAGGCGGACTCGTTTGGCCAGGGATTCCCCTTTCCTGCCCCTGAATGGTGACTGCAGACAATGTCATGATCAAGATTCTATTCCCTGATTTAAACTAATGCATTTTCAGTTAATTTTTTATTTTTCCAAGACTCAAATTACAGTAAATGTACAAAAAGCATTCAAACACTATTTGCAATTGTTCATTGTCCCCCTGACCCACCAATAAAGAGAGAGAAGAAAAAAAAATGCTTTTAATAAAAATTGCAGCTAACAAATATCGGATTTGCAACATTGTAAAACTGCATTCCGGTCTAGCTGAGCTTTACGAGCAGTATAGTAGTAGTGGTAGTAGTATAAACCATGACAAACATTACATAACATAAATATTATCACTAGCCTAATACAAATCATCTGTTGTGTAATAAGCCATGGAGTACTTATAAACAGCAGGGGGCGATATTGTCCTGAAACCAAACCTTCTGGAACAGCTTTGTCTGCAGGTTTAAAAATATCTCCATTTTTTTCTTCACCTTTTATTAATGCAACCCAGATACGATAAAACCAGTCACCTCTCTGTGTTATCTAACACAGCATAACAATTCTAATCTGAGAGAGAAAAAGGAGTCTAAAAAAAGTTGTAGGAGGTACGACAGCACCCGTGACATAAACACAACACGCATCGGACGCATGACACTTTATTAGAGACACCTGCTCTTTCATGGTTCATGCTTCCCAGTATGGAAATTAGACACAAAACTTCAGCGTATCGCATAAAATGAAGTGAGCAAGTTTTTCATGAATCAGTTTTAGCATTGCTCCACATAAGAATGGGAAAATTAAGCAACTTCAAACAAGGGATGGTCATCGGTGCTAGACTAGTGCCGCGGCCACGATTTCAAAAACTGACAAGCTTGTTGGAGTTTTCTCATGCAGCGGTGTTGCGTATACCAAGAATGGCGCAATTGAGGAAAAACATCCAGCAAAAAGAGATCCTGTGAAGGTGAAGAGCTAGTTGACTAAAGGTGCCAGAGGGGGGATGTCAAGAATTGTTCTGAAGAACAGGCGGTGCATGGTCCAGTCCAAATACAAAGTTGGTACTCCAACTAATGGGTCCTAATGCACAATTAGTACAGATGGGGTATAATAGCAGATGATCAGGTCAAGTATGATTCCAGTAGGCATAAGAGTGCAAAAATATCATCAGGTTGGATGAATCCAAATTTCTGTTGCACCATGCTGATGGGAGGGTTAGAATTTGGCACAGGCAGCATCAATCGATGAACCCTTCCTGTCAACAGTTCAGGCTGGAGGAGGTGAAATAATGGTGTGGGGGATGTCTTGGCATATCCTGGGTCCTCTGACAGCTGTGCATGGGTGATATGTAGAGATGAGCGAGTATACTCGCTAAAGGCAATTGCTCAAGCGAGCATTGCCTTTAGCGAGTACCTGCCCACTCGAGACTGAAGGTTCGGGTGCCGGCGTGGGGGAGCGGTGAGTAGCGGCAGTCAGCAGGAGGGAGCGGGGGGGAGAGAGGGAGAGAGAGATCTCCCCTCCGTTCCTCCCCGTTCTCCCCCGCAGCTCCCTTCAGTCTCGAGCGGGCAGGTACTCGCTAAAGGCAATGCTCACTCGAGCAATTGCCTTTAGCGAGTATACTCGCTCATCTCTAGTGATATGACAGACTGATGAGATTCTAATGGCCAAAAGAGGTCCAACGTACTAGCAAGAGGCCACTCAATATGTGTTATATACACAAAACACACCAATTGAATGGCCTCTTGCTAGTATATTGAACATCCTTTGTATTTGGATTGGACTGCGCACTGCCTGTTCCTCAGTACAGTTCTTGACATCCCCCTCTGACACCTTTTGCCAAAGAGTTGTTTACATTCACAGGATCTCTTTATGCTGGATGTTTTTCCTCAATCACACCATTCTCGGTATACTCTCAACACAGTCGGGTGAGAAAACTCCAACAAGGTAGTCAGCTTTTGAAATCCTGGCTCCAGCTATATATATATTAGCTAGTTGCAAAATTCTTGTGCATAGCTGATAAGTCATATTTATAGGTAGACCTATAAAAAACAAAACCTAGTGCTATCACAGTTCAAGTCGCTCAGCTCTGCTATTTCTGCGTATGTATGCACAAACTTGGTTGAGTTATTTTAACCCACTCAATGACATATGATTTCAGCACTACGGCTCTCATGAGACAACTTCACGACCCGCTTTGTCACATTTCAAGACTCTTAAATACTATGTTTGTTGACAGAGGCGACAACTGTGTCCCTCTGTGTTCTACGCAAATAAAATTGGTTGGTTTGGACGACTTAGGACATTTATATAACGTTTTTGCTGTCATCTCGTCATTTTGCTGACCACATGCTCTTTATGGGCAGAGGTACTGTCATTGTGAGTCAGACTGATTAGAATCATAATGACATCCCTATTCTACTCAACCTTTTTAGAAATTCAGAATTGCTGTGACAAGACAGTTTGCACTGAAATTGTATTTGGCAAACAATTCGGGATTTTTCCACTTACAATAGGAGAGACATCTTAAAGGGGTTGTCCCGCGGCAGCAAGTGGGTCTATACACTTCTGTATGGCCATATTAATGCACTTTGTAATGTACATTGTGCATTAATTATGAGCCATACAGAAGTTATAAAAAGTTTTATACTTACCTGCTCCGTTGCTAGCGTCCTCGTTCCCATGGAGCCGACTAATTTTCGGCCTCCGATGGCCAAATTAGCCGCGCTTGCGCAGTCTGGGTCTTCTGCCGTCTTCTATGGGGCCGCTCGTGCAGAATGCCGGCTCCGTGTAGCTCCGCCCCGTCACGTGCCGATTCCAGCCAATCAGGAGGCTGGAATCGGCAATGGACCGCACAGAAGCCCTGCGGTCCACGGAGACAGAAGATCCCGGCGGCCATCTTCAGCAGGTGAGTATGAAGACGCCGGACCGCCGGGATTCAGGTAAGCGCTCTCCTGTTTGTTTTTTTAACCCCTGCATCGGGGTTGTCTCGCGCCGAACGGGGGGGGGGGGTTAAAAAAAAAACAAACCAGTTTCGGCGCGGGACAACCCCTTTAAGGGCTTTTTACATAGCCCAATAATTGGACAAGAATGTTCTTTTGCCCAGTCATTAGGCCATTTAAAAGTGCAAATGATCAGATGACTGGCAAGTATAGAAATGCTCACTGCTTGGCTGTACAACTTCCCGTGTAAACAGGGAGATGCGCTGCTGACTATTGACCACTCTTTGGGAACGAAATACTGTATTAATGATTGCTCATTCCCTTATAGGGTCTGGATTTGCCTGTGTAAAGGCCCAGTAGACGAACACAGATTGGCACTCATCTACCTGAGCCAATTGCTCCATGTAAGTGGACCCTTACTCATGTACAGTGCATTTGAAATCTGCACTAGCGTGCTTCTTCAGTTGTTTTCCTTGTAGCCAAGGTTGATATATATGTATATACTGGTAGATTGCTTTATACTAAACTCTAAGTCTCTGCACTTCTTGCTGATAAAGTTGGAGATGAATCCGCATCATAATATGCTTTCGAAGGTTTGATAGATATCTATCTGTATAAAGTCTGCTGCACACAATGATGAACACTGTAAACATTCCCCTATACAAAATTGTATGCTTGGGTGATTTGCCAGCACAGGACCATGACATAACATAGACTATTTGTAAAAAGTCATAGTTAGCCACTTTAACTTCTAGGACAAAAAAGTTTGAGAATTTGCTTCTTCTACTGAGATATAATATAGTTTTTAGTTAAAAAAAACTAACTGGAAAATGTGCATAGTATGCAAAATACACCAGAATTCTGTCAAACTGAGTTTAAAAAAAAGTGGCATATGCCAAATTTATTATGCATTCTAGACACACTTTGCACATACCTAAGCAGCAGCACATGTGAAAAAGACTTGGGTATACTTATAGATCATAGACTGAACATGAGTCAACAATGTGATGCAGCAGCCAAAAAGGCAGACACAATTCTGGGATGTATTAAGAGAAGCATAGAGTCTAGATCATGTGAGGTAATTATCCCCCTCTACTCTTCCTTGGTCAGACCTCATCTGGAATGCTGTGTCCAATCCTGGGCACCCCACTTTAAAAAAGACATCGATAAACTGGAGCAAGTTCAGAGAAGAGTTACCAAGATGGTGAGCGGTCTGCAAATCATATCCTATGAGGAACAGTTAAAGGATCTGGGAAGATTTAGCTTGCAAAAAAGAAGGCTGAGAGGAGGCTTAATAGCTATCTACAAATATCTGAAGGGCAGTCACAGTGCAGAGGAATCAGCCCTATTTTCATTTGCACAAGGAAAGACTAGAAGCAATGGGATGAAACTGAAAGGGAGGAGACACAGATTAGATATTAGACAGTAAGGGTGATCAATGAGTGGAACAGGTTACCACGGGAGGTGGTGAGTACTCCTTCAAGGAAAGTGTTCAAACAAAGGCTGGACAGACATCTGTCTGGGATGATTTAGTGATCCTGCACTGAACAGGGGGTTGGACCCGATGACCCTGGAGGTCCCTTCCAACTCTACCAGTCTATGATTCTATGAACTGTATTAAGAGGTGTCTTAATGAAAGGAAGGCTAAAATGCTATGTCCATGTTATGCTCCATTGTTTGGTGCAAAATACTGATATATATGTACGCTGGCCAACAGTTGATATGAGAAAAAAAGTATCTAGTGAACTGCACGAAATTATCATGACATGAGCCATTTTCAAAAATTTGGTAGTATCCGTGCCTTTTTTCTTGACTCCGAAATTGATACATCGTAAGGATGTTTTTCTAATCGTCATTTTGAGCCAGAAGATGAGTGCCAAACAATGATATCGATGCTTGTACAAGGGACCTTCTTACAAGCTAATGCAGACTATATTGGAGACGAACAATCATTAATCCAATAGTTTGGCCCACATACACTTTCATCATTGTTGGTAGCACATCTCCTGGTTATATGGGAAGATGTCCTGCCAACAATAAGAATTTTTGTTGCCACATATAAGGTGAGATCAAAAATCAACCTCAATAGCTAATCCACCCCAGAAATCAAACTTAGGATCACATTGGGCTGCTCTGCAACGGTTGGCATGAATATGATCTGGAAGAGCACAGATCACTCTAACTACTATGGGCAGGCTAGTTGGAGCCATCGTCTTTCCAATGAGGATGCATGGGTCTGAGAGTTAGACACTAAGAAAGGCCGACAAAAGGAGAATTGATGCATTTGAAATGTGGTCCTGGTGGAAATTATTAAGAATACCATGGCCAGCCAAGGTAACAGAGAAGTGTTGGATCGCATAAAACCAGGGACATCTTTGAAGCTAAAGTCACTAGACTGCAACTGACTTACTTTAGCCATGTCATGCGTGCAAACTCACTAGAGAAGACCAAAAGAAAGGGCTGTCAAAGAACACGCTGGCTCCAATGGATACCAGTATGTGCATCAAGCAGTTAAAATAAGCAGTGCTTGACAGGGTAGCATGGAGAATGTCGAGTAAAGAAGCCAGCACATTCACACGGATGTAAGTGGAATTTAACTAATGGAGATAATGGGCGGAAGAATGTGATACCAGTCATGAATCTGATTGCCTGCTCCAGTCTGGAGTGCTGGTGGAAGAGGAGCATCATTCTGTCAATCCGACCCTGTGCCCATCCATGTGGAATCTGTGAACAGAAAATCGCAGTCGCTGTCTGTTCGTGTGAGTGTACATGCGGATGCTCCATTGGTTTAAATTGGGGGGAATGCCGCAGATTGTCCACGCGGGAGACAATCGCGGATACTGCAGTTCAAGCCCGATCGTGTACAGGGGGCTTAACTACAACTTCACTTTTGCTTGGAAACTGATTAAAATCTAAATTAACCCACCACTGCAATTAAAATTCCAAGGAAGTTTCCCTGTTAAACAGTGACTCTCTCCTAGCTAAAAACCTTGAACCTTGAGGCATTAAATTTCTCGCAGCAGGGTATGGTATTATATAGTAAGTGGAGCTGCGCCTGCAATTCACAAATTTCCACTTTTTTTTAGATAAGGCAGTAAATTCATGATCATTTAAAAATATATTTTTAGCCTCCTCCCAATATAGTTCGCCACTAAACCGGCATCATCAGAATCTTAATGAATGCATATGGATGCTGTGCTGGATTTATATAACCTTGCTTATGATGTGATAAGTGCTGCCTACTATCAAAGGTTCAGCCAATCAGAGTGAATAACAGAGTTGTTTTATAAGACTGATGGTACCATAAGCCAAGGTTAGGATCTAGAATATACCTACTGTAGATATACACTCATTGTTAAAAAGAATCCATTCCCTAGTAAGAAGTGTCCAAATTGAATGGAATGTTCTGGAATGTGATTGCAATGTTGATATAAGTAAGTGATTACAATATCAGAGCAAAAGGAGAATTTATGGTGGAAAAAGCATTCCTTGTTGGGAGGCTGTAGTACCCTGCTGTACCGCCTCTAGGTTGGCTACAAGATGTGATATGGATCGGCATGGAGGCTCTAGTACCCTGTTGTACCGCCTCTACCTTGGATACAAGATGTGATACGGGTGGGCATGGAGGCTCTAGTACCCTGTTGTACCACTTCTAGCTTGTATACAAGATGTGATACAGGCAGGCATGGAGGCTCTAGTACCCTGTTGTACCACTTCTAGCTTGGATACAAGATGTGATATGGGCAAAGATGGAGGTATACAGGTTCCGTATATATGAACATATCACTGAGGAGTCATTGTTCCTTGTACCACTACTAGGGGTGACCGACTGTTGTGTGCCATGACTGCGCAGACCATCACACCAGCAGTGGGGGCGGTGTGCCGCTACATAACGGAGGCAGGATTGAGGTGCTCACTGCTAGGTCTCCAGACACGAATATCATCAGTGCGCAAACTAAATCTGGATTAATTTCTAAAGACAACCCAGTTGTCAAAAGGTGTCAAAGGCAGTACATGTAATAGGTGCAGTGAGACAAAATGTCCTTAAACCAAGTGCTTGGAAATGGTTTTGAAGGACACAGGGGCCAGTAACAATGGTGTCAGCTGTCTCTGTTGGCAGACAATGAAACAGTTGAAGCTGCTTGTGCTTACTGAACGATTAAACAATCCTCTCTACAGGTGGACTGTCAAAGGCGTCCTGAGACCATTCACCTTGTGTGCGTGCCCTCACACATCCACCTGCCCCAACACCTCCTAACATCCTGGTCATAACAACCCACATGGCTGGCAATTTGTCAATACGAACATCCAGCTTCTTGCTTTCCGATAATGCGCCTCCTTCTCAAACTGTGTTAACTGGGCAAAATCTCTTCTCTGCGTCGTAGAGGCGTCCAGTAGTCAGCAAGCTCTACACAAGCTGAAGAAGAGGTCACTACACACAAGGAGCCTCATAGCATTATTATAGGCCAAGGGTGGAACCACTTTTAGGGCCTCCGATGGCAAGACCGTTAATCTAATCACACCACAACTTTATTAATTGGCATAACTGCCTGAGATGTAACTGCATGCCGAGTTTTGTGGCAAAACGACAACTTCTATTTGCTTGATTTTTCTTTTTACAAGAGTATATTGTCACGTCCAATCTGGATGCGCTGGATCTGCAAGCCTTAAAAGGCTCTTGGGCTGTGAACAAACAGACCACAGGTGCACACAACAGTGGTAAACTATAAAGAAAACTGACACCTGGGAATCACTGTTCCTATAAACCCTTTACCCAGGAAAGGGACCTGCCTGTATGCAGATAACCCGGCCCAACAAGGGTGAACCTGACCACATACCTGGCTACTAGCAGACCCTATGGGAGAGAGGAGAAAACCATCAAGAATAAGATATCAACAATAATTATCTCAGCACTTAGCTTTGAGAAGAATCAGAAAAGCAGAAGATACAGCACTAAGCTCTAATGTCCACCATAGTCAGAGGGAGACTGAATTAAACAGCAATGAGCTAAGCGCCAGGTCAGGTTAAACAATCCTCTTAAATTACCCACAGGTGAGATCAAGCAAGTCTCACCTAAAACCACTCCAATAAGAGCCAGAAGATGAAGAGAACCAAATACCAGACCTGAACCAGATTATTAGAAAGGAACAGATCCTAGAACCACTGCAACATATATTATATATATACATATATATGTATATATATATATCTGCCGTAGCCTGTCCTGTGTCCTTTTGTAACTGAAATACTGCTACCATGTGGTTGGATGACCTCATGACACACTAACGCATTTATATATGTGGGCCAATAGAGGGGGGGCGTGACACCTAATTGTTTATACTGTAGAAGATACTGTGCCGTGCACTCTCCAGCATAAGGCTGGATTCACACGAACGTATATCGGCTCAGTTTTCACGCCGAGCCGATATACGTCGTCCTCATCTGCAGGGGGGGGGGGGATGAAAGAGCCAGGAGCAGGAACTGAGCTCCCGCCCCCTCTCTGCCTTCTCTCCACCCCCTCTCCGCCCCTCTGCACTATTTGCAATGAAAGGAGGCAGGACAGGGGTGGGGCTAAGTTCAGATAATTAGCCCCACCCCATCCCGCCTCTCCCCATTGCAAATAGTGCAGAGGGGCGGAGAGAAGGCAGAGAGGGGGCGGGAGCTCAGTTACTGCTCCTGGCTCTTCCATCCTCCCCCCCCCCCCCTGCAGATGAGGACGATGTATATCGGCTCGGTGTAAAAACGTTCATGTGAATCCAGCCTAAGAGTGGAGGTTGAGGGAGAACGATGCCACCCCACCAACTCATCAGTGCAGTGCAGAGCGGCAACTACTACACTCACAGTCAGCGCCCGCATCAAAGTGCTGTACAGGAATGTATAGAGTGATGTGGGCAGTATCAAGCAGGGAATAAGAGAGGGGAGGAGTCATACTAGATGACTACAAAAAGCATGTTAGGGGTCTTCCCAATATACGTTAACAATAAAAGAAAAGCTTACAGAGGCTTACAGTTTCTACAAAAATTTGCCAGTGCGCAAACACGCAAGAGGACCTCCACGTTAGTTTGACCTGGGTTTTTTGTGTATTTGAAATAACAGATGTATTATAACTTGCATGTATTACAACTTTGCATTACAACTATTATCCCTAATTCCACTAAGTAATTAAAGCATGGATATTTATGTTGTGCCACCACAAGGCACTATCGTGACCCCACAAAGCGCTATGGAGAGCGCCAATTTTATTATTTGTGGCTGGCAATTAATTGTGATTTGTTTTGTTCAGACGCCAGTGTAGTCGGCACAGTTTGTAGTTGTGAGTGGTGAGGTGTGGAATAATACACGGAGCCAGATATTTTGCTTAAATTGTTGTAACCACGATATCATTAAATACGGCAGTGAGTTGAGGTTGTTTTCTTCATCACATTCAGTGCATAATAACTGATACACAAATTGCAGCAATGTAGACATCTGTGTCTAACTTTTTTTATATAATGGGGGCTTACTTTGGATTTCTTCTCTCTATCCTTCTTTGTATTTATAGCTCTTTATTTTTTTATCTTCCTCTCTTCATATATAAATCTCTTTTATTTTATTTTTTTTATTCACTGTCAAAGCTGTCTCTCCTTCTCAGTTACTCACGGTTTCTCAGATTTCTCTCTCTCACGGTCACGCCTGATCTCCGTCTCTTTTCACTTCTCTCTCCTGCCTGACACCTTTTTTTCTCCTGTCGGGTGCTTCTTTTTTCTGGCGTTCTCTCTCTCTGCCTGGCGCTTCTCTACCTTGTGCTCCTCTTCTTGGCGCTCCTCTGCAGTTGCATGGCAGTTGTATTCAGAACTAATGTATAAAGAGCCCCTTGTAGGCTGGAACAATGTATAGGCAAGGCAAATATTCACTTCCTTATCTCTGTAACATTTATTGACAAGGAAATATTGCGTTAAAGAACTTAATACCGATAATGAAAGAAATCATAAAGATTAAGCTGAAAATCAATCTGACTTGTGGGTTATTTAATGTGAAGAATGGCTAATCTGCTGCTTAAGGCTTCAAGCACACGGCACGCACGGAAGACCAGCGAGTCAGTGCAGAAATTATTGTCAAATGCTTGCTGGCGATCGTGTTTCTGCGCGGATGTACAGCAGATCGTCCACGCAGAAATAAAATTCAAGCATTAAGTGCCTGACTTCCCCCTCCTCCCAGCTAGATCTCCAAGCAACCAGAGAGGTATTTGCCTACAAAGCCGCAATGCATCTGCAATTGAATTGCGGATGCATTGCACATCGCTCACTTCCATAGAGATCAATTGAGCGAATCCGCAGTAAAATGGAGCATGCTGCGATTTCTTTTCCGCCTCTGGAATCCGCAAATCAAATCCGCATGTGTGCATGGGCCTGAGCAGGCTCCATGCTTTCCTATGGGCGACTAGTACAGTGGATCTCCCACGCGGGTGCCGATTGCAGATTCTGCAAATCAAATCTGCCCATGTGCATGAGGCCTGGCTGTACATGTGGGTGTTATGTACTGCTCACTGGTCACCATTCTGGCAACGTCTTTCTATATCTGGAAGTGACACCATGACACATGCTACTAGTGCAGAGTCCAAGGAGCGGGCCCACAGCTGAGGAGATAGCGAAGTAGATTGAGGCCTTGTCACAGGGATCTACCATCTCCTTCCCTGTTAGTAGCATGGGACCCGACCAAGTTACTGCTGGGGGAGTTTCACAGGGTAACCCAAGTAGTGGTTTACCTTAATGCCCTTTTGTTACTTGTGATGCCACCATTCCATCCTCTGCGGTGAATCCAGATGTTTAAATAGAGAGTCTGCACACAGGGACAACTTCTTAAAGCAGAACCGCGAACGGTCGGTTAAGCTCATTTACTTGCAGGACTATTTACAGTTCAACTTTATACACACCAGCAGGAAAAATGGTGCAGAACACAAAAGTGGTGTGACAGGGAGGATTTACAGGATAGCAAACGAGTCCACAGTCCAAGTTATCTGCGGGGTTCTGTTCCTGGCCACTCCCCTCCTCTCTCTCTCCAGATCTCTACCGGTCAACACTGACATTTGGAAGACTCAGCACTGCATGGTGGTTCTTTTAACTCTCCCAGTCCTCCGGGTCAACAGCAGGAAGGCCTGGGTGAATTGGGCCAAGGGCACACATCAGTCTCAGTCCATCACTCAGCCTCTTCCATCCTAGGGCTCCTCGTTGGACCAAGCACAAGTTCTCCCACTCACTAGAAGTCTCTCAGCTCTCCAAACTCCAACCAACTTGCAGACTAACCTTTGCAAGAAAACTAACTACCCCTCTCTATCTCTCCTGGCAAACATATACATCACATGATCACGTGACATACAACAAGATACATTTTCCAGACATAACCCAGACAGCAACCCATCCAGTGCTGCAGAAGTGCAATACACATCAAATCTATGCAACATAGAAGACACTGACGGTATTAGTGTATCTTGACACCACCAGGAAGTCCTGGTGGAGACAAGACTGGCTGCCTAGAAACTACCCCAGAAGCTAATTGGCTGTAGAGAAGACTCGGCCTCAGGCCCTGGCAGCTAAGTTACATCATCCCGTCCCCTGTGAATACTGCAGTATGCTCCTACTTTATCATCCCCGTCCCTCTCATCGCCACTGCAGGTGTCCCCTCCCAACTCCCCGGGTGTTCAAAGTGCTCCCATGCCGTCCCACTGATGCTGCTCTCCCCTGCTGGCTACCCAGGTGTTCATTCTGGTGTCCGCACCTGGCTCCCCTGGTGTGAATAGTGGTCCCCGCAGCCTGGTTCCTTGCTTGTTACTACTACTCCCCTGCACAGCATGTGGCGTCCAGGCTCCTAAAACAACTCGTCGTGGCTGGCCTGTCATGGGGACCACTGTAATCCCTGCTCCTGCAGTTTGCTGTCCGTCGCTAAGCTCAAACATGCTGCTCTTAACTACCTGATGCTGCGCTCCCCGCTGCTGCTGCTTCGGTTACCGGCTACTGCAGGCTGCGGTTCCATCTCCCCGCTCACAGCCGACTTGACAGGTCCCATGCCACCTCCTCTCGGCGGATCCCCGGACGTCTGTTGTCTCCTGCACGGCGGCGGCTGGATCTCCAAAGCAGTGCTACTTGTAAAGCTGCATCCTGTGTATTGATTGCTGCCTGCCGTGGACGGTTAGGGTTAGGGATGATGTTCCCTTTAGCCTTACATTATTACTTTTTAATATTTCCATCTTGTAACATGCAATTATTTACAACAAATAATGTAAGCCTAAAAGGAACATCATTCCTAACCCTGACTGTCCACGGCAGCCAACCATCAATACATACTGTGGTGGTAGGACCTTTCTGACGTCACCCAATAGGGAGCTAGCTAAGGGTATGAGAGGGGCATTCCCCCTGTCAAACCCCTAGCTTCCTGTTGGCGTCAAGGTACACTAATACCGACACTGACAACATGTAGGCACAAGACAAATGCATTCATACTTATGGAGGGGCCCCGTTAACTCTGGGCCACTACACTAGGCCTTACCGCATCGCCAGTAACACTGCTGTGTGCACTGCTGGGGTCTTGGCCAGGACACAGAGATCCTGCAGGCATACTTTTTTAGTGGGTTATGGTCCATTGTGGCAACATAATAGTTAATCCTTCCTGGTCCTTGGTTTCTGTTGCCACAGTGGTCACTAATTAAAAGGGGTTGTCCAATTTAAGGGAAAGCCCCATCACAAGGTCCCCCATGGTATAAAATAACAAATGAGCAGTTACTCAGCTCTCCCCACATACCCATCCGTCCTCCACTGCCAGCTCTGGTCACCGCTGTCTGTTAACAGACAGCTGGGACATCCCGTAAACCAGCTGTATCAGCCAATCGCTCAGTCATTGGTAGCTGCAACTTGTTTATAGACAGGCTCAGCACAAAAAGTGCCGTCACATGGAAACCGTAGCTGGGGGCGGATGAACAGGGGATAGGCGAGTAACTGCTCATTTGTTATTTTATACCATGGGGAACCCAGTGACAGGGCTGTCCTCAACTTGGACAACTCCCTTTAAGGCACTGTCTTTATACCATGGGACTTTACTCATGCCTTGCTTCAGTATGTATACAGTTCTTACTTAGTTGTGTTCCTGTGTACTGCCAAACTAGGTTAAACTCGCGATATTCAACGTTGTCCGTCCATCCATAGTCTGCTTGGCTCTGTTGCATTATTGCAAAGCCTTGTCAGCTCGTCTGTTCTGCCAAGTTACTCCATGATCGCCAGGTGAATCACAACTGTTAGAACCCAATAAGCAGCACTTAAGGTAGGTGTTGTTACAGCGGGTTATCACAATTAAACATTTTTACATTGAAATATAAATATAATGGGGGAGATTTATGAAACTGTCAAAAAGAAAAATTGTCTGTTGCCCATAACAACCAATTACAGCACAGCTTTCATTTCTTATACTGCTCTTGGAAAATGAAATGTGATTGGTTGCTACAGGCAGCAAAGACTGTTTTTCTGTTATGTCGCCCTCACACAGGTGTTGCGGTAAGCGCCGCAATTTTACTTTCGCTTTTGGCTTCAGGGAGTTGTGGCCAACAGCGGAGTTAAGCACTTATCATTGATGAGGTGTGCTAAACGTTCAAAATAGAACAGACTCCGTTCAAAAAGCACCGCGATCGATTGTCTGTCTGAGAGGCTCCATTGAAAGCAACAGCAGTGTTCTACTGGGATTAGCCCGGCCCTAAAAGCGCCACGCTAATCGCGGTAAAAAATGGCCATGAGAGGGAGGCCTTTTTTTTAACTCAAAGTTGCCTTTTTAAGGTTGCAATTTAACCAAGTAAATTCCCTAAAAAAATTCAAAACATGAACATCCATCCCGTGTGTGTGTGGAATGCATATGTCAAAAAATATGGGAGTATCAGTTCCGGTTTCTAAGCGTGGTTTCCCAGCTGCGCTGGAACCTCCAATTGGAGGTCCCATCAGGATGCAGCACAAAGCAGCTTTTTTCCTCCTGGCAAAAAAAAAAATGGGCAGCTGCGGGTAAAGTGAACAGACCCAATTATAGTCAGTGGGGTCTGTTCAGCGCTGTTTAGTTCAGTCATAAGAATGAGACATTTGGTCAGGGAATTTCCCTTTCCTGCTCCCCGAACAGATTTCTGCAGGAAGGGTTGTAGTTTTGATTGTTACCATTTTGAAGTTCATATAAACTTTTGGATTGTTTTTTATTGCATTTTTTGGGAGGCGAACAAAAAAAAATAAAATAAAATTATATATATATATATATATATATATATTCCAGGACTACTTTTAAAAATTATTTTTACAGTATTCACCATGCGAGATAAATAAAATATTTTCACTATGAGTCGTTACAAATGTGGCAATACCCAGTATGTGTTCTTTTGGCTCCCAAACTGGGCTCCGACCAAGCCGTGGTGGCAAACCTAGGGCCCGCATGCCGAGGTCGTCACACAGAGCCCTCTCTGCTGGCACGCACGCAGTCAGCTGCTCACTATGGTAGTGGTTACCGGCTGGGGTGTGCACCTAGGATCCTCCTCCCCGAGTCCTCTCCTCTTTAGTTTCACAGGAGATGACAAGGGAGGAAATGTTCCATACTCACATACGGAAGTCAGTGTGCACCGGTGATCATCACAACAGTTTGAGAGGACTTAGAGGAGTCAGCACACAAAGGAGGGGGCTTCTTGTTTTATACACCCCCCTCCTTCCGAGTAAGTGCCATTCTATTTTTTATCTCTTCCGTCCCTCACAGGACAAATTCTTTCTACATTCTGCTCGACCTAACTGCTTTTTCCACGAGTGCATAACCTTTTTACTTAAAACCCACCGGTGATCATCGGCGCTGACAGCAAGGAGGAGGTAAGTATATGGTTGGGGGGGAGGGGGTTGCTATTATTACTGTGGCTACCTACTGTGGGGTTATTATTATTACTGTGAGATTAATATTACTGGGGCTACCCACTGTGGGGTTAATATTACTACTGGGGCTACCAACTGTGGGGATATTACTACTGGGGCTACCAACTGTGGGGATATTACTACTAGGGCTGCCTACTGTGGGGTTAATATTACTACTAGGGCTGCCTACTGTGGGGTTAATATTACTACTGGGGCTGCCTACTGTGGGGTTACTTTTACTACTGGGGTTACCTACTGTGGGGTTAATATTATTACTGGGGCTAATGTGAGGTTAATATCACTGGAGCTACTGTGGGGTCGCTATTACTACTGGAGCTACTGTTGGGGTCACCATTACTACTGAGGCCACTGTGGGGGTCACTATTACTACTGGGGCCAATATAGGGGGTTGATTTACTACACAGGCCAATATAGAAGACACCATTACTACTGGTGCCACCAGTATAGGGGTCACTATTACTACACGGGGCAGATTTGCTGTGGAATTTACAGTAGCTGTAGCAGCAAAGTAGATGAGATTTTAAAAGTCTCATCCACATGCTGTGGAAAAAAATCAGCACAAAGCCTGTACAGATATTGACATGTGGTGCGGGATCTAATTCTGCAGCTTGTTCATTTTAAATATAATGTATGGCGATAGCCCATCCAGTGCTCCAGCAAAATCCCCATTTCCTTAAAAACATCCATTTGTTTCTTTTTTTTTTTAAACTGCCCTGTCCTTTTTATAATGACAGAGGTAAAAATCATGTTTTGATAAGCAACGCCCCTAACCCCTCCATTGACCACACCCTCTGTCCCGCTTTGGGGCTCTACGAGAAACTCTTGCTTAAAAAAGGGCTCTTGCTTAAAAAGGGCTTATGTAGGACATTCTGTTACGCCTAAAACAGCCTGTTAGACTCTGAAGCAGGCGGGACCTAATAGGCAGTTATGGCCCTTTGACACGAGATGAAAGTCAGCTAAACAACTGCACGAGCGCCGACGTCACCGCCAGGTTATTAGCACTTATGCAGAGCGTTTAAACAGGCTTCGCCACTGGATCGCTGGTTTCTCGCTGAGCCCTTCACCTTCTATGTGAAGCTCTGAGTGGGGAGCGATTTCATGAAACGAGAAGCCAGTGATCCAGAGATCGTTTTAACGACTTGTGAGCAATTTTCTTGCATTGACACTGTGCGATTATCATTCAAATCTGTTAGTTTGAATGAATTTTGAGTGATAATCGTTACATGTAAATGGGCCATTACATCGCTGACATGAAGGCCTTTGTTAGGCTTCCAGCCGCCATGAGAATCCATTTGTATCTTCTGATCACATTGCAGGGTGCTAATGGGTGACAGAAAAGCCCCCTTCCCCTAACATCTTACGTGCTGCAGTTGCTATTGATTGTGGCATGTAAGATCTTTATTATTTAAAAAACGGTCAAATATCTGTATAAGATTTGCATTTTTTTCAGAGGAATTGTACTTTATCGTTTTGGGCCCAGCAGTTTTGTAGAGTCCTCACATTTGGCCCATGAATAGGCAGTCTTAAAAGGATTTTCAGTGGGCTTTTTTCCCGTTAGTCAGTGGGGAACAAGGTTTAAGCAGCATATACTCACTACTGCCACACTGGTTCTCCCCTTTGATGTCAGGTTTACAGGCTTCCCAAGCCAGTTTACAGGATGACACAGGTGCTACAGCCAATGACAGAGCTCAGCTATGAATTGCTCACGTAGTCTCATAAACCGGGACATTGGCCTGTAAACAAGCACCAGGGCGGAGGACCGAGCAGTGGGGCATAGCAGGGAGAGGTGAGCATATGTGATTATTTGACTACATGGGGAACGTGGTTTTTATAGAATAAAATAAAATACTTGGACAACCCTTTTAAGGGGTTAAGACAAAGAGCCCCTTACATGAAGCTTTCTGTATAGTTTGTCACATTCCTGGCGAAAGGTGAATTCAGAGCAGTTTTGTTTTTGTACTAAGGTATTGCCCCCCAGGAATCCCTTTTTCAAGAAACAGGATACCAGCTTTCCCAATGCAGGAATTTATAGCGGTGGATTTGTATTTGTATTTGTATATTGCCCTGTGGATCTATAGTAATTTTTAATGGGAACTTCGTCTATGGGAAGTTAATGAGAACTTCATCTATGCCCAAATAGTCAGAACCAGAAATATCCATGTATCTATCTAGGAGAGGCCGATTTAACTTCAGGTAAATTTGTCTCATCTTGAAATCTCCGCAATCACGTAAATATTTCTCTTCTTTCACTTCTCTTTACGGCTATGCCCACACAGGGTGGATTTGCGGAGCGGGCCCTCTGCAGGAAAATCCACAGCTTATTAAATAGCAGTCAAGTGGGAGATTTTCAAAATCTCATCTACATGTTGCAGGGAAAAAAAACGCAAAACTGTGGCGGAAGTTAATATGCAGTGCAGAATTGAAATCCGCAGCATGTCAACTACAGCTGCGGAATTAGAGATGAGCGAGCACGCACGGATACAGCAGTTACTTGAGCGAGCATCGCTCTTCTCGAGTAACTGCTTACTGGTCCAAGCGTGTTCAGGAAGGGGCCACAGGGAGAGAGATCTCACTCTCCTCCTCCTCCTCCCCCCCCCCTCGCTACCACCCACCGGCTCCCTGAGCACCAGTAAGCAGTTACTCGAGAAGAGCGATGCTCGCTCGAGTAACTGCTGTATCCGAGTGTGCCCGCTCATCTCTATGCGGAATCAAGGTCTTCCAACAAGGAGGTGAATTCCACACCAAATGGTGTGGTGCTTGAAGCCGATTTTCTACCAAGTATTTTCTTTAAATTAAGACTTTTGCAAAGTTACTTTATTTAGGATTCCATTTTCCCCCCCAAATGTTAAAAGGATTGCAAAGGAGGACGTGCCTTAGGGTGCATTCCGACGATTGTTTATCGGCTGGGTTTTCACGCCAGCCAATATACGTCGTCCCTCTCTGCAGAGAGAGGAGGCTGGAAGAGACGGGAGCAGTGCACTGAGCTCCCGCCTCCTCTCTACCCCCTCTCCACTATTAGCAATGGGAGGGGAAGGGGCGGATCTAAGCTCCAGGATGTAGCTCCACCCCTGTTCTGCCCTCCCATTGCAAATAGTGGTGAGGGGCGGAGAGGAGGCGGGAGCTCAGTACACTGCTCCCGGCTCTTCCAGCCTCCTCCCTCTACAGAGAGGGACGACGTATATCGGCTGGGCGTGAATACCCGGCCGATATACGTTCGTCTGAATGCGCCCTTATACGTATCTCTACACTCTTGCTCATCAACTACATTCCAAAATATTTCTGGAGGCCTCTTTCAGCCGAAATGTTAAAAAAAGGAACGGACAAAATTACAACTCAAGACAGTCGTGACTTAAATATAAATATACTTTAATTAATAACAGTTCTGGAAACAACAAGAGGACAAAAATAATGGTGAAAACAGGTAAGCATGAGAAGGTAAAAAAAAAAAATATTGGAGCAAACGATTTGAACAACATTTTTTAGAAAGTGTACTTTTTCTTTATAATAAGTCAATAATAGAAGACACCATAAATAGACAAAAGACATTTCCGATCCATACTGCCCAGCATTAATGGTAAGGCTATGAATACAAGCACAACACGGTTCAAGTGTTTCCTATTTGCTTTTACTTTTTTTTTTGTAACCTTTTTATTTTCAATTCAGCAAGATTTTTTTTTTTTTTACAGTACAAATATCAAACTTGTGAATACACAAAAAAAGAAACAGAAGAAAACTCTGTTTTACAGAAAATACGGAATAGATATATATGTGAATATATATATCAATTATAGATAGACTTTTTCATTCTTAAAAAACTATTATATCCTGTACACTGGCAATCATATAATCAAATACTTTTTAATTAGTTTTTATTTTATTCTTTTAAATATGGTTAGAGCGAAAACATAGGTACACAGAACAGAACATAGATAACCTGACTATCCTGGAGTATCAAACATCTAAACAGGACAATGGACAACTCCACCCCCAAGTGAAAAATGTACAGATGAGTGGAGTTCATTAACACCACCACTGAAATATACACAATTATCGTTTCTGTGCTATTTTTTACATGAAGGGGGCACCTGAGGTCTATGACAGTCAGAACAAGGATCCACCAGCATGTTCTACATACAGTCAACGTCCATGCATTTTATATTACTTGGAGAGGCCTACCTCAGCAGGAGCCAATAAGGCATGTTTCCTACCGCATCAAGCTGAAACGCTAAATGCGATGTAGGAGAAAAAAAATATCCAATAACATACGATTAAAGGAGAACTCAAAGAAAATCTATATTAATGCCCCCTTAAAGGGATTGTCTAGGATTAGAAAATAAGTTCTTTTTCTGCCCCAGATATAATGCCATTCTATAATATACTGCATCTGGTATTGCAGTTTATCTCCATTCATTGTGAACCAGTGCTGAACTGCAATACCAGATCCAGCCTTTGAGGGGGAAAAAAAAGTTGTACGATTTGAAGGGGAAAGGGAAGAAGAAAAAACAAAAAAAGCACACAAACAAAAAAACTAATTCTGGACAACCCCTTTATGTGTATTTTAAAACACTGAAGCATGTTTAAAATAAATTATATAGCAAAGTTCTAAGTGGTTGAATTCGCTCATTGGCTGAGAGCGGCTTCTCTTGCTGTATCCACATGAAAAACTGCTTGACTTGTAACCTGGCAGCTTAGTGTTGTTCTAGGCCTCAAAGGCCCCAATCGGATCAAAACGCTTTTGGGAGAACAATTAAGACTTGATCCCACTCGGAATCTATCTTCCCAATATAACATTGAGTTGCCAGAGCACAAGGACAAAGTGCCATGGGTACAGAGATGTAGTCACTCTCCACAAATGTAGTCTCAAAAAAGCCATATACTACTGATTTTCACCATGAGGGCTCAGTCACACAGGTGCCGATGTGTCCGTGTTCCTGCACGTTAAGACGGCCATACTGCAGGTGCGGGCGACTCTCCGCACCGCCGGAAGAACGAACACATGATCGGCTCCATTGCCGGTCGTGTTCTTTCTTCCGGCGGTGCGGAGAGTGGCCCGCACCTGCAGTGCAGCCGTCTTTTGTGCAGTAACACGGGCACACTGGCGCCCGTGTGACTGAGCCCTGAAGTATTATTTTTAAGGCCGCTTCCAGAAAAGTGTATTTTACCCCTGTATATGGTCCTGTGTTTTGGGAACCATAATACAGAGCTAAAAAAAAAAATATCTATGTATCTAGTCGCATGGCTGTATTTCTTACAATCCTTTAAAAACGTAGCATGACATTTTTGGCATTTCCACCTCCGTGTTTTTTTTTTTATTGGGCAAATAACTAGCAACATTTGTCCAGCAGAGAATAAAAACAATATGGAGACAAATACGGATGATATATGGTTATAATGTCATTTATAGCACATCCGTAGTTCAGACAATACACTCATCCGAAGCCGGCCTTAGAAAGACGCATGCGACTTACTTTTTGCGTTGTTTACCGTAAAATAGGTGTAAAAAGCCAACAGTTTTTCTTTAACTGGTACATACAGTTTTTCAAGGCAGCTTTAGAAAAAAATGGAATCTCCCCCCCCCTATAGAGAAGCCAATTAGAAAATTAAATTAAAAAAAACAAAAACAAAAAAAAAACAAACATACAGAGGGCATTTGAAAAAGCACCAATGACAAAAAAAAAGCCCACACACCAAGAGTGATAGAAGTGCCACAAAAACAAAGCACTGTAGTACATTTGATAATTCCCCATCGACCTACAACATCTGAATGCGTTGTTTATGGCTGCAGAAAAAAGAAAAAGTGACAAAAACTGCTGTAATTTTGAAAAAAAAAAAAAAAGACTGACACCAACCTAAACATTTTATATAGATTTCCTTGGAATTATTCTTTAAACTTAATGAACTCCACCCAAAACCAAATTTTCAGTTTTTGGTACACTTGTAATAGACAAGAAGATTTCAACACAAAATCATAAAGGATCCTTAACTGCTTTTCACAAATTTTTTTTTTGGTTAAAAAAGCAGCTTTTGATTAAAACAAAAAAACTAAACAAAACCTAAAACTGAAAACATGACTGGAAATCATAGTTCACCATTTACAAGTTGAAATGTTTCGCTCTGAATAGATCGAATAATAAAATATGCAATAAACTGTGTTCTATAATGTGTGAATGCAAAAAAATAGCTTCTAACATCTCCATATAGATTTCTATAGACTCTTATTCAGAGGTGATGGAATACTTCAATTTAAAAGGATTTAAGACTGCCTACTGACCATACAATCAAGACAAGGAAGGCACTAGAAAACATTTACAAATCTCTCCTCCGATTAGATCTTCTCTGATATGTAAAAATCTTTAAATGTTATCAACTTTATTTTGAAAAATAAAGGTAGGAAATACTTAGAAAATTCACTTTACAACTGAGTAAATTTTGTACTTTCAGCCACGTTGCTAAAGATTTTTTTTTTACAAAACCGTATTAACTAAACCATTCATTGTCATTTTTTTGTTTTGTTAACAGAGCGTTGCTGCAACAGGTAGAAAGATTGGAGAACGCAAAACTGCAGTCCCACAAAAAAATGTCAAAAACTACAATAAAAAAAAAAAAAAAAAAAAACTCTACCAAAAAGTGAAGTGATGAATGCATCGGATAATGCGAGATTCACAATGATAACGAATTTGAATGGTTTCCTGGATAGATTTTTAACTAAAGTAACATGTAAAAAAAAAAAAATTTTCCATTTACAAAAACGGCAATTTTCTAAAGCGTAGCTCCTTTATTCTGTGGGACTGCAGCGCTCGGTCGTTCCGATACTTCAAAGCCTTCAGAGAGACGTTGGTTAGAAAATGGCTTAGAGCCCAGTATTTAGGGTAAGCGGTATGAAATTATGTTTTCCCAAGAAAATAATGCTTTATTCCCAGACATGACTGGAAAAAGAGACACGCAGGGTATAAAATCTTACTGGTTTATGTGGTTTCTTCATATACAAACAAGCATGGCTATGGGTAATGTCATTCCCACGTGGGTAGGAAATGGAGTCGAGTCCACGATAAGTTGAATTCTTGTTTATTTCCAACGTGGGTCCTTTGGAGATTAAATTATCACAGTGCTGACCAGGTAAGTGAGCAGGTCAAGGTAAGTGAACATAACGAGGGATGGTCGAGGTTTGCGTTTATGGCATTGCCTAAGAGTTCTAGCACTTCTGAAAGCATCCGGTACACACGTGTGACGTTTACAGTTGTTATGCTTCATTGATCAGTCTGCTGTACGTCACTTGCCTAGTAGGCAGCAATGACCAAGGGATAGGCCATTGGTAAGACCGAGGTACAACACCGTGAACATTCCTTTCAAAGTACTCGAAGGGTCTGTACCACCAGACCCGCGAGAGGAGGTTTAATGGTGAAGCTTCTTTTAGCACCTGCAGAAATTAAATGAATACAAGATAACATGTTAATGGATAGAAGTTCTACTATAATGAAAAACTCAGGTGTCTACTAGGTGCCCATCTGGGGGGTCTTTTAGGATCAAGTACTCTCAGAAGAGAGTCTAAAGAAGCTTTCCTTTTATTCTACATTATTACTGATTCTTAAGGCCCTGTGTGGTGCAGTGTGTTAAGGCAGCAGTATGCTCACGACCTGAAGGTTGCAGGTTCAATCCCTGTATGGTTCAGGTAGCCGGCTCAGCTACCTGAACCATGACTCAGCTTTCTATTCTTCCGAGGTCAGTAAAGGGAGTACCCAACAAATAAATTACCTGAAAGCGCTGCAGAATAAGTCGTCACATAAGGTTGCAGGTTCAATCCCTGAACGGCTCAGCTACCTGAACCGGCTACACATATATACAATGTTTCATGAGCTTAATATGTCTCCAAATTACACCCTAGGCCACTCTATCAAAGGAAATTATGCAAGGTTTAGTAATGCCACCCGTTTCCACAGCACTTTTACTGGATCTTTTCAATTTCTCCATGACCACGGTGGCAGTTGAATTATAGATTAGGAAGGGTATGGTTTCTCCTTAGGGAGAGTATCTAGAATGTGTGAGGACTTATAAGACTATCAATGCTGCTCTGGGAAATATGCAAATGCGAAGATGTAATAATACCACTGCAGTGCCACTTATTGGAAGGCAGCATTCCTGCTGGTCAATGTTAAACTTTCTAAATAAGTCTTGTGGGAATTGTAAGCCAAAGTCAGAAACCAAACCTGACCACTATTTAGGGGTGATTGCCCCTCATTAGTGTGCAGTAT
The DNA here is from genome assembly GCF_035609145.1 of Eleutherodactylus coqui. Classification (NCBI taxonomy): domain Eukaryota; kingdom Metazoa; phylum Chordata; class Amphibia; order Anura; family Eleutherodactylidae; genus Eleutherodactylus; species Eleutherodactylus coqui. Next base: position 219,106,621 of record NC_089840.1, on the reverse strand, counting down.
GTTTCCGGATTGGCTAATGAGTCCAATTATAGTAATGGCAAAGAGCCTCACATTTACACCGGACAATTATCGCAAAAAATGTGCTAATCGGCGATTGTTTTAGCGATAATCGGTGGGTGTAAATGGGCGTGGGGCTCTCGCATTTCGGGCACTTTTTGCTGATCGTTAAAATCAAGCTCACTTGATTTTAACAATCAGTTTTATCAGACGTTCTCCACAGGGAGTGCTGATAGCATTGTTTCCCCATGGAGAACAAAGGATCTGAGCTCAGATAATAGCCTCGGGCTATGAGCTGCGTTCAGGGAAGGCTTCATTTAAATACATAATTGGTATTTAGTGTGAGTAGCTACTTGAATACCAATTATTTTTTTGCAAAATAATCGCTCAAAGCTGTTGCTCAAACTGTCGTTTGAGCGATCTTTGAGCGATTATCTGCTTGTGTAAATGGGCCTAAAGAGCCTCACAGAACAAGAACTCTTCAATTTGGACCTTAAAGGGGTTTTTCCAGAATAAAATGTTATCCCCTATAGCTCGGTGCTCTCGAGAATGGGACTTTGAGACTAATCATACATTTATAGTATTAACAACATGAGTGGCACAATGCACAGTTCTAAAAAGTGCCAAGAGTGGCGACAAGTCATCTTTAATGTACATTCAGACGGTGGAAAGGAGGAACAGAATAATTTCAATTGGTAGAAACCAGAAGGCCAAAGCAGTCAATAATAGGAGCAGAAACCGGTCTGCAGAGACTACAGTGTAGTGGTATGAGCACCGATACTCTGTGTCCTGCAGACATAAGATGCAACGCCTCTCGTAGTCTAGATAAACGCCCTGCAACCGCCTCCTTCCTGACGTTTACTGCATAAGCAGGAACATGTTTAGAAGCGTTGTTGTGCTAAAAATCATTCTCCTTTTGTTGGAATTTGACTGGAAAACCAGGTTAGTGGATCCAGAAACTCCTGCAGGGCGTCCAGCCCTACGTATACACAGTAATGTCTATTATATGTAATAACTGCCTCCACAGAAGAAATAAAAGGTAAACCAAGTGACACAACCTACCACAATACAAACTGAACAAAGGAAAAAAAACATCTAAAAGAAACCCTCCTAAAACCTTTTTTCTCTCTGAGGAATGTGGTTTGTCCGGTTTCGTCCATCCACTTTGAAAAGAACTTTCTGTACAAACCAATGATATGAATCAATGAGTCCTGAATGCATCTACTCAGAGCGTCCACCAACACATCTTACGGACAATATATATGACAATCATATGGAACGAGGTCCTGGAGTTAGGACTCAGTGCAATAACTTGTATTAAACGGTCATGGTTTAAAGGGAAAACATTGGAAGTGCTTTAAAAGCAGACTACTCAAAACATAAAAAAAATAAAATAATGTCACGGCTTCACACCACAATATGTCAAAGGTTTGTAATTTTTGTTACGGACAGGACATCTGGTCAACGGGAGCAGGAATTGCAGTAGAAGTGCAGAAATCCCATTGATTATAATGGGAGTGAAGCAGATGCTCCCACTTCCTCCCCTGTCCACCGATGACGATGTATGGCCACCCTGCACTGACAGCAGACCGGACCATCAGCTGATGTAAGGAAATGACGAGCGGCGGATCTCTGCCCATCAATTACTGATAAACTATCTATATCATCAGTTGGAAAAAAAATACCCCTTTAACGAAATAGGAATTCTGTAGGATCAATTAAATGTATGTTTTACTGCTTAACCCAGTAGAGTTGCTATTTTATTAGCAGGAAAGTGGTGGGAATGCATGGGTAGGGATGAAGGAAGGGATAAAGCCAATGTGATTCCTGTGATTGGGTCATCAAGCGCTGCATTGATTGTCTAAGCTGCAGCGCTCAAGAACCAATCAGAGCCAGCTCTTCCTGGAGGCAGGATTTATGAATCCCCTGACCAGGAAACGACAGCTGAAGACTGCAGACAAGTGTGCCGGAGCTTCGGGGAAAGTGCGGCGGAGCGGACAGTGCCCGTTAGGTAATGTATTGGGTTTTTTAAATGTAGCTAGGGCTTATTTTCAGGCAAGGACTTATATTTCGAGCCCCCCCAATCCTGGCAAAAGAGAGCTACAAAGTCGCAACTAAATAGCGATATCGCCGCGAGAAACGTGGGAACACAGCTGCGATATCACTGCAATTTTCTTCCAAGTATATCCCTGTTGTCTGTGTGAGAAACAAAACGTGTACATTTAACGCTGCCTAAAACATACATTTAAAAAAAAAAGACCAAAAAGACACAAACATGGTATAGTTTATATATGAAGGTGGCATTGAGGCTTTTATGACAAAGAATATACTCACTTGCTGGTTGGCCATAGTATGATACCACCAGAAACACCTGGATGTGATATAATAAGCAATGACGACATCTACAGTGTAGTGGTCATGTGCTAAAAGAATACAGAAGATCCCGACGACGCTGAGGGACCAGCAAAACCAGTGATACAGCCAGAGACGGCGAGAAGAATCTGTGGAGACAAAAGGAAAGGCTCCAATGACATCCGTGTTCCAAGTAATAACAATGCAAACCCTACAGATGAAATATTCAGATCCAACTCACCGGTGAGGAGATATGGCTGCACCAATGGTGCGGTGCGTATACACAGGACAGTCTGCCGGGCAACAGATGCCCGACAGCTCTTCGCAGCGCGTTCCTATGCTTTTACACAGCAACGACCACTGCTAGTGAATGGAAGTGAAGCGGAGTAGGGAACAAGGATCGTTCGGGCCCACACACCTCCATTCCCCGTAACAGGCAGTCGTTCTTGAGCGAACAACTGCCTGTTTACATGGAACAATACATCATTCATGCAGAAACTGAACGAATGAGGAGGGGTATCACCACTCCTTAAGGAGAGCACCTAGGTGAGTGAGGAGACCTATAAGGCCATGCATATTCCTCTGGGAAATATATGCAAATAAGGAAGATGGAATAATACCTCTGCAGCGCCACCTATTGGACGGTAGCATTCCTGCAAATCCATGTCCGACCTTTTATACAGGTCAACGATTGTGAATTAAAAAATCACGTCATAGGACACACTCACTAGCCAAGCCAGGATCCTACTGCACACGGATGAGGGGCAAAAACCCCGAAACTGCTGTCTGTGTATGGATTGTGTCCTGGTCTTCAATTCCCAATCGTTATTCTAAAGACCTGTATAAAAGGTCGGACATTAATTTGCAGCAATGATGCCATCCAATAGGTGGAGCTGCAGAGGTATTGTTCTATCTTTCTTGTCTGCATATCATTTAGTTGGTGCACGCATTTACACGGAACGATTATCGTTCAGATTCTCGCTGGATCATGGGAAGCTGGACGATAATCGCTCCATGTAAATGCAGCTTAACACAGCAATAAGTATCAGCAGTAGCCTAACTATAGAGGATGCAGGGGATGCGGTTGCACCCGGGCCCAGGAGCCTTAGGGGGCCCATAAGGCCTCTCTTCTCCATATAGGAAATCCAGTACTATGAGTAAAGCATTATACTTGGGGGCCCCGTTACAGATTTTGCATTGGAGCCCAGAAGCTTCAAGTTACGCCTCTAAGTACCAGTATGTATGAATGCTAAGACTAGAGGAGGCACGGATCTAGCAGATACTTACACTCTTTTATGAACATATATGTCAGTGTTAACATGACTGTGTGGCCGCTGTACAGATAGTCCCCGCACAATTTGTGACCTCCCGTGATTGTAAGTCCGCCTCCTGCAAGCATCTTTAGGATCCTCCGGATCTGGGCCTCCCAGTTGCCAAAAAGCTAAAGAGAAAAAAAAACATTTTACAATTATGTGTTTGCAACAAGAAAATAATGGGTTGCAATTAAAAACAATTAAAAATGTACTTCTGCATCCAGTTCAGGACAACTCGAGATTTACCCGGCTGCTCATGTGTGGCATGAATACCCAGATGCTAGATTGATGTGGTTTTACACAACCTGTACTGCACTGCCACATTTTGCATAGGCGTTATCATGAATATGCACACAGATACAAATCACACTTCTACAACATCCTAGTAGATGTTATGTACTGAGAGCCCTACCTCTGCAGTGGTGGACAACACACTATATGTATTCAATGTGGACGGGGCAGCCCGCCACCCCATGCCCGCTCTCCAGAGAAACAAGAAGAGGACATGCACAAAACTACAATTGCAACTGAAATTATTCAACCTCCACGCAAACAACGTTTATCTGCCAAATTTACAAACTTCAAGCGGTTTGCAAAAAGAAAGAAAAAAAAAATGGGTCTAACAAGAATTTAAATCTCTCATCACAATAAAACTAGTGGTTTCTCCAATGTGTTCACATTGAACGGCTGTGATTGGTTCACGGAGCGCTGGCTCTGGTTCGCTGAGCCCCTGTCACTCAGCCAATCAGAGGCAGTGCATCCTGGAGGCAGGGATTTCCCAATCCCCATTCAGAAGACATGCCTGAAGACCAGTGTCTGGATCAGGGAGAAGATGCGGCTCAGCTGACGGTGCTTCTTTGGTAATGTGTGTTTCCCCCCCTGCAGTTAGGGCTTATTGTAGGGCTTATATAATAGGATTTCTTACTGAAAAAGTTGCATTGCACCATACAATGCGTTTTTGTGCGATGCAACACAGAGAAAGGCTCCATAGGGAAACATGGGCTACAAAATCTTGCAAGTCGTGTTCATATGGCAAATCTGCAAGGTTTTTGTATCGCAATGTCACGCTTGCTAGAAAACATTGCAAATGTGAAGGAACCCATAGGAAAGCGTGGGCTTCACATACATGCGATTTGTCGCAACAAGAGAGAATTGTGCAACTTGGTTGCCTGTGTGAAAGAGGCCTTTTTCTCCCTCTTTTTTTTTTTATCATCGTCACCTGATTTTGGCTTCAGAAACCGCAGAAAGAACAAACAAAACCTGCATCTATGACCACACCCCTAATGAATACTGCAATCTCAAAATTATTCAACCCCCTGAATAGATTAGAGCACACATTTGTAAATAATAATAATCTTTATTTGTATAGCGCCAACTTATTCCGCAGCGCTTGCAAATCAGGTTTTGTCTGAAGCACATCTGATGCAATTAATCAAGGGCTTCATTAGTTGCATCAGGTGTGCTTGAGATAAAAACATATCAAATATCCGGATTGGCTAGGACTTTGGGGGCTGTGACATTTGATTATATGTTATAAACTAGCTGATATACCCGGCTTCGTCCGAGTTAATTTGGTACTGGTGTTCACATGGAAAATCTTATGAAGTCGTGGTTACTTTAGAAATACCGAGGAAAAAAATATGTTCACCATTTTGCATGGTTCTTTGCATTACTCAGGAAACACCACGGGAGGTAACCATGCGACGTTTCCTTTATATAAAATGACGTCGGGAAGTGAGAGAATTAGATTCCGTACTTAAAAATTGGACGCTAATTCTTTTGCGCTTAGAATTGAATAATCGGGTTGGGACCCATTAACTTTCCCTATTTATGACATAATCAATGCCTGTGCCAAATTTCATGTTTCTATGACATTGGAAAGTTGGAGAATTATTGGCGAGTCAGTTAGTGAGCGAGCCAGCCAGCGAGGGCTGTCGTCTTTTTATATATATATATACACACACACATAATATTATATATATACATTATATATATATATATATATATATATATATATATATATATATATATATATATATATATATATATATATATATACACATCCAAGTCGAGAGTAATCCAAAAGGTTTGTGCAATTCCCCCTAAGCCAGGCTATTACTAACTTTAAGTGGTGGATTGCGTAAGGTATTACGCAGATCGCGTAATATTTCATATTTTTCATCACAAATGTAAGTCTGCATAGATCTCCGTGGGAGGCACTTTTGGGAAGGCGGATGCCTGATATACACAAACATATGTCCCAATGGCCAATGAGAAATTGGCCTCCCTTCTTGAGGAACTCCTCCATCATACTTGGGCATCCTGGTATCAATATTCCCTAACTATGCAGATCTGGAACCCCACCGCCTTAGCCCAGACCAAACGCTGCGACCTTAGACTTTTAGAGTTACCTATATGCCTCCTGTTTAACAGGAAGTGGCTCAAGAGAAACCATGAGAATGGAAGACTTTCATAGGCCCGGCAGACCTGAAGACGACGAATTTAAATCACTACCTAGACATGGCAGAAAGAGGAAGCCATCACTGGCTGCCACCAGATTCCAGTGGAGGCAGGTGGTCAAAAACCTTCAGGTGACTGCAAAATACCTGCAGCAAAACCTGCTGGCAGCAGACATTGAAGTTGTCATTGGCGCACTAAGGCCGCTTCCACAAAGCCGCGAAAAATCACACAAGATATGTACGATGCGAGACGCAGAAATCTTGTAAGAATGTGACCACCATTCTCATAAAATGGGTTAGATATTTGAAAAAAAAAATAAAATCGCGGCATGGGCTAACTTTGGGAGTTCCCTCGGAACGCATCGCCCACCCACTGTTTCCAATGGGGCCGGAAAATACATTGCACAGTGCGTGATGTGCACACGAGTAGGAGATGTCCCACTGAAAACCATGGGAAACCATTACCGATCCTCCGGTGCAGCTTTCACCCGCGGTGATCAGGCGTTTTTGACACAACACGCATCAGATCTGTGGGGACATCACACGTACACGATAGGATATAGCGTTTTACGACAGATATTGCACTCGGCCGTGTCTAAGAAGCCTCAGGCACATACCAAACAATGAAGGTCTTTTTGCCTGAACTATAAGACGTACGAAATCATAGCACTAAGTTGTAGAAGTTTTGAGATTCTGTTCCGTGGAGCGATGAAACAAAAACTTTTTTGGGCCTAAGGATAACCGGCATATCTAGAGAAGTGAAGCATACGCTGAATTAACCCCTGCCTGTAGTGAAGCATGGCGGTGGCTCAGTGATGCTCTGGGCTGCTCAGCTTCCTCTAGCACAGGAAACCTGCAGCGTGTGGAGGGCAAGATGGATTCAATCAAGTATTCGGAAATCCTAGGAGAAAATGTCATGAACCTTGGGCATCACTGTACTGGATAATGGCCCCAAGCATACCACCAAGACTTTGTTTCAGAAGACCCGGAAGATTCTGGAATGACCATCAGTAATTCGACTTGAACCCGATAGAAAATCTTTCATAGGATTGAAAGTTGGCAGCTTCAGCAAGCAAACCTAATATTAGTGAACTGGAGGCCATTGCCCATGAAGAATAGGCTGTCATAAACTGGCATCTGGCTATGCATCACACTTCAGGCCCGTCATAACAGTAAAAGGTGCTCCGCTAAGTAATAAACACACGCGTCATGAAGGGGTGAACAATTCTGAGACTGCAGTAATCATTCAAAGTGGGATTTTGTGTTGCATTTAGAGAAAGCACAGGAGGGTCCAACTTCTGAGCCCCCCCTGTGATCATCAGAATGGTGCCCCAGAGTCACCTGGGAAAATGGAGCAGCAATGAGCGTGTATGATAACTGGTCCATTCATATCAATGCGACCCCCATAGTCAAGTGCATTTCTTTGCCGAGTCCCATTGAAGTAAATGGGGCAGAGGTCACACGTAACCACTGCTGCTTCATTCTTCCAGAAGACTTGGGGGTGCACTCTGTTCTCACGATTCCTGGGGGGGTCCCAGCAATCAGCTCCCCCCGAAGAAAAACCTATCCTGTGGTTAGGTGATGTTTTTGGTGGGATCAAGCCTTATTAACCCCTTTAGTGGCACTCCCAGAAAATCTCTGGGGCTTGCTGCACTGACCAAGCAGTTAAACCCCGGAAGATTTCCGTGGACAGCTCTAGTGCTGAAATGCTGGATAGTACAGTTATTGTGCCACTGTACACGTTTGCCACTTCGAATTACCTCAGGAAAATCTCCGCTGCTTGCTGTGCTGACATGGTAATAATAAACCTGCCACTGAAGGGGTTAAGAGAGGGAACATTTTCATTGTATGACCATCTGCCCCTCTATGAACCCGGAGTACTATACCAGCACTCATTGAGCTAACCAAGGCAAAATGGTTATATTTAGGCAGTTCCCTAATATCTTCTAAAGCAAAACACCAACATTATTGAACGGAAGAAGAGTTTACACCTATTTAGTAGTCTATTAAGAGTAGAAAACAAAACAAATTGATAAAATTATGATTCAGCTCATTAATAATCAGAAATTTAAAAACCTTTACATTTCAAATCAGTGCTACGCCAATTAAAACTAATTACAATTAATTAGATAGAAAGTTCATGCTAATCAAGACCAGAAGCTGTGGTCCTCGTCACAGGTAGACTGGTGCAGAATATTAGATCAGTCAATGCCGGGTGCTGGGATCTCTTAATTGGGGCCCTGACAGTACGATGGGTTTATGGAGTGATGGTGCCCGCTCTACCCAGCCCGTGTAGGGGGAACTGACTGGCACGTTTGTGGCTACATCCCACCAGCTTGACATCTATCTGCACGGCCTCTTGTGGCGACTCGCTTCCTCATATTACAAGCTTAAGATCAGTGTACCGAGCAGTAATCTTTATTTACCTATGCTGGGGTTGCTTAATTCATAGAACCCAACTAAAAAACAATACATCGACTAATGCCAGGAGCTTCCATGGGGGTAAAATTAACCCTTTCCTAATTCACCGAGCAGACTACCACCATTTAGTACAGCAGCAGATCATGACATCTGACGGTGTTACATCTATATCGGCGTTTATCGCTGCTGACCGGCATCAGAACACTGATCACGCGCCTTCCTGCAAACTGTGCGGCTGACACATGAGCGAGAGGCGCACGGCCCCCGGAGAGCGCGGCTTGGTGTGGGTTTCACATGTAATGAATGCCTCTACAGTAATTTTTCCCTAGGCCTTCGGAGCGGCTGTGCTGTAACCAGATCCACATAATCACGGGGGCCGTAATTACACAGGGAGGGGAGCAGCTGCTGGGAAAAAGGGAAGCCGGCATATCTGCATAGAGTTTGCTTCGGTGATCGGCATTCTGGGAAGTGTAGTTTTTACACCAGACATTGTATAGTAAAGTAATGTAGGAAAAACTAAACTAAATCACAGGAACTCAACCAAGCGGGATAGGGATGCGCCCAGCCAAAACATAGCAGTTCCCAGCGATGAGCAGCAGAACTGTGAGTGCAGCTCTGGATTATAGTACAGGATGTTACTTGGGTGTGATTAAAGTTTTTCAACTTTTTTTTTTAACAGCCCATATCATTTTATTACATATATAGTTCACAGATGAACAAGTTTAGGTAAAAGTATGGAAAAATAGACACTCCAACCAGCCACACATACTGTACGGCCTCTCTCACGCAAGCGTATGGTCACTGCGTATTACGCGTGCAGTTTTTGCGTGTGTAATACACAGTGCCAATTTCCCATAAACGGACTCACACAGTGCGAGAAATAAGTGCGCAAAAAATTAAAATTGCGTCATGCATCTTAGTGCATATTACGTGCACATACATGCCTACCAAGCTTTTGGGGATTGTCAGCACTCAGCAAGTACCAGGTCGTTGGGTAGTTGCGAGCGACACGCAGCAGCTTACGCCGGTATGAGAGAGGCCTACCCTCCCATCAGTGCTTTATTAGGCTGGTTTCAGGTGGGATTATAGGGATACCTCAAATGCACAAATACCGTATGATTGAGGGGTTTTCATGTTCCTAGACCTATTGTGTCAGGACCTGCCTTAGGTTGCATGGGGTCCTATGAAGGAACTTCTCCTGATGGTCCCAGCGTCAAGGCGTGCTGTTATATCCTGTCCAAATAATACAATGTCCAAAAAGCATTGCAGTAAGGCCCTAATAATACCGCCAGACATGGTCAAAGACGACTGTTGAATCAAACTTCTGTATCCTTTGCAGTCCCCCCATAGGGTCGAACAGAACTTATGGGCTTGGGGATTCAAACTCCGAGTCCCGAGCCATCAGGACCGACGGCACTCCTCTCAGTAGTGACAGGTGACGCGCTCATAAGATCAGCAATGACTAATAGTTCATGCAAAGGCTGCATGTAGGTTCTTCACAAGTGGTGTGTGATATATACAGCGTGGTCTGTGATATACACAGCGTAACGTTAACAGGAAAGAAAAGCCACAACTATACATAGATAGCATTATCTGCCAAACCAAGCTGCGGAACACCAGAAGGTGTGAACAGAAGATGGTAACTTCTTACCAGCACTCTGTATATAGAAACTGAAGGACCACTTTATTAGAGACACCGGCCCTTTCGTGATGGTAGCTTCCCAGTACATAAACTAAATACACGACCCTGTGCACAGCGTAAGATCATCCAAGTCTTTAGTGGAAACGTTTCAGTGTGAAACCGCATTAGAATGGGAAAATCAAGTGATACGAGCAATGCTGATTGAGAGCTGGTCATCGGTGCTAGACTAGCCAGGATTTCCCTGCCAACCTTGTATGGTTTTCTTGTGCTACATGTTGCAAGTATCTAGAGAACAATGCGAACAAGAAAGAACATCCAGAGTAAAGAAATCCTGCGATTGCAAAAAAAACCCTCATTGACTAAAAGGGGTCAGAGGAGGTTGTCAAGAATTGTTCTTGAAATCCTCCTCTGACCCCTTTGGTCACTGAGTTGCTTGCAACCACAGGATTCCCTCTCTGTGTGAAGCAAAAGGCTTCATTCATTAGCGGTCACAATTTGGTATAAACTGCATGAAATCAATCAGTGAACCCCTTTGGTCACGTGTCCAACGGTGCTGAGAAGGTTTCCTTGCCACAACCTTGGTCCTCTGATACCTGTGGACAAATTCCTGCAGTTCTGACGGCCAAAGTAAGTCCAAAACACTATTAAAGGAGTGTCCCGAAGGGCTCTCACACACGAGCAGGGAATCGCATGGAGGAGCATGCAGCAGTATGCAATACACTGCGTACCTGCTACGTGCCGACAGTCCCGCATACTCTATTTTGGCGTGTATGAAGTGATATTTTTTGCGCAAGTCGTGCGAGGCATCGTTGAAAGTAATGTAAAAGTTTGTTACAGAGCCCAAAAATTTTGTTCGCAATACGTATTAGCAATCCAATTTTGGATTCAGGGTTTCCTAGGAGGCTCTCTCTTTCTGCCATTATACAATGGCGCCATCTCCTGGCTGGAGCCAGTATTGCAGTATGTGACATGCTGGAAAGGCCCCGCCGACAACAGAGCGGCCAGCAATATACAGTAATACCACCCTGCCGGACATCTTCCGACATTGGAGCTGTACAGCCTTCTATCAGAATGTCTTTAGACGTCAGACAGTGGATTGGAAAGGGTTAAAAAGAACTCACACGAGCGCGCCCTAATAAAGCGGCTACTCAGTAACAGCGGCAGAGCGTTACCCCCAACCTCTGTTTTAGATGGATACTATATTCTGCCGTGGGCAATGTAAAAGTTCTAACAAAAGTTAAGAAAAACTGGTCATGCAACATAAAAGAGCTGCTCATGGTCTACGGATGTAAGGGGGAGACACAATGCGCGGCTGCATGACGTACCCCAACTACGTACGGCTTACCGGGGTCCTTTTTTTCTTAACATAACCCTGGAAACCACGTAACAGAAGAAAACAACGATGAGCGCACCTCTGAGTCACGGTTTCATTTCTTCTTGCCAATAAACTTCCTGAGCTTCACGCTCAAACAATGAAGATGAACAGAGCAATTATACTCCGGCTATACTGGCAGCGGGAACGCCTCTTATATGAAGCTGAAAGTTAGCAGGATGTCAAGAGTTCAGAGAGAACTTTATCAAAAACTACTAAGAGACAACTTTGTGGCATCAAAAAAGGAGCAAAGTTTTGCCACACATCATCTTTATTGTTACTTTTTTGCTCCCCTCGCTACTTGTTAAAGTGTAACAGAACACGGATTGGATCTCCGTGGACAACACAGTTACTATAATTTGTGTCAGAAATTATAGCGCAAGTCTTTACATGCTCAGAGCGGGGGTGGCAAGTATTGACCAAAGACCCCAGTAATTAACCTCTAGACAAACTAATGTAAGACCACAGGCTTGCTGAAGAATATAGAAACATACCGCCGACTGCGCCATTGTGTCCGCCCAAAGGAAGAAGTAAGGCAAGACAAATGGAGTCCGCAGTTTGCACCCTTCCCTCATTAAAGTGACTGGATGTGCGACGGGATACGGTTTTCAGGCATTCGATCATTAACCCCCTACTGCAGAGCTCAGGGGACGGCGAACGCCCCGCGTGAACCAGCGCTCATTAGTGTTCTCTCTCCTTTCTGAAAGCACTTCATTAATGTATTTGCAATTTAATACAGAAAACCACTTATCGGCGAGTCTAGCCATTGTTTGTGCACCATTAGACATAGTGCGGTAATACATAACTGGATGGGTTCTCATTGGGCTGCAGATATAAATCTATTTCCCAGTATAGCTTTAGGCTCTAGTCACATCTGCGGCGGAGGGAACGTTCAGAACCTCCGGCACGGATCCGGGATGGAAGAGTCATGCACGCAGGAACTGAAGGGACGGCATTATGGGGTGTGTTCTGCACAGCTTATGTTTAGTTAGCAGATGGAGCCGTTCATCCAGGGGATTAGGTTTTCCTGCTTCCATAATGGAGATGTGAATTTACCCTTAAGGCCCTTTTACATGCAACGATTAAATCGCTAAAAATTCGTTCAAATAGCCGAAAGTCAGCGATAATCGTTACATGTAAACGCGGGCAGTCGTGCACTATTCGTTCACTTGTCGTTGAGACGGCATAAAAAAAAGTCGTCAGGCCGTTCAAAATTTGCTCCATTTGAATGGAAATTGTTCAGTATTTTGAGCGGATTGCTGACTTGAGGGGAGTAAGCAACGTACCCATGGCATTTGCCTTGCATACACAATGAGTACATTGTTTACTCATGCTGGGAGAAGGCAATGGGATCCTGCCGGCCAGATAATCCTTCGTATAAACACACGCCCATCTGAGCAAACGACTAGTTCTCCTTCTACCAAGTTTAGTTAATGAGGGAAAGAGAGCCATTATCCGTAGTACGTGTAATTTTATGCAAAAATGTCATCAATTCATTCAGCCATTGGGCAGTTTAAGGCCTGCTGTCCACGGGCAATATAGGAGTGCGTTATCCGTGACGATAATCCGCAAGCGGGTAACGCAATGAACGTTTTTCATAGGATAACTATGGAAAGCGCCGCCCGATGTACACATGCGGAAAATTGCTGATGATAGGTTCATCGCGGTGACTTTAGCGTTCTCCCATGGACAGGCAGCCTAAGCAATTATTTTTGCATGTAAACGGGCCCTTAGATAGCATGTCTATCATCTTAAGCAAATTTGTGTGTCTGGATATCAGAAACGGGAAATGAAGCAAGTTAGCGAAAAAAAAAAAGTCACAAATTCCCTGTTTTCGTTTTACAGTTCCTATACAGAGTGATGCGTTTCCATGGTAACAAACAAACAAACGCCGTATAGTCCAATCTTGCAGTCATACTTCCTGCCATCAGTTCTTTACTTCTTGCTAACCTACTAAACACACATTAGCATAAAAGTAAAGAGAGGGACAGTGTTTGCATACGGATTATCACCCTGACGGCAGTTATACCTCGCGGGTAGCGTACAATGCGGGACGCCGCGTCCAGACACTTCAGTCCACAATACAGGTTTCTGCATAGACCGACATAGAATACAAACATACAAGGGAGGGTGAAATGAGAAGCAACATTGTACTGATCACTTCCTTCCTGCTCCACCAGGACCAAATACTTCTAAAAACATTCACTTTGAATTAGACGCGACACAAAAATGTTATTTTGGTGGTTGACAATACAAAAACAGACAAAAACTAATACAAAGTGCCTGACGTGTGCAAGGAAATACAGTCCACCACATATATGGGTGGGGGAAGACTAAGGAGCCAGCACCACTTCCTGTAGGGTATCTTTGAACTAAAGGTATCTTTATACCTGGGGATTATGGACTCGGGAGGGGGGGGGGGGCGGGGTGGACTATGCCCCTAATTAATACCATTAATCACTACTTCACGATGGGCACAAGTTCTCGTGCCAGGTCTACATGCCGTAATGCCACACACATTTACAGAAGCAATGATGGATCTACAGCCCACAAGTCACAGACAGACCGGACGGACATTAAGCAGCTCCATCATATTTCACGGCTACAGAGCATTAACCCTTTCCAATCCACTGTGATGTCTGAAGACATTCTGATTAAAGGCTGTACAGCTCCGATGTCGGAAGACGTCCGGCAGGGTTTTCTTACTGTAGATTACTTGGCAGCTCTGTTGTCGGGGGCCTCTTCAGCATGTCCCATACCGCAGTATTTGCTCTAGCCAGCAGATGGCGCCATTGTATAATAGCAGAAAGAGAGCACCCCCTAGGAAACTCTGAATCCAAAATTGGATTGCAAAGGGTTAATGCCCTTATAGAAGGGTAATGATCATGAATTTTATACATAGGTCTAAAACACAATAAGAAAGGTTTTATCCTCCAAGACAAAAGGCAACACCCTGCACCACTAGTCACCCTGACACAACATTATGAAGTGGAATATTAAATATTGACATCTAAAAAGCAGTTGAAATCAGAATGTAGTGCTGCCCTCACACGAGACGATTACTGCCCGAATATCTGGAAACGGTGATTTTCAGCCATAGTCAGCCCCTGTACATACGACCGCTGAGCAAGAAATCGCTCACTTGTTGGGAGTGCCTAGTTGTCAGCGCACCTAAAAACCAAGCGACTACCGGCTGCGGTAAACAGGAAGTCAATCATCTTTGTACAACTGCCTGTTCAGTGAATGGACGCGGGTGGGCAGACGAGATCAGCGGTGCGCTCTGCCGCCATTCACCGAACAACTATCCCGTTAAATGCAGAAGAGCCCGAGCCGCTGGGACGACAGCCGGACGCTTACACACTCAACAATCGTCCCTTGTAAAGGGACCCTAAACCAAGAAATTATAATATCCTTTCATTGCATTAACTGGAAAGCTGATGCCAATCACATAGCTTCCAGATTGATGATCCAGCCACATAATTGGATTATCACAGCTCGTGTTAATAGTCATCCGGGAAGTAACGGTACGCCGTCAGGACTCGTTGCGCTGCAAATTGCTTGCTGTCGCACATTACTTTTGCTGATTGACTGGAAGCCTGTGAACAGGCTTATTGATTGCAGGGTCGCTGTCTGTATCATGTCCTATGCATTGGGGGGGGCGGGGGGGGGGGGGGGGGGGGAGGTGCTTGGTAGGTATAAATCACCAACCTACAGTACACATACACTTGGGTCTTCCATGCGAGTACTGGCCATGAATACTGTTGGACTGTTCCTACTCTTGGCGAATTGTTACGTACCCCCAAATCGTACCCATAAACAGAGTGCGATTACCCGGTATAAGTGAATGCATTTCTGTAATCATGTAATAGGTCGCCTTATGAAGCCACATGCACACACATCAGTCGATAAGGAGCAAAACACGGGCATTGAGAGATGGTGATGATTAGCATACAGAGACGGGCGCTATAGAATGAGCTCATTTCCATACAAAGCAGCGTCTTGAAGACTCCTCATAAACTCCCCTGCAGGATTATGCAAACATCGTGCATGCTAATCCTTCCATTTACGAAGTCTGCCGCCTTTACGCCTACTGTATAATATGAGGCTCAGACCGCGCATTGTGCTCGCTCTCTCATATAACCAAGAAACAGAAGTGATTGTTTGCAAATGTAAATAAAGCCAATATTTTCAGAGTGTTGTGTTCTGCCGGCGAGAAAGACGATTGCTTAATATTTCATTTCCTGTTTTATCCGGTTCATATTTACCAGGAGACTAAAAACATTAAAACATCCCCGAAACATTCTGGTGCCGAGAGCTGCGGTACATCTCAGTCACGGAAGGAGATGGTTTGGTTGCTATTGAGATGGCAAGGATGTCACCCGGCTATACCCTTATAGAAGTATGTTGGTGGCTAGCGGTATACGGCTCACTACACAAGTGGCTTTGGAAGACGCCGCTATAGGAAACTGTGTTGGACGGGGGCAACTTGTTCTGTAACTTGACAGAACAAGAATCTCTCTACATCTACTCTTCTGTAAACCCTGCTGCCAGCAACGTCTCAGCGGCGGCTTCAGATGGGGTTGTCCTCCCCCGGGGTCCTTACAGAGGATGAACCCCAGTCAAAAAGATGCTTCCAGGAAGACAACTTTTTTGCTATGAAAACTGTCCAGGAAGCCTGCTGTTCCCCGGGGGGCAGACGTCTGTAGTGGACTACGCTCATGTATACAGGGAAGGAATAGATACCATATCAGCAGCAGACCAAGGGTTGCACCTTCGGTCTCTATTGGCCAAAAAGAATCAAGCTTTGGTTTTTTTTTAGCCTATTTAAGAGAATCCCAGAAATGAAGTAGCCTAACCGCCCTTCTGCAGAGCCGACACAGCATTACTGGCCAGCCATTCAAGTAAATGGTCATTGATGTAGCGCATGGATATGTCGGGTCTGTACACACCGCACTCGATGACCTGTGTATTAGTAGGGTATATGTACGGGGGTGGCTGTCTGAGATAGGCCGCCTGCACACGGGCGGAAATCCCGCGGCGGTATTTCCCGCGGGATTTCCGCCACTGAAAGTTTGCATAGGAGTGCTTTACAATACGCACTCCTATGCAGACGGCCGCGGTTTGGCCGCGCGAAATGTCGCGCGGCAAACAAACCGGGGCATGTCCTATTTTTGTGCGGGGCACGCACTCACCCGGCCGCCGGCTCCGGGCTGCGCATGCGCCGGCTGCGCGGCAGCCGGCACGTGAAAGAGCCGGGGCCGCCAGCCGCGGGTGAGTACGCGCTCGTCCCTGCAGGCTCTCGGGTCGGGTCCCGCGGCGAAAATTCTCGCTGCCGGATCCGACCCGCTCGTCTGCAGGCGGCCATAGGGGTATGTTTTTTCTTCTACTCATTTGAAACTATGCTTGGTGCTATACAAAGTGTATCTATAGTGCGGGTGACTGGAGAGGTTTATTCTATCCCATTACCGCCATCTCATGCTGCGTTTAGATGGAGCGGTTATCGTTTAGAATATCATTCAAACAAGCGAAACCAAATGAGGATCGTTCAGTTTAATCACAAGCCGGATCAGAATCAGGGGATTCTCGTTAGTCATCCAGCTTCAGACGCCTTTGGCTCCTCGTTAATACGCGTCTCGTCAGGCGTTTCACGTAGGAACGTGTAACACTGAACAAGAAGTGAATGAGATTGCCAATGATGATTTACCTGTTGAAACAGGCTGCCAGAGCGCTAACGAGCTGGGGCAAATTAGAATCATAAGGTTCTGGTTAGGCGTAAAAGGCGCATTAGGCGGTGTTCACATGGGGCGGAAAAGCCGCAGCATTTACAGTAGATACAAAGTGCAGGAGATTTTTAATATCTCATCCCACACACTGCGGAAAAAATTCTGTATGAAACCTGCGCGGAAATTGGGGTGTGGGGCAGATGACTCTGCATCATGTCAATTATAGCACCGGGTACTCAGTGGATTTTGGCCAATAGACTTCAATGAAGAGGCAGAAATACACACCAAATCTGCAGCGGTAGTGGGGAGGGGATCTGGTGGCGATTGGAAAATAAGCAGAAAATCAGCAACACATCTGCTAAACTAGCCGCGGATCTGAAAAGCAGATTATCTGTACAAAATCTGCAGCCAATCTGCCCCATGTGAACATAGCCTTAAAGGTCTGTTATATGGGACAAACATTGGTTTAATGATCACATTTTTGAATCACTGTTCCCAATCATCGGCCGGCGTAAAGAATGTGCCCCTGACAATAAAGGTGAACTGGTTAGTATGAACCATTGCCTGCGCCGACCGCGGTACGATAACTGCAGCATGTAAGTTTTGCTATATAGTCGCATGGCTCTTGCTGCGGGCAGTTTGGCCACGTAGAGCCCTGGTGATCCAGTAACGGCTATGCTTGCCCGCAAGCTGCAATCGTTTGCCGAAGGGGTCTTATAAAATGATGAGAGACTTCAGTCTTAATGAACAGCAACGACTCGGCCCGCCCGCAGGCTACTTACCTCCTACTCCTACAATTAAACCACGGGATCATCTACAGTTTCGATTTTCGAAACCTGCCAAGGGCAGTCTTGTCTGTCGAACGGTTAAAGCTACATCCAGTGTATCATCAAGGGGAAGATTTGCTTCCGCATGCTAGATAACAAGGCTTGGTTTGTGCAGAACAAGGAAAAGTAGCCTTCTCATGCCAAAGTACACATGTAATGACTATAAACCGGGGAGGAGAGATTTATGGGAAAGATAACACTTACCTTTGGAGAACAGTTAAAATGCATTCCAGGAACTGGCAGTGTAGTAATATACATGGTTATGCAGCGGTACAAGTACAGCGTCCCGACTATACAAAAAAAACGGCGGCCAATAATGGACCTGTACAATGAAAGGGACAGTGATTAGAGCCACGTTAAGAACAATAAATAGCATTAAAAGGTTTCTAAGGCGGCTCTCACACCGGTGTTAGGGTCAGTTCAGGGTTTCTGTGTCTCTGCTCTGGAAATCCCGAACTGACCCTAACGCCGGTCTGAGAGCCGCCTAACACACGAGACATAACATTAAATTGGCTAAAGCTTCTGTCCCACTAGTGGTCAGTCTCACTAGGACATCTTCCTGTTCAACATTGGTCTTCTGAGTCAACTAGACTTTAGAAATCCATCAACCTGGTTTCCTTCACTTTATCCTTAAAGGCGTTGTCTGAATATATGTATATATATATATATATATATATATATATATATATATCTGATCTGTCACTTGACCGCGTGCAGCTTGTAATCCTCTGTGACTGGTTCACCTAGTGTAATTACCCAAATACTTTGCAGCAGTTTATCTGTATATTGCCTCCTTAATGTAATCATGTGTCAGTAAACGAGGCTTGTTGACAACTATGTCTCCTCTTATGAAAGGTCAATTAGCAGATACGGCAATGTCATCTCAACAGAAAAATCTAACGCATTACTATGAGGCCGTTCTACTCGTATTTTCAAGCTCGTCACATAAGCGCTCTCTAGGGGTGCATTCACACAGCGAGCGCAATATCAATCCGATAAAAATCGGACCAATACGTGTTTACAAACTGCGATTCTGGACGAGAGCGCCGCGCATTTTTGATGCAGATTTTCTGCACCAATTTCCCCTAAGCCTGGGTTCACACGGGGCAGATTTGCCGCGGAAATTTGTCGCGGCAAATCCGCCCGCGGCCGCTAAGCTTGGGATTAGCCAGCCATGTGGACGAGATTTCTGCGGTTTCAGAATATGCAGCATGTCCATTCTTTTTTTCATTCCGCTGCGGCCGCGCTCTCCTCTATGGGAGCGCCGGCCGCAGCGAAAGAGCAGGCGGCCGGGCCGCTTCAAAGCCGCCGCGGCTTAAACCGCGGCGGTTCTCCCAGCGGAAATCTCGCGATTTTTGCTGCGGCCAAACCGCGAGATTTCCGGCGGGATTCTGTGCCGTGTGAACCCAGCCTAAGGGGATGGTCACACAGTGGAATTTTTCCCACGAATTCCACCCCAAAAAGCTGTGTCTTTGAATTCTGTCCTGTCAAAATTCAGATGCAGAATTACAAAGTGGGAACTAAAGAGTCAGGTCCCTTTTTAAATTCCCATATCACAATTCCACACACGGGTTTTGCCCATCGACAAGGCAAATTCTGTGGGCATATCTGCGTTGAAAACTATATATAAAAAAAAAAAAAAAAGCGGACCGACGCTTTACTTGTAGGCCGAATTCACGTGGAATATTCTGCGGTGAATCCCACCGTGTGAACCTACCCCGCGGCAGATCTTACAATTCCATTCAAATTGAAGAGGTACAATCTGCTGCACATCTGCCAGCAAGTCTGCAGCAAATCAGCGACATGTGAACATACCCGTAGGCCTCATGTTCACGGGCATAATTGAATTGTGGAATCCGTACAGATCATCCACAGTTCAATATGCCCACAGACCATCATTGGGCATCCGCATGTATTTAAATACCTGCGGATGTAATTTCCTGCAACAAGGCCCATCTCTGTACGGATCCCGCAGGGATGGTTTCCATAGAAGTCAATGGAAGCCTTCCTATCTGCAGCAGAGACGCAGCTGACCCTGCGTTTATACTACGGTTCTGCGGGAAAGCAGGAGATTTGGAAAACAAAACAAAACAAAAACTGTGCATGCGCGCGGTACGCCGGCTGGTGCGCCTCCGCAGTACAGAATAAAGAAGTTCCGCCTGTGGCGGAGGAGACCCGCACCGCGTCCGGACAGGTGAGATAACGTACTTTTAGGCCTCATGCCTGCAGGCACTGGGGGAATCTGCTGCGGGATTCCACACTCAGAATCCGTGCGTGGACATGAGGCCTTAGGGTACGTTCACATGGGGAATTCACTGTGGAATTTTTTTTTCAGCTTTAGCGCCATTAATGGGCAAATTCCATGCAAGAAGTTTGTGTTTCTGCATCAGAATTCCCGGCGTGCATGTTGCCCCCTGACAGGACTAAATCCGTGTGCAGACCGGCCTAAAGATGTGGTTTTTAGGATTGGAATTTGCCATGGAAAACTTTGCAACGAACTCTCCTTGTGAACATACCAAAATCCACACCATTGGGGCAGATCCGCAGCAGAATTAACCCCTTCAATTCAAAGGGTAAAATCTGCTGTTGATCCACATCAAAAACAACGGCAAAATATACACCAAATAGTGCGGATTTTGAAGCATTTTTTTGGGTTGATCCAACCAAAATCCACAACATGAGAATGCACCCTTGGACAGCTTTCAGAAAACTATTCCAGTGTGCTGTGTCTAGAATGGCGCTGCAAGCTCAGTTCTACATAAGCTGCCATCACACTGGCGAGAAAATTGTGGGATTTTTGCGTGAAGAGAGTGAGAAAACGCAGAATTTTGAAGCCAATGCTTTTCAATGTCTTGATTCCCGTCTGCAATGTTGTGAACTGTGTAAATTGCATGTCCACTCTTTCTGCGTTTTGCTATTTTTTCTCACCCATGCTTCCCCATGGAGCCTCCGATTTATCGCGTGGCAACACACCAATTAGCAATTTTCGAACGATGTGTCTTTAATATGAGCAACGTCTGTTGTCATCTATCACGCGAGAAAAACGCAGGCTGCGGCGATGCATTTTTTTTCTTCAGGAAAAAGCATCACTGCTGCTGAAACATCATGGCATAAACAAAAGTTGTGATCCTGCCAGGTCTTCCTCGCGGTGATATCACGCTCACCAGTGTGAAGGAGTCCTTAGCTGAATGAATCGGATACTGCAGCACCTTTCCAGCTGGCTGCATAGTGTAAACAGCAGAGCTAGCTCCGGTCACAATTAAGGACGGCAGTTCGTGAATCCACAATAAATGTGGTCTCTGCGTCGTCTATTTACCGGAACACATTCCAGAACCCAACACCATTTTCCAAATTCCACTCCCTTTGGTCGTTCAGACCGTGCGGGCATTTACACTGAATGATTACACTAAGCAACACAATTTTTGTCACAGATAGGCGGCTTATAGTAACTTTAGTGCGGTGAATTCAAATAGGATATCCATTTTTTCTGCCACGTAAGGTTTTCCAATTATGGGGAATAATGTAATCCAATTGCTGTTATATTGTAATTTTTGGAAATCTGCCTATACAAGTAATCTAGTCGGCTCGCCGTTAACCTGCTTAATAGAAAGAACAAAAGTGGTTGAGCAACTATTTTGCAATCACTGTTACAGACTGTGCGCTGACAGAACACTATAAGGGTAGGTTTATGTAACATATAGGGTATGTTTCCTCGTGGCAGAAACACTGCTGATCATCCACCAGTAAGATGTGATTAATGAACTGTGTTTTTACAGGTCATTGGTCAGACTAAATAAAAGAATCCAAATCATAATACAAAAATACATGTTTAGTATCGCTGCGTCCGTAAAAGTCCATCTATCAAAGGAACACATTTATCCTGCACGGTGAACATCATCCGAAAAAAAAAAAAAATTAAGAACGCCAGAAATGTGCTTTTTTGGTCATTCTGTCTCAAAGAAAAAAAAAATGCAATAGTTATCAAAATGTTGTATGTGTTACAAAATGGTACTAACGCAAACTACAGGACGTCCCACAAGAAATGCGTCCTTGTACAACTATGTGGATGGAAAAAAAAAATTATTGCACGCAGAAGATTGCAGGAGAAAGTAAAAAAAATAAATAAAAGTAGTACAGCAAAAAAAAACCCCAAAAAACCATAAGTTTGGTATCATAGTAATCGTTCGTACTGGCCCTTGGAATAAAGTCATGTAATTTTTGTTGCATTTTGTTTGGCGTAGAAGCACCAAAACATGGTGGAATTCCTTTTTTTTTTTTTTCAATTTAGAACTTTTTAAAAGTTTTTTAGTACATAATATGGTACATTAAATAGTACCATTTAAAAATACAACTCATACCGCAAAAAACAAGCCCTCATACAGCGACGTCGATGGATAAAGGAGTTACAATTTTGTAAACCGAAAAAACAAAAAAAAAGGGTTGGTCACTAAGGGGTTAAATAACTTGAACATGGGACGTGCTGCTAATATTCAGTTTTACCAGTGTAATCGGCAGGTTTTAATTTTACAGAAACATCAATTACTTTGTAACAAATTTTTTTTAAATTTGTTGCCCAGTGTCATCGTTCAGATTCCGTCGAGAAACTGCAGGATAATCGTTCGTGTAAAAGTGCCTCAAATTCGTAGATTGTGTTGGATAAGTAGCGTAATTCTTTGTAAGATGGGAAGGTAAGGATGTGGCGATGCCAATTACATGTTTTTTTTTTGCTTTTTAATGTTTTTCAATATTATTGTGTAAGGGGAGATTAAAAAAATAAAAAGTTCTGTAAACCCACTCAAGAGGACGTGGTCAATAATGACCGCGGCATCTGTGGTGTTAAACGGTGTAGAAGAAGGATTAGATCAGGAAGTGCTCATCTTTTCATCTCTTTTCTGTGTGACCGAGTTATACTCAGGGAGTGATAAGCTGAACAAAGGTCTATGTCACTGCTCCCCTTGGACAGGAGGTCAGGAAGGTGAATCACAGGTAACTGATGCCTGCTCCCCCTCCCACCGCTGCACACAGACTGAAGTGACACTTGTAAATTCAGTATTCCTGCTCTCACTTTAAACAGCTGTAGCTCCAGCTCTAACGCACCTACAGATGCACTGTAGGTGTCATTTTAAAGGTAAAATTCTTTTTGTGAAAAGCAAGACCAAAAAGCCATGTTAGAACTGGACTTACAACCGTTTCAAGTAGAAAGATATCCGATTAGTTGTTCCCTGAGAGACAAGCCACGATCATGTGTGTGGAACAAGCTTCACTCGCTAAATACACAAACATTCGGCTGAGCAAAACTTTGTGTACCGGAGAGCCGGGGGAAACAACATCAGAAGACAACAGTTTGTCCAAGTTATTGAAGGTGTATGGGCACCTTAAGAAGTGAAGCCAGACAATGGGGCCTATTTAGGAACCCCTGGTCACCAGAATTATGAAATCCACATTACTCAGTTTTGGTGCATATGACAATACAGCGACTTTTGGAGTTTGCACTCAGCACCCCACCGCTTGTTTAAAAAGTGAATGGGGCCTAGCTTTAGAAGGCATGGCCGAGAGCACCCATCACTTTTGGTACAGTCTATGCTAGAAACTGGCGTACAAAATAATGACTCTGCCTCCTAGCTTTAATAGGTTTGTCATTTGGCGCATGGAGGTGCTGCATCTCTTAATACGTATGTCTCTGGTAGATGGGTGCAGAATTTACTGAGGGTGCTTTTACATGGGACGGTCCGTCGAGCCACAGATGTGTTGGAGAGACGGCCCAGCCGATACAAGAAAATATTACGGAACCTAAATGTCGCAATAATTTACCTTTTCAACAAGTCGCCGCAGCGACACCTCTTCCTCTGCTTTTACACGGAACGGTACGTCATTCAGTTTTGTGCATGCAGAAACAGAATGGTGAAGGAGAAGCGAACAAGTCCTCATCGTGGTTCAGTCTATCCACGCATTTACACTGAACGATAACACTGGGCAACAAATCAAAAAAATATTTTTGCAACAGAAAGTAATTGATGTTTCTGTAAAACTAAAACCTGCTGATTCCACTGGTAAAACTGAATAGCAGCAGCACGTCTCATGTTCAAGTTATTTAACCCCTTAGGGACCAAGCTTTTTTTTTTGTTTTAAAAAAATCGTTAACTCCTTTATTTATCCATCAACGTCGCTGTATGAGGGCTTGTTTTTTGCAGGACAAGTTGTAGTTTTCAATGGTGCCATTTAATGTACTGAAAAACTTTAAAAAAGTTTTAAATGGAGTAAAATGAAAAAAAAAAAAAAAGGGAATTCCACCATTTCTTGTGCGTCTTGTTTCTACGGGCCACATACTGCAACAAAAATGACATAACTTTAATCTATGGGTCAGTACGAATACTATGAAACCAAACTTTAGTTTTTTTTCTGTACTACTTTTATTTTTTTCCAAAGACATTTAATTTTTAAAAAATGTTCTGCCGCCATATTCTGTGTGCAACAACATTGTTATTTTGCCGTCCACGTAGCTGTGCGAGGGCCTATTTCTTGTGGGACGTCCTGTAGTTTGTATTAGTACCATTTTGGAATACATATGACTTTTTGATCACTGTTTATTGATTTTTTTCTTGGAGACAGAATGACCAAATAAGCGCATTTCTGGCGGTCCCAATTTTTTTTTTTCGAATGACGTTTACCAAATCGGGGTAATTAATGTATTACTTTGATGGATCGGACTTTTACAGACGCAGAGATACCAAACATGTATTTAGTCTAATCAATAACCTGTAAAACCCAGTTCATTAATCACAGCTTACTGGTGGATGATCCGCAGTGTTTACACCACATGGAAACATACCCTATATGTTACATAAACTCGGCACACACTGTGTAAGGCCCCCTGTTCATGCACGAGGCGGAATACCGCTAGCGATATTTCGCCCCCGGAGAGCACGGGAGAGCTGTCAGTTCTCTGCGGTGAGCCTGACCGCTAGACTCACCGAGGAGAATCGCGACAAATCGCAGCATGTCACGATATGATTCTCCGCTTGTAGACGCTGCACTTTCCATAGCAATGCTGTGGAAAGTGTGCACTGCTTTACTCGCGGCTAGATTATCGCGAGTAACGCAATGCAATATCGCCCATGGACAGGAGGCCTAACAGTGTTTGCGAAGTAGTTGCGCAATCAGTTTATTTTTTTATTAAGCAAGCTTAATGGTGAACCTACTGAATTAATTGTATGGGCATATTTCAAAAAAACACAATATAACAGCAATTGGATTACATTATTCCTCATAACTGGAAAACCTTACGTGGCAGAAAAAAAACCGGATATCATATTTGAATTCAGCGCACTAAAGTTACTATGAGCCGCCTATTTGCTTATCCGCTACAAAACTTGTGTTGCATAGTGTAATCTTCAGATTCTCGCAGGATTACAAACAATTTTGAATTGCGGAATCTGCATTAGACTTCACACGGACGATCCGCTGCATTCCGCACAAATTTAAACCAATCAAGTCTCCTCATGTTCGCTCAAACTGTGAATTTCCGTGAGCATGCTTTATTTTTCGCGGATTCCATGCAGACGACCTGTGGCCCTTCCGTAATTGAGAGGTCGATGATTCTGCGTCATCGCTAAGCAGTGACGCGGAGCCTCGACCTCAGAAAAAGCAGGCATTTAAAAAAAAAAAATATATATATAAATAAATAGACCTGTACTGCGCATGTCCTACAGAGAGCCGTGCGGACAACCTGCAGTAAAGCTAATTCACGGACGTGGGCCGGGGACAGGGTCGGCTTCCGCTGTGGGCTTCCACATGCGTAATCCGACCCGTTGGTGTGCAGCCGGCCTTAGACCAGCGTGCGTAAAGCCAGTCCAAGTAAATAAGCCTAACGTGTTTATTTTCTAGTGCACGTAGTTATCACAAGATCCTCTGCAAGCTATTAAAACGGAACGAGTGTGAAACCTGCTAGTCGAGGAAACACAAGATAAAGACGGATATGTAGTCATTGCCCTGCGGAGGAATATGTGGATCTGACTTGTAATAAATACAAGAAACTATCCTTGCAAAAGTTTTGTTCATGACTTTTTACTTACTTGTACTTTAGAAATAACCATTGGAGCGTCCATAGTGCCACAAGAATCAATCCATTAATTTCACAAATGGAAAAGGCCCACGCAACCCGGTCAAAATGGTCAAAAAACACATCCGGGAGCGGACCTTCCTCGGTCTTATCAGGCACACGTTCATGGACAATAGAGATCATCACCGTGGTGAAGATAAAACAGCAAAGTGCGTAGAGGAAGGCTATTAAGGTTTTATTCCACTCGTTGGGAAACGCCTGGGAACGATCCACCTCGGGCATGGGAATCTTTATCATCTCTTTCCGAACTCCGTTTGGCATCCCGTTTTTCTTGGCTTTGCTGGTGAAACTATGATTGTTGGAATTGATATCATCTTTGATGTAAATATGTCCGTTCGCGTGTCCGTTCTTATGCTCCTCTATGTGGTTCTCGATTTTCAGGGTCTCTATCATCTCCAGCAACTGCCGTCCATTATCGGATGACACGCGTGACAGCGGCGGCTTTTTAAAATCCCCTTGTGTTAACCTGAGCAATCCTTGGCCATTGAGAGATTTAAAGGTCTCGGAGTATTCTTGTAGACCTCTCTTTGTCAACCAGTCAGCGACCTCCTTGGGTGACCAGTACATTATTTCCTTCATTTTCCAATGGCGGCTGCGTTTGTATATTCTACACAATCCGATTATAATTGTAGAAAACCAGCAAAAGTCCTTTTCGTAACTTTCTCATCCTGTCTCAGATGTAGCTCTATAGAACGGAGGATCCGGTATACGTAGGGGAGTACTTTACATGACGGACCACGTGTGGAGACATAGAAGGACGAAGAGACGGTCAGCTGCAAAAAAAGAAGAGAAAAACAATCAGACGCATGACTTAAGGACGGATATCATTTTACGCGAGAATCTCACTTGTGTGTCCGTGCGGACGGGTTGGCAATGCCCTCACCAGCTCGTTGGCGATCATGCAGCCTGTATAGACTGCACGATTCTCACCGACATGAAACAATATTCTGAATCGTGGAGCACTGAATAGGTGAATTAATTTGATTAATTGCCCAGCCCTAAAAAAAGAACGTAAATGTACGTCCTATGGATGGCACGGGCTCAGAAGCTGTGCCCGTGCCATCTGCTGCAGCAGTTGCTGGCTGTGACTGACAGCAGGGTTCCCCATTGCAACAGCAGGGATTGGTGAGAACACCGATCCTCGCTGTTAAACCCTTACATACTGTGATCAATATTGATTGCAGCATGTAAAGGGTTCACAAAGGATGGGCGATCACGAAGGGAGGGTGCTTGATGTCATTGCAGAGAGCTGTCAGGCTGCGAAGACAACCTGAGAATTGCATCTGAGTCTGCCATGGCCTACGATCGCTAACAGCAGCAATAATACATTTGCATTACAGAATTCTGACACAGAATCACCTAAAAATAGGACATTCAGCGATTTTTCAATCTCAGAACACTGGTCCAAGCGGGAAACAAATTAAAACCAATGTGTTCTTTTCATGCGTGATAACTGATCATATCGCAATCTGTCAGATATCGCGCGTGAAACTCCGTTACATTAATTTTGTGCTGGCAAACTACAGACAGGCTTTGTATGCACTCAAAGATATACATATGTGCAAAAAAAATATGTTACCGATATATCGCAAGATACACCAAATAGACAGCATAACCATTATTTACGAGCCGCAGAAAATGACACGACCTTTCCCATTAGAATGGCATTCTTACATGTAATTAACCCGGGAAAAAAAAAAGAAAAGAAGAATCTAATCTTTCTCCATTTATAGTTGTGGAAAGCGGGTGGAGGCTTTGTATCCGGAAAGGAGACACATGGGAAAGGTTATTTTCCTTTCCGAAAACATTTGTAACACATTTGTAGCCATGAACTACGGAACAGAAGACGGCAAGAAGTTTTTATTATTTTCCAGAATTGACAGCCAAATGTTACAGTGTCAGTATAAACGGAGTGTGTCATATATAGTATATAGGAAACCACACAGGAGATGCCGCCTTCCTGCCACTTCCTATGCCGGGCCAGATAAGACCATCTCCCTTATGGTTTACAGCATGAAGCTGGTGACTCCTTATACGACATGCTACATTATTACGGACACAATAACATTTAACAGTCAATTCTGGAAAAACAACAAAACCAACAACCTGCCGTTTTGTGTTCCATCTGAACGAGCCAACGTTGTATCTTCCTGTAGAACTCGAACATCGTTCACTCACTCACAGACATATTGGCATGTCTAGACGGACCCTTAGGCCTAATGTCCATGGGCGGATTTGATTTGCGGAATCCACAATTCAAAGTGCCCATGGGGAAGCATTGCCATCCGCAACAGATTTGATTTGCGGACCGTTTGGTGCAGAAAACCAATTGCAGCTTCATTTCAGTGCAGATTCCGTGTGGACGGGCTCGATAGAAGTCAATGGGTGCGGCCGATCCGCAGTGAATCTGGAAATACAATTGCAGATGAACTGCGGATTTGAGGATTAAAAAGCAATTAAGGAGATTGGGTTGCGGATTTTTTTCAGCGCAGATGATCCGCAGTGCATCTGCACGGAAATACCATTGCATTCATGATCTCCTGCAAACAATTAAAAATAGTTTCCGCAGGCCATCCGCCGCCGAAATCCGCATGCGAAATCTCACCCACCTATGGGCATGAGCACTCGGCAGCCTCTAGTGAGCGCAGAGCCATTAAAGTGGCATTACCTGACCAGCGGTGCGGCGCTCACTAGAGGCTGCCGAGTGCCCGATGAAAGAAGCGCTGGCAGCACAAAGACTTCGGAGGGGAGCGTGGGGTCTACTGCAAACAGCTGATTTTGAGCCAAAATCCGCACGGATGCTGTGAATTTTGACTGTCTTGGATGCAGAATTTTCAGCAGCATTTTCACTACATGAAGATGTACCCCCGACAGCTTTTTTTGGACAAAACATTGCAGTCAAATGTTAAGGTCAATAGCAAATTATCAAGTGTGTAAATCTACATAATTTTAGTTTTTTAGAGTATTTTCTCCCCAAAATATAGCATGCTCTGTTTTTTTTCTGACATTCCTCCCATTGGCTTCTCCATAGCACTTGAAATAATGGCAGAAAAAAAAATTATCTTTCAAAAGGTTACAAAATAAATAAAAAAATACTATAAAAAGTGATAATAAAAATGCTTGAGACACACAGCTTAATTTTTTTCCAAACATGTATTTAAAACCATTGAAAAAAATGTGTAAAGGGCCCCCTACTGGATTGTGTGGCCTATAGTAGAGTCAGGAGAGAACGCGCATTTACACAAGGCTGAAGACCGCCAAATGCTGCAATTAGATGGCAGTGAAAATTCACATTTTTTACTTCTGCATTTTGTGGAATAAAAGAATTCATTCAAACCATCAAAAGTGTCTAAAAGCCCTCAGGAACCGATAAATCTCTCTGCAGAAGTGTAGCGGCTGGTAATAGCTGGAGATGGGTTTTAAATGCGTCTCTGCGGCACCAGTGACTGTCGCCGGATGAACGCGAAATCCTTCACCATGTCAAGCGGCTGCCTTCAGGACATCCTTATTTAATACACGGCTAATGACATTAAGACGTCACACGGGTGAGGCCATCAATCACCGGACGGATATCCGTAAGCAGCCGGCTGAAGAATGATGCCTACTAGTCTGCTTTCACCAACTTTTGGCGGAGACATCACGGTTTCCGAACAGGAACGGATGCGATCAGAGGTGTTAATATCAATTAGACATACGTAACGACAAGCAAACACTATCAAAAAGATAATATATACACAAAGCAGGACACACAAGATATAGTGCGACCATAGATGTACCTATGACAACCTCACCTGCATTTTTGTGCCCGCTTTACGGATAAGTACCCCAATCCGACTGCAGGTCTCCTGACCAGAACTCCCAGCATCAGAGGTCCCTGCGATGCTGACAGTTTGGGTCAGTTGACCAGCGTTAGGGCTGAGGTACGTGTCCGTAATGTAGGCACAAAAATACACTTTAATACGCTTGTGTCAAGCAGGCCAAGGCTAATTTCACACGGGCGAGTGCATTATGTGCGATTTCCTCGCGGGTGGCGAGGCGTTTTTGCGTCAGGGAGGTAGTGATCCTCCGCCACAGCTGGGGATCGCATAGTGTTTCCAAAGGGAAACCTCGCATCGCACTCACGTGCTAAAAAATGTTTAGAGGGTTGCCATCTTCGGTGCGGCTACACTGTCAGTTGATGGTGACAGATGGTGCCCCAACTTCCTTCCTACTGCTAGGTCTCCGCACTGGATATAGGTGGAAGTGGTCGTCAGTCCTTTCCTCTCGTTAGCATAAGAAGCCAACGGCCTATTTAGACACACACATCTCGCATTAATCTGTGTTGGTCTGATTCAGATCCTTTGTGCGGCGGCTCCTGATCTCACTGCCATGGTTTTAATAAATGTCACCTCCGTCGCCAGCTATCTGAGATGAGTTCATCTGCTCTACTGAAAGAAACAGCCGCGTCCTTTTATCAATTAGTTCATTACACGGAAGTGAAACAGAAGCGCTAACAAGCTTTATAATCGCTCCAAACAAACGAGGACTGGTTGGATCAGTGTTTTGCTGACACTCATTTAGTCATGTAAAATATGCCACAGAACATTACACATTAACAATGGCACAGCAGCCGCGTGAGCCAAGTGCCACCCATGCCAAGTACAGCGCAACCACCTCAAGGGTTCTTCAGTGCGGCACTGAACTCTTTACACCATTTCCTGCAAAACCGAACCACAAGTATGAGAACGGCTTCTCCTCCTCCTCCTCCTCGGCCGGGTGCAACCACCACAAGTAGAACATGGGATACATAGTAAACAGCAAAACTGGGGAAAAGTAACAAAACACACAAAACTTGCTGAGAGCAACTCAAATGTTTCTATGAAAGTATCATTAAAAAAGAAACAAAAAGCAAAAAAAAAAATCCAACAAGAAAAGCCAGCAAAAGCAAAACAACAAAAAGGAGCAGCCGAATGTATCTGGACGGCTCGCCGTTGGATATGAACGGTACAGATGTATTTTCCCCCTCACACCGTCACTAGGCAACGACACGGCATCCGGATTGTCAATTGCGGGAGGGCTGCGGGTCAGACGGATTCCATCGACCTCAATGGAAGCCGTCCGTGCGGAATCCTCATGATAATAGAGCATGCTGAGATTTTTCCTCCGCTTGTGGAAATCGGATTTCCATTCCGCAAGTGTGTAGAAAAAAGCATTTTTACAATGCATGCACCTAATGGTATTTGGTGCGGATGCCGACCGTGGATTCCGCAACGCAAATCTGTTCGGTTAGCACCGGCCAAAGGCCGGGCTCACATGACCATACGTTACGCTGCGTAGAAATCGCAGCGTTTTACTAGCGGAGGGTACAGTGTATCCCTGCGTATTGTTGTGTTTTTGGCTGTACTTGAACAGCGCATTTTACGCACACGCCATCATGTACCGGCTTCCTGGCATTTTTGAATTCCCATTTCTTAGCAACACGCATAAAAAATTCTGTGCAAACACAATGTAGTCGTGTATGATCAGCGTTCCGAAGGCATCCATACTAAACAATAGGGCTGTATGCGCGGAATATGTAGTAAAATAAAATGTTCTTTTTTTACGTGCGTAATATATGCAATAAAAATATGCAAGTTTGAAAGGAACAATGAAAATCCGTGTCCTTCTATTGAAGCCATTCGCCGCTTATTATGCGTGCGCACATACTACGACCTTATGAGTGGATTTGGCTCGATACGATATCAGTAAGGGTTTCAGATCGGCTTCTGATGAGCCGCAGAAGGTGAACGCATGTCATTGCTGGAAAGGTGTGTACAGCGCTGGGGAAGATGTTGGCGCCATGTAGGCAACAGAAAGAAATGTGCAAATTACATACATTTGGAAAATATTGGGTTTAAATACTGCAGAGGCAGATGGATTTTTCTCCAAACACAGTTTTCTACCGGTACTTCTAGTCCTGCGGGCCTCCTGCACTTGGAATCCGACTCGCTCATTTGAGCCCGGCCTAATAAGTTCAAGCTGTGTTCTTTTTCCTGCTTGATTACACAGTGTTCACGCATCTCCTGGCGTATTTCGTGTGCATTTACGCATCTCCATTGACTTCTGTGGAGACTTTTGGTGCACAAATGTGCAGGAAAGAAGGAGCATGCTGCGTTTTTGTTTTTTTGTTTTAATTTTGGCGAGTCCAAAATGTGCAAAAAAATCTGCGCATGTGAACCGATTCATTGAAATCAACGCGTTCCATTCACTGCATAATGCATGTGCAAACACGCTCATGTGAATCCGGCCTTAAGGAGCGCATGTGGCCGCCAAGACACTGAGCAGGATATCACTTACTTGTCAGGGGTTGCTTGGCTTTTAGCAGAACTGAAAACCAAGCGACTGTTGCGCCGTGTGAACAGGCAGTTGTTCATCTATAAATCACTGCCTGTTTACTATGAATGGAGGCAGGCGGGGGGAGGGTGCGAAATGATCATTGGCCTGCTCCGCCTTCATCCCCAGAACAACTTCTGCTCCTATGTAAAATATGAGAGTGATAGTTGGGCGGTCGTCTCGTGTATAGGTGCCCCTTCCGTACAACACCTTATTGATGACCAGTAGTGGCTACGTACGGTTTCTACACATCAACCTTTACATGATATATTATTGACTAGAAGACACAAATACCAGAATAAGTTGACGGCACGTCAAGAGTTAAAAGCTCGGTTGACTCAACAAGAAACACTTTGCTAATATTTTGCTACATTTCCCAGAAACAATTAGAAGACAAAACATTTATTGGCGGCTTTAGAAGAAAAGTCAGTCTGGTAAATAATCCAACGAGACAAAACCGCCATCAGGTCGCACACAAGTGCCGTTCTGTTCCATCTACTTCCCAAAACCGGACAAGCTTTAATTTATACCCTTCCCTTTTGGGTCCAATGGCAGCTTCAGGGCGACTATAATAACCGAATGTGACAGTAGGTGTGTGACCGGGGGCTCCGATAGTCACGCATCACTCAGGAGCAAGGCCTTAAAGAATGTAACATTTGTAAGGTTTTGACAGAAGACTCGAGGACGCATCACGGCGCCTTTCCTTTTAGAGTGCTTTCAGTCATTTTTGGGGGAAAACCGCTGTAGTTTCTGTGGCAATTTTTTAGCCCAAACTAAAAAATAGATTTAAAAGGAATCTGTCACCTACTTTTAGCCCTATGAGCTAACTTTAAGGGCTAAACAAAGGTGACCTGCTGAGTCGGGGGTTCGCAAGAGACTTCTGGCGTTGATGGGGAAGACAAGTATAAGACATCCCTGGATTCAGCCCATAAACGTAGCTCATAGAGCTAAAAGAAGGTAACAGTCTCTTTAAATTGAAGCATAATATGATATATAACAAGGAAGGACTTCTATAACTACCTTCTGGACTTCTGGCTTTGGCTCAAAAAACTGCAGCAGGATTTTCCCCCCAAAAATAGTTGTGTGAGAATACCTACACACGGGCGAGTGCGATACGGGGCCACGAAACTTGGCCCCACATCATGCTCGCCAACGTGCGTTTTTACACCAATGAAAGGCATTTTTCTGGCAAAAGCGCCTCTCATCACTTCGGTGAAGTAGCGATTCTTGGTGCGGCTTTCGAGCGCGTATGAGGATTGGCAAGTATTTCCTATTGTTTTCAATGGAAAACCTTGCATCGCCCTGCAGGCGACGTGTTTTACGATCCCATTGAAAACAATGGGCGAGGAGTTTTGAAGAATGCAAAAAAAATATAGGACTTGGAGCGATTCCCCCCCTCCCCCCTTTTCAAAAAAAGTAACCTGGATGGAATGGACCCTTTCATTTTTTGTTTTTTTTAGGCTGCCTTCACATCTGCGGTCGGGGCTCAGTTATCCTGCTCTGTTCGGGGAGCAGCAAAGCAGAATCCCCTGGCCGAATAGGTCTATCTTATGACAGAACTGAACAGGCCAAACAGACCCCTTAGACTATAATGGCGTCCGTTCTGTTTACGCTCAGTTGGCCGGCATGTTACCAGAAGACAAAGTGCTGCCTGCATGCAGAGCTATTTCTTCTACTATTCTGTGCCGAATCTGTGAGGGAACCTGTGAACGGAGCTTCCAGCGCAGGTGTGAACTCTGCCTAACATTGTACGCTATGAGGCGATGCTACAGAAGGATTCGCTTTGTGTACGGTACGCCATGGCTGCACATGTGCGGTTCTAATATACAGCTACAGGTCAACCAAACTAAAACACAAATCCATTAAGAAATGGATCATAGCGGCTATCTAACTGGCATATAGCAGCTAACCATCCCTTTTTTTTTTACTGATCTGTTAGCTTCAGTTTGCATCAAGAAAGAAAACTGAACTAAAGCAAACAAAGCATTCACTTTTACTGAAAAACCATTGAAATCAATGGGGGAAAAAACAGATCAGTTTGTTTCAGTTTCACTTCTGCTCCATACTACCTACTCTACCTCCTATAGAAGTCAATGGAGTTACTCAAACAGCGAAGCCCAGCGAGCCATGCCGTTTCCATCAGACTAGCCACCTCGTCTTTAGTGGTCTTTCTGTCTTAGCCATGTTTAGCTGACATGGTAATACCCCTATAATAGGAAAGGGTCTTTACCCTTTGCAAAAAGCTTCCTATATTCCAGAGCCCTCACCAGAAGTGTGATGAAGAGTACAAGAGGTAGTGGATGTCTTACACGAGACGTAAGAAGAGAGTTCAGTTATGCCATGGACTAAGCCTTTAAGCATCTTATGATGCATTATAAGACATGTGACTCCTTGCAGAGCCTGTGCAATACAGAAGAAGAAAATCAGGACGGGTTAAGATGACAAATGCTGTTACACAACTGCCAAGACATACTTCTTCCCTAAATACACTTGGAAAGTAAGTGTTAACCTATGGAAGGGTGTAATGCTCCTGTAATGGTACCTTGTACTATGCCTGGGTGCAACGTCACTACTAGGATCGCCATCTGTATAGTCCAAAGGTGACGCCCGCAGGCATAACACACACATTAGGCTACGTCATTACTCCGAGAAGGAATTGTTTCAGCTTGGCTTAATAGAGGGGGAATTTCTTTATGGAGGAGCTTTAATAAAGAGGGTAGAACTTCTCCCATGAAACTCTGTGTGTTATCCACGACCAAAATCAATTTCGGCAAACACAAATGCGGAAACAATTGTGTATTATGTAACATAACCCTGCCTACTAAGAGAATACCTACAATGTAGCGGCTCTTGTCCGGGAATTATCCATTGTATTCAGCCATGTTTAAACATTGGAACAGATATAATGGAGTACCGGCTGTACAAATGTGTCCGCAAGTAAACAACCCACTATTCCCATGAAGATCTGCCAACGCATTGCAGCAGATGGAAATTAACGTGGTTCTCCACCTTGGACAGTCCTTTGTCGTTAAAAGGGGTGGCGGGACCGTAAGCCGACGGGGACATCCAGCCGCAAGGTCAAAACCACCGCAGGGGAAAATAAGCATTACACGCTACCCACTGAACTCATCGGGCCGGCCATGCAATGCGCACACAGACTTATGGGCCTTACTGGTTGATAGAAGGGGTCCTTCTAGACATTCCCTTTTACTCTTAGAACATGGTATTTCTGTAGAAGAGCCGCTGTCCGATACCTCGTGGGAAAGAAAAGGAAATATCCACCGTGCTGGTTCCCACAGACGGGATTGTCAGTGCATCCCATATACAAACTGGCCCCTAAAGACTGCATGGTGTAATATTACTGCCAAGTACACTACAATATACCAGTATATGGCCAACTTTCAGACTGATTTTCCAACATGGTGGCGCCATATAAAAAGGGAAGGATCACAATGGGCTATATAGAATAAATATAAGCAAGGCAAAACTTATAGGTAAAATTAGAAGATTAAAAAAAGGGGTCTTTGTTACTGCTGCGTGTGGACCAACAAGTCCTTGGCAGTGCGGACCCGGCCCTGTGGGCTGCCTTTCATCTCATCTCATATCCTTATAAATGCCAAGTAGTAGAAATTTGCACTTGAATCTCGTCAGTCTTCCCTGACTAGTTCCAGCAAACGCCTATCTAGTCAATCAGGTTGGTGCTGATGTGATCACCAGAAACCTCCATTACTACAAAAAAAAAAAAAACAGTCAACAGTAATTAGTGTGCAATCAATCTAGGATTGCCAACGAATCCAAACCATCCTTTCTTGAAGGAGCAGTCAAGCACTGGAAGTCCACTACTCCAAATCCTTCCTGCATCAGCAGACACTGATTGCATGCCGATGTGGCCACGTTCAATGCATCTAATGTGGATCTCCAGGTAGCAAAAAGATCTCCATTAGGCCTGATGTCCACAGGCATGCATGGATTCTGCATGGGGAATTCCGCATGGAATCCACCCGTGCCCATGGCCGATGATCCTGCAAACCTGTCCGTGTCTTGAAGTTCTGTACTACGAATGTGTGTGGAAGTGACTTTTTTTTTTTTAACTCCTGCTTTTCCCGTGGAACCTGCCGCCCGTCCGGCTTTTATTGAGACTTCAACGGAGGCCGTCCATGCAAAAACTGCAGTAAAATGGAGAACACTTTGATCTTTCATCTGCAAGCGGAAGCCGCAATTAGTTTTCGCTCTTGTGCATTAAAAACCATTTTTTCATAGTATGCTATGGAGGTTTATTGCTGCGGAATCCGGAGCAAACATCCGCCCGTGGACATAAGTCTATTACTATGAGCTACACTCCCATTGAACAGAAAAACCAGGATGATCCGCTTGCATCCACCAACTGTTGTGCAGCGACCAACAATGAGGTTTCGGGCGTGCAATGAAACTAACACTGGTGGAAATTTACACCTAGACAGTGGCAGAAAATGTATTAAACTTGGATCAAAGTATCTCCCATATGAAGAATTGAAAATGACAAAGTGTGTGTATTAGTATGCAAATTATGGGGTCCCTTGTTATGCAAAATGCTACATTGTGTTAGATAATAAGCTGCAAAGTGTGTTATGCAAGTGGCCTATTACATGGAGCGATTCGCTCAGATATTGGTAACCTGAACGATAATCTGTGTAAACGCCTACAGAATGAACACTAATTTGTCGCGCAGGCATAAAAGCCAGGCGATGATCGGCCCGTGTAAACAGACTGTTCATCTATGATCGACGGCCTGTTTGCTGTGAATGGAGGGGGGCGGCCGGAAGTGATCTCCAGCGCGCTCCACCTCCCTTCACTGAGCGATTACTGTTGGGAAGACTGTGGGACGCTGAGGGCCCGACAGTCGGCCCGTATAACAGGACCCCAAGAAGGTCCTTCTTTGTTGACAAATTGACGCACACACTATTGTGCCCGGAGCGGACTGGTTACCTAGCACACGCTGAAAACCATTTAATTACCTTTAGCTTCAATAGGAAATTTTGCATGTGGGATAGGAGCCAATGTTCACAAGGTCATTAATTAACTAGATATCAGATAGAAAAGCCTTAATACTAAGGGCCGGATTCACATCTACGTTGGAGCCTCCGGTCAAAAGTTCTGTCGCAGATCAAACTCAAAAAAGCGGAAGAAAAAGTCCTGGCATGTATGGGAGGACAGTATGACAAGTTTAGTATATTATTGGGTCCCATCATTCAGGCAGCCGGGCTTGGTCTCCACTGCAGGAGGTCGGTGGGAAGCTTTCAGTAGCATCAAGCAGTCCTCCATTTTTTCACAGACCTACTCTATAATTTATTAGGATTGCGATTTCAAAGACGTCCGGACACGATGATGTCACTATACAAGATTATTAAAAGAAACGTAACTTATTTTGGATATCGGAAAATTGCCAAAAAACTGAAACCTGGACAGACATCAAATAAGTGCTGGCAGAGCAGCAGGTATTACCCCTCAACCATTTAAATGGGTTTTCTGGGACAAACTTAAAGGGGTTGTCCCGCGCCGAAACGGGTTTTTTTTTTGTATTGAATTAGTATCCTGCAGAATGAGTCTATATAACAAGTTTCAAGAACAGTGTGGACACATCAGTATTGTTAGAGGGGTATCCCCATTTCAGACTTATGGATATGTCACACAGGTTTGCTAGGTGCAGACCCCAGAGGTGACCCAGCACCGATCTCCAGATCTTATCTTCCCCAATCCGTGGCCAAGAGTACGTAGCAGATTCCGCACATGGGAGGCCCCCAGTGGATGCCAGCTGTGAGGCTGTCAAGTAACTATATTGCGTATGACTGCAGAGGCTCGCAGGCGGTCATGCGCAGTACTTGTTTTTCTTTGTATTTCCTGCGACGATGTGGGTACCCGCAGCCCATACGCAATTTTAATTGCGTATGGTCTGCGGGTTGCATGCATCCACTGACATCAATGGAGGCCATCCGTGCGAATCTGTGATAATATAGAGCATGCTGCGGTTTTTCTTCCTCTCGCAGGTATGAAGGAAAATTCTAAGCTACACGGCTTTTAATGCCCGCATTTTACCATGGATTGTCTGTGCGAACGGCGATTGTGGAATCCGCAATTCAAATCTGGTCGCATTAGACCGTCTTACACGGTTTCTATTATTCCTGGAAGAGCAGGTTTAAAGGGACGCAGTCAGTAAAACTCCATAAACGATACTGTTCCGGGTGTTGACGGCGCAGCGGAGGGTTGTGGGGTTTTATTTACTCACTTGTTCTCCGCGATGACCGAACGCGTTCAGATAGCGCCCGCATAGCGGTGTGAAAAGTATCAAGCTATCTTATAAACTTCCAAGTTTTCAGCTCACATGCGGACTTCACAGAAGGGGGGTGGAACGAGTACAACAATCTTTGGCTCCCGGCACCATAACTTAGTTTATGTCCTTTAATACAAAACTTGCCAAGTTTATTTACCCATTGCCAAAAAACCCTTTAATGGCGCGATCACATGTTGCGGAAATGCTTTACGGTTTTTCTCTGCAGTGGAAACATTTACTATTAAACTGAAGGGGATAAAAGCAAATCCTGTACATATGTAAAGGGAAAAACACTGGATTTTCTGATCTAACTGTTCTGTAAGGCTGGGTTCACACAGGGCGGAATGACCGCAAGGAAACTCCGCCCGCAGCGCCTAATCCTGGGATCAGCCAGCAAAGTGGACAAGATTCTGCAAAAATCTCATCCACATGCTGCAGCCAAGCCGCATGAAAACGGACATGCAGCGCGGAATTCAATTCTGCAGCATGTCAATTCTTGCAGAAGTTCCACGGCATTCCCGAGACAGTGTATATAGGCCGGTCTCCTGTGACTGGATTTCAATTGCCGATTTTGCCAGTGTATGATCTGCGGTAATACACAGGCAATCAATTGCATTGACTTAGGCTGCCTGTCATGGGCGTTAATGCATTGTGCTCCCCGTGGCGATAATCTTCCTTACGTGATCGGAACATCCTTACGTAGTTCCGCTCACATTAGCAGGTTGGAATTGCGTAATCTGCAAGCAAAAAATAAAGAGCAGCATGTTCTATTTTATATAAGTGATAGAGTCCATTGTTCTATATTTTATGGGCTGTGGGTATCCGCGTCATTGCGTAGCGCCGGGAAATATAAACAAAAACCAGGTGTGCTGCGCATGACTGCCTGCATGAGGACGCGGGCAGGCGCAGCGGCTGTATGCAAGGTCATGGCCGGGCTCGCAGCGGGTTCTGCTTACGGCCATGAAAGCCCGGCCTAAAGGTGACATCAGTTGGGCTTCCTGAGAAGCGGCTGTAATAATCCAATGCACAAAACCACCTTTGTAAAAGTTTTTTTTTTTTTAGTTTTTTTAAACAAGGTAATGAGGACGGCCTAGGAATACGGAGATGATGCCCTGCGCCTCCAGGCGGGTGCAGTCAGAGGCTTTGGTTTGGGCCGATACTTATCTAAAGAGTTACCTCAACGTGGAGCGACTATTCACAGTCGCTACAAAAGCTGTTAAAGCCAGCTTAACGGTAAAAACGGATATAATCCGTTACAGAAACACGCGTCTGCATATAATAAATGGCGTGATCCTCTACAAACAATTGGCGTATATAAAGTCAGGGTCCGTTTTATGCCACTGTTTGCATACCGCCACCCCATCCCAGGATTCCACAGGAGAGACGATTAGCGACGTACCATCTTAGGATTAACCCCTTCCTGTGGCGGCTTATCTTCCCACGGAGACTTCTTAGTCATCGACTCGGGATACCAGTTCTGTTTCGTCCCACCCTGCACAATCATTATTCTTCTTGCAAACATTTCTTGACTATGTAACGTAAAGCCGACACTTCACGAGGCGACGTAAACAAAACCGCTTCCAAGAACCTCGTGGGGGATGAAAATATTCCTGTCAGCGCAGCCCGTGCCGTGTCGCCACCACGCCAAAGTGTGAACCCTGAAGAGACTTTCACCCCGTTCCCCAAGCGGTCACCTCAGGTTACGCCTCGCTTTCAAGTGAATTAAAGCCTCAAAAAAATGGCAATATGCCCAAAATTTACTGGACGGTAAACAGAAAGTAATACAATTTAGCTCCAGCAAGTATTTTGCGCGTCACCCCAGTCATTAGAGAAGAGCAAGGACTTTCCAGGACTTTTAAGTAAACTAGGACAAGAAGCAGTCATAAAGTATAGCCTATAAATAATCTAAGTTAATTAGCACTAGGTTTAGGAAGCAAATAAAACCTGTGACAGACCTGAGGTAGAACAGGCAGATGTTGTCCTCGGTGGGACTCGAACTCACGACTGCGGAGGTCGAGAAAGTTAGAGCAAAACCTGATGACGTCACAGCCCGGCTCTCTCCGAAGCTTTCCCCGTAGGGGGGCTTGATTCTGTGGTGAGTGTAGCCGTCCCAGCAGTGCTGGGAGTTGTAGTCCCACAAGTTGTAGGCACACAGCCGTCCACTCCCCGTCCCGGCTGCAGTCAGACGGCGCCCCGTGCCGCTCGCTCCACAACTTGGTGGGCAATGTCTGTGAGGGAAGGAGGAGGCGGAGGGCGGGAGTCCCGGGCCAGAGCCTATGGGAGAGCCGCGGCCTGCAGGCCTATAGTAATGAGCGGGGAGGCGGGGGGTGTGCTCTGCGCGGTGGACAGGGTGTGGCGCGCTCACTTCTCCTTCGGTGTACACAGTCGGCATGTGAGGGGGACCGCATACTGACCCCGGCCGTGGACTAGCACTCCCCAAGCGGTCGAGTGTAGAACTGACCTCAGCATGTGGCCCCACAAGTTACCTCAGCGTGTATATACAAGTGTGGCCCCACAAGTTACCTCAGCCTGTATATACAAGAGTGGCCCCACAAGTTACCTCAGCCTGTGTATACAAGCGTGGCCCCACAAGTTACCTCAGCGTGTATATACAAGTGTGGCCCCACAAGTTACCTCAGCCTGTATATACAAGAGTGGCCCCACAAGTTACCTCAGCCTGTATATACAAGAGTGGCCCCACAAGTTACCTCAGCATGTATATACAAACGTGGCCCCCGAAGTTACCACAGCATGTATATACAAGCATGGCCCCACAAGTTACCTCAGCCTGTATATACAAGCGTGGCCCCACAAGTTACCTTAGTCTGTATATACAAGCGTGGCCCCACAAGTTACCTCAGCCTGTATATACAAGCGTGGCCCCAAAAGTTACCTCAGCCTGTATATACAAGCGTGGCCCCAGAAGTTACCTCAGCCTGTATATACAAGCGTGGCCCCAGAAGTTACCTCAGCCTGTATATACAAGCGTGGCCCCACAAGTTACCTTAGTCTGTATATACAAGCGTGGCCCCACAAGTTACCTCAGCCTGTATATACAAGCGTGGCCCCAAAAGTTACCTCAGCCTGTATATACAAGCGTGGCCCCAGAAGTTGCCTCAGCCTGTATATACAAGCGTGGCCCCAGAAGTTACCTCAGCCTGTATATACAAGCGTGGCCCCAAAAGTTACCTCAGGCTGTATATACAAGCGTGGCCCCAGAAGTTACCTCAGGCTGTATATACAAGCGTGGCCCCAGAAGTTACCTCAGGCTGTATATACAAGCGTGGCCCCAGAAGTAACCTCAGCCTGTATATACAAGCGTGGCCCCAAAAGTTACCTCAGGCTGTATATACAAGCGTGGCCCCAGAAGTTACCTCAGGCTGTATATACAAGCGTGGCCCCAGAAGTTACCTCAGGCTGTATATACAAGCGTGGCCCCAGAAGTTACCTCAGGCTGTATATACAAGCGTGGCCCCAGAAGTTACCTCAGCCTGTATATACAAGCGTGGCCCCACAAGTTACCTCAGCCTGTATATACAAGCGTGGCCCCACAAGTTACCTCAGCCTGTATATACAAGCGTGGCCCCACAAATTACCTCAGCCTGTATATACAAGCGTGGCCCCAGAAGTTACCTCAGTCTGTATATACAAGCGTGGCCCCAGAAGTTACCTCAGGCTGTATATACAAGCGTGGCCCCACAAGTTACCTCAGCCTGTATATACAAGCGTGGCCCCACAAGTTACCTCAGCCTGTATATACAAGCGTGGCCCCACAAGTTACCTCAGCCTGTATATACAAGCGTGGCCCCAGAAGTTACCTCAGTCTGTATATACAAGCGTGGCCCCACAAGTTACCTCAGCCTGTATATACAAGCGTGGCCCCACAAGTTACCTCAGCCTGTATATACAAGCGTGGCCCAACAAGTTACCTCAGCCTGTATATACAAGCGTGGCCCCACAAGTTACCTCAGCCTGTATATACAAGCGTGGCCCCACAAGTTACCTCAGCCTGTATATACAAGCGTGGCCCCACAAGTTACCTCAGCCTGTATATACAAGCGTGGCCCCACAAGTTACCTCAGCCTGTATATACAAGCGTGGCCCCACAAGTTACCTCAGCCTGTATATACAAGCGTGGCCCCACAAGTTACCTCAGCCTGTATATACAAGCGTGGCCCCACAAGT
Source organism: Eleutherodactylus coqui (assembly GCF_035609145.1). Taxonomy (NCBI): domain Eukaryota; kingdom Metazoa; phylum Chordata; class Amphibia; order Anura; family Eleutherodactylidae; genus Eleutherodactylus; species Eleutherodactylus coqui. The sequence goes on along the minus strand of NC_089840.1, from coordinate 219,063,553 downwards.
TACCTCAGCCTGTATATACAAGCGTGGCCCCACAAGTTACCTCAGCCTGTATATACAAGCGTGGCCCCACAAGTTACCTCAGCCTGTATATACAAGCGTGGCCCCACAAGTTACCTCAGCCTGTATATACAAGCGTGGCCCCACAAGTTACCTCAGCCTGTATATACAAGCGTGGCCCCACAAGTTACCTCAGCCTGTATATACAAGCGTGGCCCCACAAGTTACCTCAGCCTGTATATACAAGCGTGGCCCCACAAGTTACCTCAGCCTGTATATACAAGCGTGGCCCCACAAGTTACCTCAGCCTGTATATACAAGCGTGGCCCCACAAGTTACCTCAGCCTGTATATACAAGCGTGGCCCCACAAGTTACCTCAGCCTGTATATACAAGCGTGGCCCCACAAGTTACCTCAGCCTGTATATACAAGCGTGGCCCCACAAGTTACCTCAGCCTGTATATACAAGCGTGGCCCCACAAGTTACCTCAGCCTGTATATACAAGCGTGGCCCCACAAGTTACCTCAGCCTGTATATACAAGCGTGGCCCCACAAGTTACCTCAGCCTGTATATACAAGCGTGGCCCCACAAGTTACCTCAGCCTGTATATACAAGCGTGGCCCCACAAGTTACCTCAGCCTGTATATACAAGCGTGGCCCCACAAGTTACCTCAGCCTGTATATACAAGCGTGGCCCCAGATACTGTACCAACACGGCAGGCACCATTCTGTTAGTTTAACCCTTTCATGACCGCAATACCCCTTTTATTTCCCCCTTTTTTTACCTCATGAATAGTACAAAGTTCTAAGTGGAATAAAATGGAAAAAAAAAACGACATTCCGCCATCTTTTGTTGCGTCTTGTTTCTACGGTGTACAAACTGCAGCAACAATGACCTGATAACTTTATTCTCTGAGTCGGTACGATGACTGCGATACCAAACTTATGTAGGTTTTTTTTTTGCTGTACTTTTTTTTTGAAAGATATTTAATTTTTTCAAAAACATTTTCTGCCGCTATCTTTGGCGCGCAATAATTTTAACATTTTTCCGTCCACGTAGCTGTGCGAGGGCTCATTTCTTGCGGTACTTCCTGTAGTTTGCGGTAGTACCAATCTGGAATACATACAACTTTTTGATCACTTTATATTGCATTTTTTCTTGGAGACAGAATGACCAAAAAAGCACATTTCTGGCTTCCTATTTTTCTTTTTTTAGACAACGTTCACCGTGCGGGGTAAATAATGCGTCACTTTGATAGATCGGACTTTTACGGACACAGAGATACCAAATATGTATTTTTGTTTTCTGATTTTGATTCTTTTCTTTAGTCTAACCAATGACCTCTAAAGCACAGATCATTAATTACATCTTACTGGTGGATGATCCGCAGTGTTTCCGCCCTATACGTTACATAAACCTACCCTTATAGTGCTCAGTCAGCGCGCGGTTTGTAACAGTGATTGTGAAATAGTTGCACAATCACTTTTGTTAATAGCGAGCCGACTGGATTAATTGTATAGGCAGATTTCCAAAAATTACAATATAACGACAATTGGATTACATTATTCCCCATAACTGGGAAACCTTACGTGGCAGAAAAAAACAATATCATATTTGAATTCAGCGCACTAAAGTTACCATAAGCCGCCTATCTGCTTATCTAAGTGTAGTCATTCCGTCTACAGGCACCCTTACGTGCGACAGCCAATAGCAACTGCAGCAGCTGACAGGGGGGAGGAGCTCCCTGTTACCTGTCGCAACACCGCAATGCGATCACAAGGTACCAATGGGTTCTCATGGCAGAAGGAGACCTGACAAAGGCGCCTCAGTGTCTCCCATGTTAGGCTGCACGCACACAGGCGGATTGCGGAATCCGGAGCAGGCATCCGCCTCTGGATTTTGCAACACATACCGCCCATAGCATGCAATGGAAAAACGATTTTTCTTGCACACGAGCAGAAATCAGTTCTGATTTTCCGCTTGCAGAGTAAAAAATCGCAGCATGCTCTACTTTTAGGCAGATTCCATACAGACGGCTTCCATTGAAGTCATTGGAAGCCGTCCGACCTGTGGCCCTTCCGCATTCACCTTTGCGGAAAGGTCGCAGTGTCTGCATTATCGCCTAGTGATGGTGCAGCAAAATCTGTACTGCGCATGTGTGCCGGCCGGACCACCAGATTAGGAAGATTCCGGTCAGCACACAGGGTCACCGGCCGGGCACAGGGTTGGATTCCTCTGCGGGATCCTGCATGCGGAATCCGACCAGTTCATCTGCAGGCGGCCTAACTCCACCAGAGTCGAATCGGCTGACATTACAGGCATTGTGTAGATGCATTATGCAAGTATTAATTTATAAAATACTTAATTATCCTAATTATCGCATCTTCAAGTTCTCCTGGGGGAGTGTAAAACAAAAAAAAAAGTTCAATAAAAGTTTCATAGAAAAAAAAAATCCAATTACAAAAAAATACACTTTTCCCTACAAAACCCTTTTTATATGGATAAAATACAAAAATATAAAGCTAAAAAAGAAAGTAACATAATCATAAGTATTACCACTTTTATAAAGACCCAAAAATATATTTTAATTTATCGCGCATGGCGAACGCGGTAAAAATAATTTTTAAAAAACACAGCCAGAATCGTTATCTTTCGTTTGTTCGCCTCCAAAAAAAAATGCGATGAAGAGCCAGCGGAAGTCACATGTACCTCAAAATGGTAACAACTAAAAACTACAACTTTTTCTGCAAAAAAACAAGACCTCACATAGCTCGTTACTGGAGGAGAGGAAGTAGACTCATAGATAAGCCGATTTCCTGGAAGTCTATATGATACCACCTGAGATTACCTCCTCCTGATAGTACAGGAAAAACACAGGGATGTTGAAAGCCCCCACCCTCCTCAGACAAGGATAGGAACCAAAACTGCAGAATACACGTTGGCAAAAAATATATATATATTTGCAGAGACTTCCCGGAAACCAGATTACCGGTGAGCCCAATTACTCTTATCCCAGTCGTCTCTATGACAGCACCACCAGAGAAGTACCAATGAAACTAAATTAGGAAGGGACTACTGCGGAAAGGACTTTGTGTCCGAAGGTCAGGTCGTCAGTTGCCGGAACATCCAGCCTGTAATGTTTGGTGAAGGGATGTCATTTCTTCCACACGGCCGCTTTACATATCTGACTCACAGAAGCGGAGGCCTGTTCTGCCCATGGAGTGGACATGGCTCTAGTAGAAGGGGCTTTAAGGCCCTCAAGATTTGGTTTATTGAAGCTTTGTATGCATTAACATCACCCAGATGAATCCATCTGAAAATGGAGCTCTTGGACGCTTTTTTTTCACTCGGCCGAAGAATTAAATGAATAAAATTTTCGTTATGCCTCCACCGGCTTGTGGATTTAAAGTACCGGAGAACTGTTGTTCGAACATTGAGACAGTGGAAACTACGTTCTTAGTCATTTTTGGGGGTAGCAAAGAAGGAGGGGATTATGAGATCTATGAAAAGATGATGCTACCTTGGGTAAGAACAAGGGGTTTCATTTACAACTTTATTCTCAGTGACCCCACAAAATTGCTCCTGAATTGATAAAACCTGAAGCTCACTCTTCCTGCTGTGGTTATGGCAACTAGAAAAACCCTTTTTCGTGTTAAGACTCTAATTGAAAAGAAATCTAAAAAGGTTCAAAGGGAGCCGAAGCTGAGGCTTTAAAGACCCAGTGCAAATTCCAAGATGGAAATAGATTCTTAATTCTAGGTTTTAATCTGCCGCTTTCAGAAACCTAGAAATCCATGTGATCTGAGAGCGTTGTATTGTAAAAAGCACTGAGTGCTGCTATCTGGACCCTTAGGCCTCATGTCCACGGGGAAAATCAGGCCCGCCGCAGATTCTTCATGCAGAATCCCGCAGCGGGTCCCTCCTTTCCCGCATACATGAGGCCTAAAAAGAATTACTTACCTGTCTGGACACTGCAGATTTTCCCTCCGTCGCGGATGGATCCTCTTTCTTCGGCCCAGCAGATGCGCTCGGCGCGTGCACTCTATTTTTTTATTTTTTTTTAAACTCCTGCTCTTCCGCGCCGGAGAGCAGAAATTCAGCTGCGGGTGTGCCGCGGATCCTGATGGCTTCCATAGGCTTCAATAGAAGCCTGCGGGAGCCCCGCACTAAAATGGAGCATGCTGCGGGTGTTTTCCTGAACACGCAATCCGCGCCTCAGGGGAAAATGACATCCGCAGGTATTTATTGGTGTCCAATGCATCCCCATGGGGCGCGGATCACTTGTTCACAGAGGCAGACAGTCCAAAATTTAGTATAAGATGCCATTCACAGTTTAGACTGTGGGCGTCTTATCCCTATGGGGTGCGGATCACACTGCGGATTTTAAATGTTATTTTAGCCGTGGACATGAGGCTTTAATGTGCTAGGGGAAAGGCCCATGTCCAGTCCATCTTGAAGAAAGTCAAGAATTAAGATTTGGAGTTGAAGATTGGAGCCTTGTTTAGCCACACCATGATGCAACTTTTCCCCACACTTTAAAAGTAAATCTAGTTGGTAGTATCTTTTCTACTAGACAGCAAGGTTTGGATCACCCTTTCTGACAGGCCCTTCCCTAAAAGTATGAAATTTTCAGTGTCCATGATGATACATTTTGATAGGTTAATGGAACCTAGGTCAAAAAATCTAGAAGGGTTTGAAGATGTACCATTTCCTGGATGCTCAAGTTCTGCAGAAGAGAGAACCGTCTCCTCGTGGGCTGAAACGAGACTACAACAATCAAAGGACATTTTTCGTAAATAAGGGGAATAGGAGGAACTAGAGGAAATGAATATACGTACTAGCTTGTGGCCCCAATTCTGTGTCAACGCATCCACTGAAGTAGGATTATCTCATGGATTGAGGGAGAAAAATTTGTGATTTTTTTTCTCGTTACAATGAGATCTATTTGAGGGACCTCCCATTTGTTTATCAAGCTCTGAAAAACTTCCTGGGAAAGAGACCCCACTCCTGGACCCAGTGTTTGGCGACTGACAAAATCGGCCTCTGGATTTAGGGTTCCTTTCAGGTGACTTCCTGGGATGGGGAAAACATGCTGCTCCACCCAACTGTATATCTTTTGCATGCAGCACTTTAGAGAAGTAAGCCTTGTTCCTCCTTGGTGGCGAACAAAGGCTACTGCTGTGATATTGTCAGAGAATATTTTTAAATGTCGATTCCTGCTACTGTCTACTGACTTCTAACAGGCTTTCCATATCGCATAAGGTTCTCTGAAATTTGAGGACTGATGCTTGATGTTCTGAGACCAAGTTCCTTGGTAATAAAGGTTGCCTATCGGAGTCGCCCAACCAAAACATCTGGCGTCTGTTGAGATCTGAATCGCAGGATCTTGGAACCAACTGTCCCTCCTCGTCAGATTTTTGTTCGATAGCTTTCAGCGTAGAGACATTTTACAGTATTCCCCGTATTACCATCTTTTTTGTCTAATGAAGTCTCTTTCCTATCTGAGGCAAAGAAATGCGTTCTGGAGGGTTCTTGCATGGAACTGGGTCTGTGCTACTGCAGGGGTGCAACAGGTTAGTTTGCCTAGAAGGGACATAACTTATCACATAGAACAAGTCTTTAGTTTCAGAAAGCTTTTGATCTGAAGCAGAATGTTTTGTATTTTGTCTGCAGGCTTATTTCCATCTGCTTCCTGTCTTTTATACTGACCGCCAGTATTCGATCACTGGAGCGCTGCTATGCCACTTCCCCCTTCCTCAACCCATCCACCGAATAGTGGTCAGCCCTATTCTCATTTGCACAAGGAAAAACTAGAAGCAATGGGATGAAACTGAAAGGGGGGAGACACAGATTAGATATTAGAAAATACTTTCTGACAGTGAGGGTGATCAATGAGTGGGGCAGATTACCACGGGAGGTGGTGAGCTCTCCTTCAATGGAAATCTGGAGGCTGGATAGACATCTGTCTGGGATGATTTAGTGATCCTGCACTGAGCAGGGGGTTGGACCAGATGACCTTGGAGGTCCCTTCCAAATCACGTCCCCACACGATGTTCAGCATCAGAGCACCACACTTACTTCGATCATGTGAGGCAGTAAGCCACGCCACGTGACGTGACAACACTAGCACAAAATGCCATGTCAGGGCACACAGCAAGTGCATGCTTAGGAGGAGAGCCAGGAGTGTGGCAGCAATGACCGTTGCCGTCCTACACTTAAGACCTCCCTGGGCTGCACTGAAGACATCTTTAAATCGGGGCGAACAGCCCTTGAAGCGTCGCGTGGAACAGCAACTCCACCCCCAATCAGGAAATAAAAAGAGTATTCTTCTTGGCCAGGAACTCCTGAGAGCTCCCAGCAACCTCTCTGGATACCTGCCTACTGCCAGGACAGGAAAGTCACTGAGGAGGTGGTGCTATAAACCGATCTGCGTTTCCCTGTCCTATCAGGAGGAAGCAATCTCAGGTAGGGCAGTCACAGAGACAACTGGGGAAAAATACAAACGCTATGGATCTTGGAATGTGGCAATTTAATGGTAGGCTTTAAAAAAAAAAAAGTTTTTATTGTGCTAAAGTAGTAAACAATAAAAAAAAAAACTGTATAAACTTGGTATCGCAGTAATCAGGCTGATGCAGATAAGAATGTTATTTCTACTGAATGGTAAACACCGTGAAAACAAAGGCCAAAAAATAGTGGCAGAATTTCCCAGAGCTTTTTTCATCTCTCCCAAAACATTTCTCAAACACATTATATGTTCCCCAGAGTGGTGCCATTAAAATAAACAACTCGCCCCACTCAAAAACAAGCCCTCACACAGCTAAGTGTTAGGACTCTTGCAATACGCCAATGAAAATCACTTGGTCAGTGAAGCACAAAATAGGCCAGCCACTAAGGGGTTAATGTGAGGAGAGCCGCAGCACTGATTTATACCGTTTCCAGAAGAATTACTAGGGTCTTAAAAGTTTAGGGGCACAATACTCTAAAGCATAAGCCGCAATACACACGAAGAAGTTACTTCTGGGCAAATATGTACCAAATACCACCACTATAACAGGACCAAATATTACCGCCATACAGTTGTTAAAAAGGGTCTTCCAGATACCCATATTCTCAGGATAGGTCATCACTAGCTGATCGGCTGGGATCCCCATCGGTTAGCTGGGAGAAATGCTAGTTGCACTTGCGCATCTCGCAACGCACAGAACTTGCACAGGAAATTTACCGGTGTTAATACAGCCTAAGGGCTCGCTCATACGACCGTATGCGTAAAACCCTGTGTGGGTAACGCAGCATTGTAGCGGTCTGTGTGAGGGCTCATGAGCCGGCTATCACATGTATGGCAGTGGGCGCACTGCACATGACAGCGTACCTCACACAGGGTCATGCACAGTGTAAATTTTTTTTTTATTATTCCCGGCTCTGTTTCATAGCGGGGTGGCGTGTGTATCGCCGCTCATACGCAATGTGTTGCATATGGACAGTGTTGCATACACTGCCCATAGAAAAGAATAGGGCTCACGCTGCGTGGTACGCGGTGAGATAGAGCATGCTGGGATCTTTTTCACGCCCAGTGTTTATGCGCTAATGTAAACGGATTAATCAAAGTCCATGCATTTTCATTGACTCCATTACCCGCGTGTCACTCGACCGTGCACTGCGCAATTACAAGCCTAAATCATGGTCCTGTGAATGAGCCCTTAGAGTGCTTTCACACAGGCCGAAAAAGCCCGTAGGACACATGGCCAGCTGCGGTAAAATCCACAGCAAAACTTGCAGGGCTAACTATGGATTTCGATGCAGAGCTGAAAACGGCCTAAATCTCCCTGCAGTTCCGCATTAACATCCACAGTTAGGCCTGCGCATTTTGGTATGAAAATTCTGCAGCGGTAGAATAGGCTGTGAGTTTTGGTGCATATTGCCATCTAATTGCGGTCCGAATGAAAGCACCCCTACACAAGGCTTCGTGCCAGTCTTCACTAGCTCTCCGAGGTAATACATTTCAACTTTTAGGCCCAATGCACGTGGACGGATTTTTGCTGCTGAATTCGCGGCCAGACGCCTGCTGCGAACTCTGCAGCAGTGTCCGCCCATAGCATACAATGTAAAATTATTCTTCCACACACGAGCGGAAATAACTCCGCTCACGGAGGAAAAATCGCAGCATGCTCTATTTTTGTGTGAGACCCGCACTGATGGTTTCCATTGCAGTCAATGGAAGCTGTCCGTCCCGTAGCGATTCTGAAATGTCAATTTCCAAACCGCAGCGGATCTGCATCATCACCGGCGCAACATTCTCTGAACAGCGCGTGTTCGGCAGCGGCACGCCAGCCGGCAGATCAGCAGTGCATCCGAGAAAGGTCACTGGCCGGCACAGGGTCGGGTTTCGCTGCGAGATCTCGCAGCCGGAATCCGAACCCAGCCATGTGCATGCGGCCTTAGCCTGTGTTCACACTTGAAATTTTTGTTGAAAAACAAAGGAAAAAATGTGTTTTTCAAAAACTGCACGCATGGTTAAAGACCACATGTGTATCTGAGAAACCGCATACGTTTTTTTTGTTTTGTTTTGTTTTGTTTTTAAAGCATGCACTAAAAAAAAAAAAAAAAAATGCATGTAGGATTTGTTAATCACAAGCGATTTCTTTTTTTGCTACAGTCAAAAATATAGCAAAAAATGCCTCCGGGTATGTTCACATGGGCTGGAAATGCTGCATAAATTGCCTCGCTGCTAAATTTAAGTCAACTGCATGTCAATTTATGTTGCAGATTTAGACTGCACTGTTAAACATGGGGGGGGGGGGAGATTCATGAAGAAACCACATCAAAATCTGCAGCATTTGTCACGGATTTGCTGTTGATTCCATTGTGGAATATCTGCAGTACGTTCACATGGGCAAAGTCGGCAGCAGATATTTCTGTGGTTGCATTTGTAAATCCGTGTATGGATTTAGTCTGTTTCAGTGGCAGATTTGCTGATGCAGAATCTGTGTCAAAAAGTAGTGTGTCCATTTTTTCCTCCGTGATGCGCCTTTAAAATCTGCACGTGTAAAAACCCACACCGCATGGGCGCACAGTTAGCCACAGATTCTACATCACATCCGATGTGGACTCATCCTGTGAACGTAGTAGTACAGTGAATGGAAGTTACAGAAATAGACACGCTCGCTGCTCGGCCATTTGCGCAACTCATACGGAAGCTAAGGAAACGTTGTAGAGCAGTCAGTTTATTGGTCCGTAACCACAACTGCCACGTCCAAGCATGGCTGAGATGGAAACAACCCACTAATAGGGTGCTGACTAGAGATGAGCAAGCAAACTCGGTAACACGATATACTCGAGAGAGCATCGGCTTTTTCGAGTACCTGCTGCCTCGTCCCTGAAGATTCGGGGGGGCCGCGGGGGTTACAGAAGGGATCAGGAGGGAGAGAGAGAAGGATCTATCTCACTCTCCTCCTTGCTGCCCAGTGCCGCCCCCGACCCCCCTGAATCTTCAGGGACGAGCCAGCAGGTACTCGAAAAAGCCGATGCTCTCTCGAGTATATATATCGCCTTATCGAGTATGCTCGCTCATCTCTAGCGCTGACCCATGTTCTTGCATGGGCACCCCAATACTCCTGATGTAGAGCTTATTGCCAGGTTGCACCTCAACTTGCAGGTTCATCTCAGCAGTTAGTGGTAAATGGCGCTAATGGCGGCCGCTAGAGCTGGAGTACTCTCCAGAGGAGCAGCAGAATGCATCAGACCTATTTCAGCTAGATTATCCAACTGGCTATGCTTCTTCGCATATATAAATATCTACTAGTTGCATTCCACTACCAATTAGAAGGGTGCAGTTTCTTCACAGGCGGCAGATCTGTCTCAGATATTTCAGTGACTCACAGTGGATGACACGTTGCAGATCTCCGTCATTATACACACGAGGCAATGTGCGCAATGTAAAGGGAAGTCACCCATTTGTCTGAATCCGGATGCTGCACTCCTTATCAGCAAGATAAATGTCACACAATAGATACAAAGTAACGAGTTACGTATAGTTACAGGAAGCCACAGACCTTCAATTTCTCTCTGACCGGATATCAAGCCTAAAGGCTGAGTTACTGCCTGTCCACGGGCGTTGCGGTATCCCGCGGCGAATCTCCGCCACGGGAGCCGCCGCCGGGGAGCAGGAGCCAGCTGACGGATCTCCGCAGTGACCCTATCTGACAGATAGGCTCACTGCGGAGAATCGTAGCAATTCGCAGCATGCTGCGATTTGCCGGCCGTGAGCGGAGAATCGCTAAGATTTTCCACTCGTGGATGGGGTGGCGGCTGCACTTTCCATAGCAACGCTATGAAAAGTGTGCACTGCATTCCCCCTGGCCGGATTATCGCTGCAGAGATGCAATGCAAAAACGCCCGTGGACAGGAGGCCTACACACAAATGACGGCTTTTGAGAGATCATCCTTGTGTGTGAATGTGTGCTCATCGTGCACACTTCGTCCATCGCTGAGTTCAGCTCCGCATAAAAGCCATCATCCCTGATAAGAGGGGCCGCATGCAGAGTTCTCTGCTCCTCCTTTGTTTGGAAAGGACACAGGAAGTTCAAGAGATGTAATTTATCACACCCTGATTGGGTAATCCACCTCTTAATTAATTACTACGACTTGCTATAAAACTCAAATAAACAAGGACAAATGAAACAGGGAAAGATGCAACTTGCAATTAAACTGAACCAGCGCTCAATTCACTTTCAATGGGACTGCTGAGCTACCCGAGCAGCACCCACTTGAGTATTTCCGTCAGCCCCATTGAAATGAATGGAGCGATGACTTTGGCCAGCGCTCCATTTGAATTGACGTCACTGCAGGGAAGAAGCGACCCCCGCAATGTCAGCAGAGTTAATCTGTGGATAGGGGAGAACTTGAAATTCTAGTACAACCACTTTAATATTTCATACAAAGTATCTACCAAGTAAATACCAACCAGAATACGGGTAATATATAGCAGCTATGAAGGGAAGCCATCCCTCAGCCTGACACGGAGTCAGATGATAACAAGAAGTCAAATAACATTTAGTGGTAATGGAGATGGGAAGAGGAGCAAGGAAAGCACCCAGATAATAATGTGCAGAAACAAATAGGAGGACAGCTGCGTTCAAGGACAGTTGGTGTGATGTGTGACTCAGTAGGAGAGCAGATCAGCTCCGCTCGCCGCCATGTAATCACAGCACAGACACAACAGTGATGGAAGCACAGCATTAGCCAACTAATATACAAACCCCATCTTCATTCGGTCTTCATGCAGGATTGGCACACGGGAAGGAGCTGCGTAACACGTATGTTCCTCAACGTCTAACATAACTATTTATATATATAGGCAAACACTGACTGCATGAGACATAAGGCATTACTGCAAAAAGAATCGGGACCAGGCACTTTTCAGCCAGACTATGTAGTTGTGATATAGTTTTATCCCCACTTGCGACCCATCTCCATGAGTCAGATTGGAGAGAGTCACTAAGAAGCAGTAGCTCTTGCTGTGGTGGATTTGGGACGTCGATGTATTACATGAACTCCTATGCATCTGAATGGCCACATACAATACTACAAAAATGCAAACCGCAGAAAGATTGGGCATGCCGCGATTTTTTTCTCTAGCAACATTGCATGAGTAAAAAAAACCCACAAATTTGAACATAATTCTGCGTTTTTACTCACTCTCGCATCGCTCAAAAAACGTGCGATTTTCTCGCAAGCATGAAGGCGCCCATACACAGGTGATGTAGTTATCATCATTGCCACAGGTGTTCTTCCTATGGGATATCCTTAAAAAAACATGACCTGTTAAGAGGACTGGTGTCGAGAAACACTGACTTAAGCTGGGCTCACAAGGGGCGGACAATGCCTTCAAATTAAGTAAGTTTTATATAGGGGGAAAAAAGTTGTTTTTATGTGCCTGTCATCAGCGCTACAGCACAGTGGAGGTGGAACCAGATAGCTCTGACCTGTGTAGTGGCCGGCATGGATATCGGTAACTGCAGGGGCAGCTCCCATTAAAATCAATAACAGCTGCAGTTACCAGCACCACCCACTACCCAGGGGACGGAGCAATCTGCTTCATACACTGTGTTGTTGCGCTAATGGTGGGTGCCCGAAGAGCTCATCGGCAGACCCTAGCCTACAACCTATTGATAACCTATATCCGGAGGAGGGAAGATCATCATTAAAAATTGCAACAGAAAATAATTTTTTTTTTAATACTTACTTTGGACTTTTTTCTCTTTTTTTTTTATTTTTTACACACTGTCTCTAGTCTCCCTTCGGACACGGTGCAATCACTTAATCACTTATGCAGAATAATTGCTTTGGAATATTTAGTATTCCAAAGTTTTATTGCCTGTAAACAAAAGCCGCACTATTTGTTGCTGTGAATGTGTTGCAGATTCAGGCCTTGGTCGCACGAGTTTTTTTTAAGCGCATGGAAGTATTGTGTGATTACACCTCGCCACCGGCTGTGTCATCGCCCACTGTCAGCGCATCATGCACTGTACTGCACATGCACGCGAGATCTCCTAACTGGGCTCGCGCGGCCGATCCGGAGAGGCTAGTATGGGGGTCGCCGCGGCGGACTCTGCTGCAATATCCTGCTGGTGGAGTCAGACACGGCCGTGGGGATGAGACCTAAACAAGTAGTCACTGTGTTTTGGAAAGGTAAACAATCACCCCTCAAAAAGTTTTGTTGCACATCATCAAAAATGTTTTTCACATCAGAGATGTTCAATGTGATCCTATTTGTCACTCAATACACATCAAGCCTGTAGTCGGGTTCCTGCCATACACGTTGTAGCGGATCATGACTGCCTGATGCAATGGCTTCTGGGATGTCTACTCGCTGATCATGCCTGGTGGGAACATGGAGGCCAAAGAAGATGTTCACTATCATCATGACCTGCAGGACACGGGGCGGTGCTACGGAACCTCAGAGATCAGCAGGAGGGACCCGGACCACGCCAGGCTAAGTAAGTAAAATAAGCCATTGCCTGAAAAATAAGACCCAGTGCCTCTCTTGGGGCAAAAATTAATATATGACAGGGTCTTATTTTGGGGAAAACACAGTAGTAACACAGCAACCCAGCAATGAGCAGATTGTTGAGGGTCCCAGGCACCGGACCGCCACCAATTTACTACTGATAGCCTATATAAAGCTGGACAACCCCTTTAAATTATTACATTTTCTAGTATACCAATGAAAGAATACTAGGTCTGTTACACACAGGTGTATTTACACATGCAAAATATATGCACGCAATACACAGTGAAGAGAACCCATCGATTACTATGATTTCATTCACATGCGCATATTTTTCCTGTGCATTTCGGAACGCAGCATTCCCTGTGCACTAAAAGTCCCCATAGAAGTCAATGGGGATGTGCAAATGCGTGCAAAATACACTAGGAGATGTGTGAAACACTGCGGAATGGCGCAGGTAAAAACACTTTTAGAACTCAAACTAAAGATTCTCAGAGTGTGGTGGCAAACTAATTTTACATATTTCCCACATTCTTACAGACGTTTCTGAGTGCAAAGAGAACACATCAATGCTGGCTGTGTCCCCCAGCTAAAATACTGAGCAAGGAGCGCAACGGCCGCGAAACGCGTCTATTATATGCTGGATTAATCTTCTATATATATAAAATTGAATGTATGTCTGTCTGTCTGCGCTACTACGCCATTCATCCGATCGCCATGAAACTTTGGGAAGTTGTTGAGTACACTCCTGGGAAGATTATAGGCATAGTACATTTATGCTATGATAAATGGCGCGCGTGCGAGCGTCGTCGACAGTTACGCCCCCCCCCCCCACGTAGATCGTTCGATTTCCATCACTGCCACTAATTCTCTCACTTCCCGATATTGTAGAAACATGAAATTTGGCACGAGCATTGATTATGTCATAAATAGGAAAAGCTAATGGGTCCCAACTCGATTATTCAATTTTAAGCGCCAAAGAATTAGCGTCCAAATTTTACGTAGGGAATCTAATTTTCTCGTTTCCCAATGTCATAGAAACCTGAAATTTGGCACGAGCATTGATTATGTCATAAATAGGAAAAGTTAATGGGTCCTAACTTGATTATTCAATTCTAAGCGCCAAAGAATTAGCGTCCAAATTTTACGTACGGAATCTAATTTTCTCGCTTCCCAATGTCATAGAAACTTGAAATTTGGCACGAGCATTGATTATGTCATAAATAGGAAAAGTTAATAGGGTCCAACTCGATTATTCAATTCTAAGCGCAAAATAATTAGCGTCCAAATTTTACGTACGGAATCTAATTCTCTCACTTCCTGATGTCATCTATATATATAAAAAGGAATGTATGTCTCTGTCTGTCTCTCCTTTATGCGCTACTACACCATTCATCTAATCGCCATGAAACTTTGGGAAGTTGTTGAGTACACTCCTGGGAAGATTACTGGCATAGTACACCAATCCTGCGAGCATCGTCGACAGTTATGCCCCCCAGACAAAGATCGTTTGATTTCCATCTCAAGCACAAAAGCAAAAGGCATTACGAGCAACGGGATGAGTGTTCAACTACAAAATGATGCAGCCGCTGAACGTTTCGCTTGACAATTGCTGGATATTGAGAATGCTGAGGTAAAATGAAAGCTGTGCTGTGATTGGTTGCAATTTCTTATACTGCTGAGGTAAAATGAAAGCTATGCTCTGATTGGTTGCTATTTCTTATACTGCTGAGGTAACATGAAAGCTGTGCTGTGATTGGTTGCTATATATTATACTGCTGAGGTAACATGAAAGCTGTGCTGTGATTGGTTGCTATATATTATACTGCTGAGGTAACATGAAAGCTGCTGTGCTGTGATTGGTTGTTATATATTATACCGCTGAGGTAACTTGAAAGCTGCTATCTAGATATATAAAAACGAATGTATGTATGTATGTCTGTCTTCGCAGCAACGCGCAACGGGTACGCTAGTTCTTAATAAAACCAGAGTCGTTGAGCTTAAAAACACATCTTGTGCCTCTTGGAGTAATAAGGGGTTGTTGTAAGATTTACTCACCAGTAGTGTTGCGCCCACATGTTTTTCTCCTTCTCATTAAACTAATTAGCCATTTCAATAGATGCATTTTTTTGTTCCCGCATGCAAATGCTCACGCCTTGCACATGGAAAAAGTACAGTAAAATATGCCATTGCGTGTGCAAAAAAGTGCCGTACATTCCGCAAAAGAGCTACACTCATGTTCACACAAATACGCATACACTTGTTCAGGCACGTAGCTAAAAGGCTCATGGGCCCGGGTGCAAAAGTTTATCTTGGAGCCCCCAACTTTTCTTAACCTCTTAACGCAGGAGGCGCAACTTGAAGCTCCTGGGCCCCAATGCAAAACCTGTAACAGGGCCCGAACTATAATGCCTTATTCATAGTACAGGGCTGCCTATATGGAGAAGAGAGGCCTCATGCCCCCCCCCCCCCCCCCCCTTAAGGCTCTTGGGCCTGGGTGCAACCGCATCCCCTATAGTTACGCCAGTGCGCTCGTGTGATGCCGGCCTAAGAGGACATTTTAGGAGCCATTTGACCAGAAAGCCAAATAATTCCAAAGGGATCAAAGACTTCTTTGTGAGTGTGACCCCCAGATATTACTAAATATTTATGTAAAACAAGGTTCCAGACTGGTCATAGACAAGATGTGTTTTTCCTGTAAGCATTACACATGGAACAGCTCATGCTGCACCCTATAAGAGCCTCTTCTTAGCTGGGATTAAGCCGTCTAAGCCTGACTGTCCTAGAAACAAAACAATATTTATGAATGACTTGCCTCATTACTGCGGTGTACTGTACTGACAGATGGCTGGCTCGGTATGAAGTAATTGTTGGATTGCAATAAAGCAGCTGCCGTACATACAGCAAGAAGTTGTTCTTTACCTCCAAAATAATGCAGTGTACCTGCAGGTGATGCACGGTCCCGGGGACCACCACCACAAACATAACTCGTGCTTCATCTACCGCTTTTCCCCGAAAGTAAGCAATACCTTGGTTTTCTGGGGGAGGCTTGAAATATAAGCCCTCTCCCAAAAATAAACCCTAGCTAAAGTACATGAAAAAGAAAACAACACATCTGAGTCCGTTGCGATGGTCCCCGCTGCTGCAGCAAGCTGCCGTGTCCTCTGCGCTGAGATATTCTCCTCTTTCTGGTGACAGGGCTTTGAATACCCCGCCCCCAGCAAAGCGAGCGCTGTGATTGGATGGAGCGCCAGAAAGAAGATACTACCTCAGCTCGGAGGACACAGCAGACTGCCGCATCGCCGCCGGAGACCAGCAGCGCGAGGCATCGGGACGCCACGGACCAGGTGAGTATAAGCCCCCCCCCCCAAAAAAAAAAAATTAAAAATGTACCTCTTTTGGAGCAAAAATTTATAGAAGACATTGTCTTATTTTCGGGGAAACACAGTAGTACAGTATGTTTACAGAAGCCACTTTAAAGCACTCAAAGTATAATTAACTGCAGAAGTTGTTGAGTAACTTTACTTCTCTTATTTTGAGCTACATATCCAGAACTGCTAGTGTATAGCATAGACATATACAGAATAACCACCATATCTTTGCGCACTATCCTTAACAGCTATAAACACCTTTGACACCTTCAGGCTACAATCTTGAATTATTCTGTGTGTTGTCTTCCTGGCACTTGAGTTCGACACATCTCGGATCGGGTAGACAAGATTACTGGGAGGGGCTGGTGAGGATCCAGTGGTCACGATACACATTGGCACCAACGACAAAGTTAGAGGTAGGTGGAAGGTCCTTAAAAACTATTTCAGAGAACTAGGATGTAAGCTTAGGGCAAGGACCTCCAAAGTAGGATTTTCTGAAATAGCTAAAGCAGCAAACCATCATTGTTTTTTATGTCTGGATCAACACTGGGGGGTGGTAGGCTGAAGCGGATGGATTGTACTTAAGTCTTTTTTTGGCCTTGCATACTATGTTACTATTCATTTCGTGACCTGATAGAAAAGGAGTTTGCAAAGTGCTCCCAATTTCAGACTTGTCTTATGTGGTCGTCACACTGTGAAGTCGGTTTTCCCAGAATGATGCTGCCGTCACTACTTCTCATGTACAACATCAGCAAGCTTCATTCTTGTATGGATTTATCATAGAATAGTAGAATTGGAAGGGCCCTCCAGGGTCATGGGGGGTATAATGACTGAATAAGTACTCCCTGATTACTAATATTATGGCATCCATTAGGCGTTTTGCATTAAGTATGGTATCCTCTTCGTTTTTGTCTAGAATGGTGGATCCAAAGGTGGTTTTACACGGGCATCGGGGATTCCACTCTCCTACTCCATTCAGGGAGCAGGAAAGGGTAATCCCTATTGCCAAGCGGCTACGGCCATTTTTCTTCTGGTAATTTGTGTTAGATCTGCAGAAGTTCCAACGCAGATGCGATTTTGCGCGATCGCAATTTTTAACATTACAAGTCCCATAGACCCCTGCAAAAAAAAAAAAAACGCTGCGAATTTCGCTGTGAAAAAAAAACTGTAGTGGGTAGTCACCCTCATAGAATTTGTGCCTAGGATGGTGACTTACCACTCACCATCGATTTCTTATAGCCCCCTGATCTAGAGATGCAAGAGGGGAAGAGGGTGTCTCTATGACACACAATAGGGTGAAAAATATACATTAAAGCCCCCTTCACACGAATGTATGCGTATTAGCGTGTGCCTGAGGGTGCGTTCACACGAGCGCATAAACGGCGCTTTTTTGCGCCCAATCGTATATACGTGACCATCTGAGGCGTTGGTTTCGAATGTATTCGTTCGCACAGGCGATTTTACGGCGCGTAAAAACGACAACCCGAAAAAAAAACGGAACACATGCGACCGAAATACGCGCCAACGCATATTCGATGGCCGAAAAGATAGTTTGCAAAGTAGGAACAAACGATAACACGCTTTCTAGCTCTGATCATGATCGACGAAAAACGTTCTTTCCGGCGATTATATGCTGCGCACGTGCGAATGTAAATACGCCTACGCTCGTGTGAACGCACCCTGAGTGTTACTGTACATATTTTCAGAATGAACAATGCTTTTTTGCGCACACATTGGCGTATTTTTCTGTACTCTTTGCCCCCGAAAGGATTGTTGATTTGCATGTGGCAAAGGCGCACTGATACAAATTGCTAATTAGTCTAATGAGTTCCAGTTGTGGTGTTCTTCCTGTGCAATTACAGTGTTTCACGAATCTCCTAGCGCATTACGTGCACATTTACACATCTCTATTGACTTCTATGGGGGCTTCGGGTGCAGAAACGTGTAGGTAAAATAAAATAGATGAAAACCATCTGCAGATTTTATACAGTGGATTTTGCTGCAGATTTCTCCCCTTATTTAATGGAATGAAATCCGCTGCATAAAGCGACATTCTGCAGAGTGAAAATACGCAACGCAAGTCAATGTATGCGGTGGAGAAATCCCATCCACAATGTTTGTGCTGTGGATTTTCCGCAGCATTTCCGCCCCGTTAGGACAGACCCTACTGCATACCTTGTATATCTATCTGGAAGCGGTTATGTGCAGTTCAGTTTAGAAGGAAACCAGAAAAATATCATCAATGCAGGTTTATGGATTTCTTCATTTACAACAGTTTGATAAGCAATTGACCTCAATTATGTATCCTGGGAATTGCGGGGTGGGAAATGAAAACTTGCAGCTAAGAATAGCAAGGTCCTGCTTCAGATGGGCCATTTGATGCGAGCTGTAACCAATTCAATTGCAGATTGCAACGTTAAATGCCAGAGACATCAATAAGAGAAAAGGCTTTCTGAGTTCTAATTACGTTTCTGAATCATGAGCCGTTTCTCCCAAAGAGACCGTTGCGTAGAGCAGCAAATTAGAAATCCTTTACCTATAACCTAAGCTACAATGATTCTTCTGACTCCAGCTCGCCCAAAAGCAATCTGCAAGTTTATGTTCCTAAATGGGTTGGAAGAAATATTACAGCGTAATTGGCCTCAACCGTCTCCTGAAGCAGACTGTGCGGCTACAAACAAGAGCTGTGGCTCTTCATTTCCCAATTCTTGCTGTGGAGTAACATTCGACTCTTCCTCATTGTGCAACGTGTCAATGGAAATTTCAGTGATGTATAAGATTAAAGGGAACCTTGTCACCACTATAAACTAAGTTATGGTGCTCATAGAGCAGGTTCCAAGGAGCCTGGGGATGTACTTTTTATACTTACCCGGCTCCTTGTTCCCGTGCTGTCACATGCGGACTTATCCCTCCAGGCTGTGCATGCACATGCATTTTTCTGTATGGGTGTGTGCATGCACAGCCTGCAGAGATAAGTCCGCTGCACTGTCTGTGCACCAATTGCTACAGGTAGCAGCACAGGGAGCCGGATAAGTATGAAAAGTATATTCCTAGACTACTTGGGTCCTGCCCATTAGTTTATGGTGCTCATAGGTGGTGACATTGAGCATTGTGATGTGGCACAAATGCAAACATAGTCTCACACAAAGCTGTATAATAAATTCCCTAAAGAAGTCTAATTATTGAAATTGCGCTTTAACCCCTTCTTGACATTTGACATACGTGGCGGATGCGACACACAGCTGACACCAAGCTACAGTAGCCAGGATCACTCCTTGGCAAGCCCTCAGGCTATGTTTACACGGGGCAGATTTACCATGGATTTTCTATGTGGACCCGCTGCATAGAAAAGCAGTCACACTTAGGCTCCCTGTCCATGGGTGTTGTGGAATATCGATATTCCGCAGCAGGGTAAGAGGGGGGGGGGGGGGGGGGGGCGCTGTCAGTGCTCTGCGGTGAGCAAATAGGCTGACATGGATTTTGCACTGCAGAATGTTCACTGCAGACACTCTGTAGCAAATTCCGCCCCATGTAAGCATAGCCTTAGATGCCACAGTTAATGCTGACTGCAGCATCTAAGTGGTTAGAAATTGGATTGGGGCTTCCTCAGTCACTCGATTAGCCCCCTACGATGCCTGTCATGGTAATATTCCATGGCAGGGAGTAATAGCATGATAGCGCAGGGACAATAGTGCAGTGTATTGTACAAGTGATAAAGAGATCACATGTTCTAGTCCCACTTGGGTAATACAAAAAAGTTAAACAAATGTCTAATAAAAGTGTTTCAAATTTTTTTTAAAGTATAAAAAGTATTTTCAACAGAAAAATGGAGAAAAAAAAGTTATGGGCTCCAAATCTGGCAAATCTCTCTCTCCCGCCCGCTCTCCCCTGCTCCCCGCCGCAACTCACCTGTCAGCTGCGGCGGCTCCCGAATCTTCAGGGACGAGCAGGGAGATACTCGGCTAAGGCACATTACTCGAACGAGTAGTGCTTTAGCGAGTATACTCGCTCATCCCTATTAACCTGTCATTTTTATTGGTCAGTAAATGCCGTAAAAGCAAAACCCAAGTAACAATGGCAGAATTTTCTTCCCTATTCCATACCACTTACATTTTTTTTATATTGCACAATGCATTATTTGGTACATTGAATGATGCCCTTAAAAATAAATAAATCTAGTCCAATAAAATAAAGTCCTTGTATAGGCAAGTCAATTAGAAATAAAAAAAGTTTTAGTTCTCGGAGGACAGGAATTAAAAAACATCAATGAAATATGGCTACTGACTGCTTTCCTCTGCGCTAGCGACCCTCTCCCCTCACACCACCTCTGGCCCCTCTCCCCGGAGGTCATCTCCCACCTCACCACTATATTCAATCTTTCTCTGACCTCTGGCATTTTCCCCTCCTCATTCAAACACGCCATCATATCCCCAATGCTAAAGAAACAGACTCTTGACTCGACCGATGCTGCCAACTACCGACCCATCTCCAACCCCCCTTCATCTCCAAACTACTACTGGTTTACGCCAGCCCTATAAGCTATCTAGCAGAAAACTCTCTTCTTGACCCCCTACAGTCCGGCTTCCACCCCCTACACGCGACAGAAACCGTCCTCACTAAAGTATCAAATTACTTCCTGAGGGCTAAATCGAGGGGGGATTACTTTTCTACTGATCCTCCTCGATCTCTCTGCAGCATTTGACACTGTTGACCACAAACTACTCAGTATGCTTAGCTCCATTGGACTAAAGGACACTGCTCTCTCCCGATTCTCCTCCTACCTATCTGACGGCTCCTTCAGTGTCTACTTTACTGGCTCTACCTCCCTTCCACTTGCTGTTGGGGTCTCCTAGGGCTCGGTCCTCGGCCCCCTTCTCTTCTCCATCTACACAGCCCCTATTGGACTGACCATCAGGAGTATTGGTTTTCAGTACCATCTCTATGCTGAGAACACCCAGTTATACACCTCTGTCCTCTCTCTCCCTAAAACTGAACCTCTCAAAAACTGATCTTCTCCTGTTTCCATCCTCTATTAACCGACCCCATCCTGACATCTCCATCACAGTGTGTGGCACCACCATAACTCCCAGACAGCACGCCCGCTGCCTTGGGGTTATATTTGTCTCCGATCTCTCCTTTACCCCCTATATCCAATCTGTGGCCCAAACATTTCAGCTGCACCACAAGAATATACCCTTTTCTCACCGTGGATACGCTAAAAACGCTCACCGTTGCCCTCATCCACTCTCGGCTCGATTATTGCAACTTGCTGCTGATCAGCCTCCCTTGCTCCAGACTCTACCCTCTTCAATCCATCCTGAATGCGGCAGCCAGGCTCATCTTCCTGTCCAGCTGCTACTCGGACACCTCTGCCCTGTGCCAGTCACTGCATTGGCTGCCCGTCAAATACAGAATACAATTTAAACTCACTACCCTCTTACACAAAGCTCTCCAAAGAACTGCGCAGTCCTACATTGCTTCCCTCATCTCAATCCACCAGCCAGCTTGGGCCCTCCGCTCTGCTAACGAAATCAGACTAAGTGCACCTTTAATTTGAGCCTCTCATTCCGGCCTCCAAGACTTCTCCAGAGCAGCACCAGTCCTCTGGAACTATGCAAATCTAGTTGGGCAATCACTGACACACTAAGGCTGGGTTCTCACAGGGCGGATTCTCGGCGGAAATCTCGCGGTTTGGCCGCAGCGAAAAACCACGAGATTTCCGCCAGGAGAACCGCTGCTGCAAAACCTGCGGCGGCTTTGAAGCGGCCCCGCCGCTTGCTCTTCCGCTGCGGTCGGCGCTCCCATAGAGGAGCGCGGCCGCAGCGGAGAAAAGAAAAAAAAGGATATGCTGCGGTCGGCAAATCCGCGCTGCAGTGGCAGCTTCTGCCAGCTTAGCCGCAGCGGATTTGCCTTCCCGTGTGGACGAGATTTCTGAGAAATCTCGTCCACATGGCTGGCTAATCCCGGGATTAGCGGCCGCATGTGGATTTGCCGCGGCGAAATTCCGCACGGAATTTCCGCAGCAAATCCGCCCCGTGTTAACCCAGCCTAAACTTCAGGCGTGCTCTAAAAACACACCTCTTCAAGGAGGCATACAATATACCCTAAACCCAACCCCTCTGTACTCTGCCTGATAACATGCTCCCTGACCTACTGATTGCAATTCCTGCTGGCGATTATCAACCGCTCACTACAGTCATACCGATATAGCCACTATACCGCTCAACCCGACCATTGTCTATGTGTATAGCATCCCTCACTCTCCGCCTCGCCATACCGTGCATATCTCCAGCCCCTTTACCTTCTGTATCACCCCACTATTTGTACTATGTAAGCTCATTAGAGCAGGACCCTCACCCCTACTGTTTCCACCAACTGATTACTACATGTAACTGTGATCTTGTTTTATTTGCCCTGTCTTGTAAGCGCTGCGAAATATGTTGGCGCTATATAAATAAAGATTATTATTAATATTATTGCTGAGGGAAGGGATTAAATTAGAGTATGTGGATATTACAAGAAGGGGGTCACCCTATGCAGCAAAATGCGTGTCCGCACAGAGACTCCTCACCTATATCAGCTGATAGTGGGGAGAAAGAAGTATCAGGAAGCCAGACAGGGAGTTCAGGCTTCCATAAACTAGTCAATACTACATCTGGATACCCCATGATCGTACGAGACAAAAGTTGGATCACCAGAGAAGTGAACAAGGTTCCAGGTGTTGCAGAATACAAGCTGCCCATGATGGCAGACTACAGGCTGCCCCATACTTTGCAGAAACAAGCTGCCTGCATACTTATTGTCAGAGTATCTCTTTTAGAAGCTCTTGAGAACTGGGGTTTACGCAATGTATTAATCTCCCCCAGGTCACAGAGATGAAGTTTGGTACACAACACTTCCCTCGGATAAGCTTCTATAGTAAATAAAAATGCAAATCTCTAAAGAGAAGAACCTGCCTAACTTGTCCAGCTGGATTCTGTAACAGACCATATCTAAATGGTATCTAGAGAGAAAGAACAAGCTATGCACACAGTAACGTGATACCAATTCACTATATCAGGGGTGTCAGGCTGGGCTCAAGCAACTGTCTTTGCCTGCGGGCCGTGAATGTATCTCTCACGTGGGAACACGCATTAAGTATGCAATGACATGCGCACTTACGTGTAGGCAATCTACATACACTATCTTAGTGGGTATGCACGCCAAGATAAAACATGCCACAATTTTTTTTGCGCTCGTGTGAGCGGTACAATTAAGGTCTATCTGCACGGGTAATAAGCAGTACGCATACGGTCTTGTGAGTCCCCAAACTCATTTTCACGAAGAGCCACACCAGCCTTATGGGTGCCTTCAAAGGGCCAATTGTAAGATTGTATAGTAATAGTGACCCCCTTATCAGCTCCAGTAGTAATAGCAACCTTAGTAACATGGACCCCCATAATGGTCTTAGTATTAAGAGGATCCCCTATAGTGCAGCCAGTATTATTGTTGCTCCCCATAGTGGCCCCAGTAGTAATAGTGTTCCCCATAGTGGCCCCCATAGTGGCCTCAGTAGTAATAGTGGCCCCAGTAGTAATAGTCACCCAGATTGTAGCCTCAGTATTAATAGTGTTCCCCATATGGGCCCCAGTTGTAATAGTGTTCCCCATATGGGCCCCAGTTGTAATAGTGTTCCCCATATGGGCCCCAGTTGTAATAGTGTTCCCCATATGGGCCCCAGTTGTAATAGTGTTCCCCATATGGGCCACAGTTGTAATAGTGTTCCCCATATGGGCCCCAGTTGTAATAGTGTTCCCCATAGTGGCCCCAGTTGTAATAGTGTTCCCCATAGTGGCCCGAGTGATGTCATTGAATGGCTGTGATTGGTTTACCCAGCTCTGGCTTTCATTGGCTGACGCGGCCCTGGATTAACCAATTAGAGCATTAGCTTGCTGGAGGCGGTGTATTTAAGCCCCACTTACAGGAAGAGATGCTCTATCGGCGTGGAGGAGGACGCGGTAGCGCCGCAGACCATCGCAAGGACCGGAACGCCAGCGGTAGGCGAATATTGAAGCTTGTTTTTTCACATGTAGCGTAGTTAGTTTTCCTATTGAAATGAATTGAAACGCCATTTATCTGGAATTTATTAATGGCGTTTCAATTCATTTCAATGAGGAAAAGTGATACGAGTGTTTTGGCTTAAGAGCTCCGTCACGGAACGGATTATTCTCGTATGCCAAGGCACTGGTGTATTAGTAAATAATATGAGATGGAGTGTCACAAATATATACCCTTATCAAATCATGCAAATCTGTTCCAAATAACACAACCCACCTCCTTGTCTTCCAGGTTTCCACAGTATCCAACATAGTGCAGATGTAACATCGTCCAAGTTCCAGAGCATTCTCGTTCAGCTGGGACATACATTTACACTGAACGGTTTATGGGCCCATGCACTTGGGCCCTATCTGAAGTGCGTGCACTATTCTGCTTTCCAGGAGGTTTCTGCCCTCCCTGCGCTCGCCTTAGGACACCTCTGTTATGGTTGGACAGGTGCACCATGTTCTCTACCGCCCTCTACCTGCGCCAGAATACCCTGCTCCCTTGGACTTGAGGTGAGGGCAGCTCAGGCTTATTGTCCTGCTACATTCTGCATATTTTGCCTGTCCTCTACATATTAAATGATTTACAGATTCTGACTTTCATCTGTACTTTAGCTCTACTTGTTTTCTGCTTGCTTTCTTTAACCCCTAAGTGACTGACCTATTTTGTTCCGTAACCCCTTCCCGCAACAGGGCATAAACTTACATCCTGGGGATAGCGAGAGATCATAAGCGATCTCGCGCTATTCAGCAGCCGGAGCCGGCTGTCAGTGACAGCCGGCCTCCTGCTGCAACAGCGGGCGTGAATCGGAGACGTGCCCCCCGCTGTTAATCCCTTCCCTATGGCCTCAGACAGGGAAGGGGATCGCGGCAAGGGAAGGGTTCACACAGGGAGCGATGTAACTGCAGAGAGCCTGGCTGGTTGCCATGGCAACAGGACAACAGATACCGGCATCCTGTATTGCCAGTGCCTATGATCGCTGTAATAAGCAATAAAACATTGCAGGATAGAAGTCCTGCAATGCCTTATCACAGCGATCATTGGTTCTATGGTGAAAGTCCCCCAGAGGGACACAAATAGTGTAAAAAAAAAAAAGACAAAAATGTACATAAAAGAAAAATGTAAAAAAAAAAATGTGTTTTTTCTTATATTAGCATAAAAAAGGTAAAAAAATAAAATCCCACATAATTGGTATTGCTTCGCCTGTAACGACGTGTACAATAATTTTCACATGCTTTTTATTCTGCACGGAAAAAAGTGCAAAAAAAAACCGCTGAAAAACTGGGGGCAAAGGGAGGCAAATTTTTAGCATTTTGCCTCCCTAAAAAATGCAATAAAAGTGATCAAAAAAGCCGTAAGTACCCCAAAATGGTACCAATAAAAACTACGGCTCGTCTCGCAAAAAATAAGCCCTCATAGAGCTCCGTACATAGAAAAATTAAAAAGTTACAGGACTTTGAATGCAGTGATTTAGAAAAAAAAAAATTAAAAAATTTTTTTTTCCAGAAGAACGGTTTTTATTGCAGAAAATTGGAAAAGCCCCCCAAAAATATAAGAAATTTAGTATCATTGTAACCGTACCGACCCGCAGAAAAAATGTATTGTGTCATTTATGCTGCATGATTAACGCTGTGAAAAAAATAATAAATGTTTTACAATGTAGTCTATGTACACAAAAGTTGCACCGATAAAAACTACAGTTCGCCACGCAAAAAAAAAAGCCCTTATACGGCCTCGTCGACAGAAATGAATGGAGATGAAAATCCGCCAAAAATAGGGGTTAATGACCAAGTGATAATTTTCTTCTCCACACCCCCCCCCCCCCCCATATCGTCATATTGAAAGAGTGATAACTTTATTTTTCAGTCTATGTAGGCAAATGAGGGCTTGTTTTTTTGTAGGACAACTTGTATTTTTAATGGCACCACTTTGGGGTACAAATAATATGTATAACATTTATTAACTTGGGAGGGATGGCAACCCCCCTTCCCAGCCCAACCCCAAGAAATTACACCATTGTTTTTTGGGTGTCATTTGAATTCTTTGATTTTTTATTTCTTCTGTGCAATAAAAACCCTTTCTTTGAAGAAAAAATTGAATATGCATTGCCGCATTCCAAGACCCATAACTTTTTAATTTTCCAACAACATAGCTGTTTGTGGCCTTTATAAAAGATTTTTTTTTTGGGGGGGGGGGGGGGGGTTGGAGCGTAGAAGTTGTAATTTCATTGATGCCATTTTGGGGTAAATGTGAATTTTTGATTGCAATGTTTTTTGGGAAGTGAATGGATGAAGAATAGCAATTCAGGCATTTTCTTTAAATAAATTTTTTGCATTGCTTACCTGCAGGATTAATAAAATATTTTCATTGTCCGGACTGTTACAAATGCAGCGATACATATTATGTGTATTTTGCTTTTTTATTTAAAAAGTATTTTTTGTGAGAAAAAAATGGGTTCCTTTCCCCAGTGGATTTTTTTTTAAATTAAACTTTACTAAACTATTTTTTTTAAAAACATTTTCAGGCCATCAAGGGAACTTGAAAAAGCGATTGTTTAAAGGGGTTGTCCCGCGGCAGCAAGTGGGTCTATACACTTCTGTATGGCCATATTAATGCACTTTGTAATGTACATTGTGCATTAATTATGAGCCATACAGAAGTTATAAGAAGGTTTTCACTTACCTGCTCCGTTGCTAGCGTCCTCGTTCCCATGGAGCCGACTAATTTTCGCCGTCTAATGGCCAAATTAGCCGCGCTTGCGCAGCCCGGGTCTTCTTCTGTTCTCAATGGGGCTACGTGTAGCTCCGTGTAGCTCCGCCCCGTCACGTGCCGATTCCAGCCAATCAGGAGGCTGGAATCGGCAATGGACCGCACAGAAGCCCTGCGGTCCACCGAGGGAGAGGATCCCGGCGGCCATCTTCATCAGGTAAGTAAGAAGTCACCGGAGGGCGGGGATTCAGGTAAGCACTCTCCGGTGTTCTTTTTTAACCCCTGCATTGGGGTTGTCTCGCGCCGAACGGGGGGGGGGTTGAAAAAAAACAAAAACCCGTTACTTCTATAATGCCATGTACTATGACATCAGTCTATTAGACTCTGCCAGAGGTAGTGCCTGAAAAGCTTAGTTACATGGCAGACACTGAGGTGTTAGTCAGGCCTCTGGCTGCCATGGGAATTAAATCATATTGATAGGTAATAGGGGAGACCCCTATCCCTGCTACCCGCTTACATGTTGAAACTGGTGATGATTGCAGAATGTAAGGGGTTAAAGGGGTTGTCCCGCGCCGAAGCGTTTTTTTTTTTTTTTTTCAATAGCCCCCCCGTTCGGCACGAGACAAACCCGATGCATGTGTTGAAAAAAAAACGGATAGTACTTACCCGAATCCCCGCGCTCCGGTGACTTCTTACTTACCTTGCGAAGATGGCCGCCGGGATCTTCACCCTCGGTGGACCGCAGGTCTTCTGTGCGGTCCATTGCCGATTCCAGCCTCCTGATTGGCTGGAATCGGCACACGTGACGGGGCGGAGCTACGAGGAGCGCTCTCCAGCACGAGCAGCCCCATTCAACACGGAGAAGACCGGACTGCGCAAGCGCGTCTAATCGGGCGATTAGACGCTGAAAATTAGACGGCACCATGGAGACGGGGACGCTAGCAACGGAGCAGGTAAGTGAATAACTTCTGTATGGCTCATATTTAATGCACGATGTATATTACAAAGTGCATTAATATGGCCATACAGAAGTGTATAACCCCAACTTTGTTTTGCGAGACAACCCCTTTAAATGGTCAGGAATGGAGGTTTCTCTGCTCCTGGTCCTTAGAGCAGAAGCCCGACTGTCAGTACACAGCCAAGCCCAGACTCCTTCCAGCCTGGGTCACCTGTACCACTGTAAAGAGACATATTTGCAGGTTTACAGCCCTATGATGACTACTGGCAGTCTCTAAGGTGCGAGTGCTGAATCGCTGAGGGACAGAAGAGGTGAGCAATGGTTCTTTTTTGTCTGATACCAGTGACAGCTGTTTCATTAACCGTATTTTTTCTGATTATAAGATGCACGTTTTAATAAGAAAAGGTCTTACTAAAAAGTGTGTTCATCCCATTGTCTGAAGTCAGGGGGCTCTGGCAGTGCAAGACCTCCTGACTGCTTCCTTAATGATCTGGCAGAGTGCTCATAAAGCGCTTTGCCCAGTCATGGAGAGCACTGTGCAGGGATACTTACCACGGCTGCTCCATTCTCTCTGGCTCCCCACACAGATCTGTGATATCAGTGGAGGGAAGAAGCGCAGGCTGAACACCACACATTGTGAGAGCAAATGCAATGCACTACACAGACCTTCCACAGTTGTAGTTCCTGATTTCACTGCACAGAGCATCCATAGAAAAGTAGATAAAGGTCCTGCAGTAAGCAAAAGGCTGAAGAACCTTTCAGAATGTCAGAATCACGTGATCACTCCTGCCTGGAAGGAAGTTGACAGAGTACATACGAGTACAAGAATCTGACTTTTTATTACATATTGCATATATGTGTAGGGATTTGTTGTGATTAAAGGGGTTTTCCATGCAAATACTGTTTATGACTTATCCACAGGATAGATCATCAATAGCTGATTGGCTGGGGTCTGCCACTTGGGACCCCGACCGATCAGCTGATTGGGCGACCACTGACTGCGTCACAAAACATAGGGGTTGGAGTAGATGCAGTTCGCTCTTACCCATGTAGTGACCGATGCTTCTACGCAAATGCAGGCACAGCTTTCATTAAAATCAAAGACAGCGGTGCCTGCAATTACAAGCGCAAGCCACTACACAAGGCTCGGAGCCAACCGCTTCCACACTGACCCCTGTGTATTGTGGTGCTGAGAATGGACGCCCAATCAGCCGATCATTTGGTGGCCTGAGGGATAACAACTTCTCCATTCCCCTAAATAGGTTTTGTCATTACAACAAAACCCTGTCCACCCGCTGGGCCCGGCGCACAATAGAAAAGGATTGCATACTCACATCTCCTGGAGCCTTGGGATGCAGCTGAGACCCGCCGCCACTGTCTGCAGTGACTCCCAGGTAGATGGACCAACGGAAGTCGAGTGTCTACTGCGGCCAATCAGAGGCCACAGTTTCACCATACATCCTCCTGGTTAGTGTGTACCGTGATGTTGCAGCGAACACCTGTCTTCCGCTAACCGGAAGTTGTCGCAGCGGCGGCTCCCAGCTGCATCCCAAGGCTCCAGGAGAAAGGAGTATGCAACCCTTTTCTATTGTGGGCCGGGCCCAGCTGGTAGACAGCGTTTTGTTGTAACAACAAAACCCCTTTAAATCACAAAAACATTTCAATCTCACTTTTTTTCCCTATTATTGGTTTTCTAAACCTGGGTTTGTTTTATAATCCCAAAAATTTTTTTTTATTTTTATTTTTTTTTAAGTTGGATAATCCTTTGAGAGTTTTCTGCAGAGTTATAGTTTCAAATTAGAAGGTTTTCAACCTAAAACAGTCAACTAAGGATCAATTAATATAACTAGAGATGAGCGAACGTACTCGTAATGAGTACTTACGCACCCGAGTACCGCCATTTTCGAGTACTTCAGTACTCGCGCGTAAAGATTCGGGGGGCACCGTGGGGCGGGGAGAGGCGCGGCGGTGCGGGGGGGTAGCAGCGGGGAACAGGGGGGAGCCCTCTCTCTCTCCCTCTCCCCCCCACTCCCCACTGCTACCCCCCGTGCCGCCACGGCGCCCCCCGAATCTTTACGCGCGAGTACTGCTGTACTCGAAAATGGCGGTGCTCGGGTGCGTATGTACTCGTAACGAGTACGTTCGCTCATCTCTAAATATAACTTACGAGACCCCTGTATGCAGCGATCTCTGAGAAGGTATGGGATAAGTTTGAGATGATAAATACTTGATGTCCGCCTCAGCGATATAGAATCAGATATCAAATACATGTTAAACGGACCGTGTTTTCTTTCTATAGTAAAACAAACATCACCATTTAGCCTTAACAAATGTAACAAATCACACAGAACATTCTAGAAGTCAATTCAAATTGAGGGGCAACTCAAAAACCACAGAAATCCATTATTTCACAACTGCACTGCTGCCCTCACAGATACTTTCTTGCGGACGCAATTTGCTTTCTGGTCCCCATTTCTATTCTTGTCACTTAGGATTTGGACCAGTATTCACTAATGTCAAGAATGGTAGGTCAATGCGTCCGGGTGATCTTTGTCATGGGGTAAACTGCTTCTAAGGCGATTGGCCGAAGGGCAGAGACTAATGGAGTGCTGAAAAAATAACACCCAGTGGGAGCGATTCTAAGGCCAGATTCACAAACGTATGTGCGTATGGAAAATTTGCGCAAGCAATACACAGAGAATAGAACCCACATGCGCGTATTTTGCGTGTGCAATTACGGCGTGCAAACAAATGCACAGCATGTTCTATTTTGCCGGAAAAGAACATTCCTTGGCCATTTCGAGATTAGTTGTGTATTTTCTTGCATGCACAAATGTGCACAATTTGCGCATGCAAAACATACAGTAAAAAAAACAAAACACAGTTGTGCACGCAAATACCCAACGCAAATGCATGTGGAAATACGCATACGCTTGTTTGAATCCGGCCCTAAATGTGGAGCTTCTTCCACACTACATCCACAGAATACATTGCAGCACCTCCAGCCTATATTTCGGGAGTCGAACTCTAACAGGTGAAGTCACAGTCATGTATCGTCAGCGTTGTGTAACAAACCCCTACATGTATTGTGATGGTGCCTGCAGGGAAATGACAGGGAATTGTATTACCCATATATTAGGTCACTGCTCATAATGTTATTTGTTATTACGCCAATTAAAGCGACTCCAGACCAGAGGTCCACTAGACATAAAGCTCATTATTGTACTGACAAAAACTAACTTTACAGCCAGAATATATCATTTTTAAAGAGGAATTCTGAGACTATTTTTTTAAGTCATAGGTCATGGGTGATTGTGGCCAAAAGACCAAGTCATCATATGTTCATTAGTAGATGGGCATGCAACTTATTGTCTGCTGGAGAAAGGGTAGAACTGTGCCGAATACAAGAAGCGCCTGGACGCCGTTTTTGGGTGATACAATATTATATGTTACAGTAACTAATAACTTCAGAGGGGTCGGTGGTCCGGGGATTATTCTCATTGCCACATGGGAGTCACAAAGAAATCGTTTTCCCCTAACATAATGAAAATTGGCTTCTATCTCATTGGTTTTTTTTTGCCTTACTCTGGATCAACAGGGAAGAAGGAGGGTTATCCCACACCTAAAGACACCGAGGAGGTGAGTGAGGAGACTTGTAAGGCCATGCATGCTCCTCTGGGACATATAAAGGAAAAAAAACAACACATAATCGGTATTACGGCGTTCGTGATGACCCAGACATGGCCTTATAGGTCTCCTCACTCACCTTCTAGGTGCTCTCCTTAAGGAGTGATGATACTCCTCGCGACTCACGTCACAGGCCTCTCACTAGCCAAGCTGGGATCCTACTGTACACGGATGAGGGGCAAACACCCCAAACCAGATACGTACGCCTCTTCAAACATTAGGCACGTCTCAGGCTGTCCGTGGGCCTACATGGAAATCTACACCTGCTGTCAGCTATAGGAGATTTCCGAACTGCATCGAATGGACCCCATTGGCTATATTACTGTTCGGTTTCCGCTCAGCCGCCCAGCATCTTACCGGAAGCAGCAGCGCTGCACGGTTCTGATGCAGATGTGAAGGCCAACCAAATTCTTTTTTTTTTCCCACCAAATTGTGTGTGTTTTTTTATTCCAGTTTTGGCTTCACAAATCCCCCTGATGCTTTTAGTTGCACTTTTCCTGGTGTTCTCCGGCTTTGAGTGATGGCAGACGTTGGAGGAAGGAAAGGATTGTAGACGTTGGATGCCAACATGCCTAATCCTGTGTTCTCATGAGAGAACTAGATGAATCTCACTGAATGATGAACAGAAAACCAGCTCATCAGACATATCCAGCTTAACCCCTTAGTGACGGCCAATACGCCTTTTACTGTCCTCACTAATGGGCTTTTAAGTTTCACAAATTTTTAAAGGCAGTGGCTACTGACAGCCAGGCTCCTGCTATAACCACCAGAGGCGGAGAAATCTCGGATCCTGGCAGTTTAACCCCATATATGCTACGATCAATAGTAGCAGCAGCATGTAAGCAGATAATATGGGGAGGGGAATCCCTCTGTCACCCATCGACACCCCGCAGTGTGATTGCGATGTACAGTGGCTTCCCATGTCAGCCGGAGGCTTAACAAAGGCCTCTGTGTCTGCCATGTAACTCAGCCCATTAGACCCCGCCTCCGGCAGAGACTAATAGGCTGCTGTCACAAGCTTAGTAGAATGCATTATATAAGTAATGCAGCGTACTATCCTAGCAATCGAACTATCGCATCTTCAAGTCCCCTTGATGGACTAAGAAATAGGTTAAAAAAAAAAGTTCAATGAAGTTTAATTCAAAGAAAAAATAAACAGTTGGAGAAAAAAAATATACATTTTTTTCCCCAAAAAACCTTTTAAGGCTGTGATCACACGAGCGTATGATTACTGTGTATTATGTGGGCGCAGTAATTCACAGGTAATCGATTACATTTCCTTACGGATTTTTTTTTTTTAAACTTTGTTTTTCCCACGCCGTTGCTAGGTGACAGCGTAGGCACCCGCACCCTATCCGCAATGTCAATTACGGTTGGGCCTTGGGTTGGACGGCTTCCATTGACTTCAATGGAAGTTGTCTGCGCAGAGCTCGCATGCTGCGATTCAAAATCCACTTGTGGAAATTGCAATCCGCTCATCTGAGCACATATGCGAATGTTCTATTCTTTCTATGTGTGTCCGCTCCGGTGACGATTGCGGATTCTGGCAATAGAAATCAAAACGTCTTGTCCCCCAAAAAGCAAGCCCACATACAGCTATGTCAGCAAGTTACGGCTCTTGCAATGTGACGATGACAGTCACGTGGTCCTTAAGGGACAACAGTCAGCTGACAGTCATCTAAGGGTCCTCTTAGACGAGCCGATTCTCATTAGAATGAGCGAGTGATGTCACTGCCGGCTCATTCGCTCTCATGTAGCCTGTTTAGACAGGCAGATACATCGTTGGCTCTTTCAAATGAGAATCGTTTACAATCGTTTACTTTCACATTCGCTGTTTAAACGAAAGGGGTGGGACTCAACAAACACCGCTTAAATTGAATGAGCCAACGATGATTTTTATGCCTGCATAAAATGAACAATGAAAGGAAAAACAAGCGATTCTCATTCGTCGCTGACATGCATTTAAATGAACAATTAGTATTCACTTTCACTCGTTTGAACGATAATCGTTCCGTCTAAAAGCACCCGAAGACCGGGCTCATACAACCGCACTGATACAGGGTAAGTCACAGGCAATCAATGAAATTGGCTTACGCAGTTCCACTCACAGTAGCATGTCGGAATTTATACACGTGCCCATACGTAATTACATTGCCTATGAGCGGCGGGTATATGCGTCATCGCTAAGTGACGGCACGAGAATTAAAAGAAATAAAATAAAAATTGTGCGTACGCGGTCATGTGCAGTACAATTTCACCACTATATGCGACAGAAGGCAGGGTCATGGCCGGCTTGACAGCTGCATGAACGCTGTAAACCACTATGGAACCTCCGCAGCGTTTTACGCTTACGGACGTGTGAGCCTGCCCTAAGGTGTATGGCTAGCTTTACATTCAGACCTGACATGTTTCATGACATCTTTGAATGACTGCCTGTTCAGTGTGAATGGAGGTAGGTGGACGGACGGAATAGACCTCCGGTGACCTCCATCTCTATTAACTGCACAGTTATCACGATCAGGTTTCTGTTTTTGGAGACGGAAAAATAGTGCAGTCTACAGTATTATTCTTCCATTAAAAAAAAAAATAATTAAACAGAGACCTGACGGAATGGAAGCCTTTTAGAGATGAGTCAGCACCCAAATGCTCGGGTCCGCGTTATTCAAGTCGAGCTTCTTGTAAAATTCGAGAGCTCTACTTGAGTAACGAACCCCATTGACTACAATGGGAGACTCGAGCATTTTTGTATGTGGGACGCCGGTTTTTTTTGGTTTTTTTCTCTCTTTCTCGTCGTGGCAGGGCCAAAACAGGCACGTCACAGCGGGAAGGAGCCAAAAACTGGGGCGGCGTCAAACTCGGCTTGATGCTCGCTCAAGTAACGAGCACCATCGAACGAGCATCAAGCTCAACAGAGTATGTTCGCTCAACTCTAAAGCATTTCCGTTTTTTTGATACCACATTGAAATTAATGGAGGGGAAAAAACAAGTTTTTTTCCATTTCATATCAGTTTCTCTCTTCCAAAAACGGAGCAGAGACACAAACCCTGAACTGACCCCAACGCAGGTGTGAGAGCAGCGTTAGGCGCAAATATGACTTCCATTTTTGGGATAGAGTCGTTCACATGAGTAATGCTTCCCTGCACAGCGGTGCTCCAAGGTAAAAAAAAACTTAGAACTCACCTTTGTGGTTTTCAATGGGCCAGTCAAACACATCACATGCCATGTGATGTGCATGCGAGTGCGATGTGATGTTGCCCATTGAAATCAATGGGAAGCACTTGCCGATCCTCTGACGTACGTGAAACAAGGGCCGGAGGATCGCTATTTCACTGAAGTGATGCGCTTTAGCCCGGAAAACTCCTAGCATCCGCGCGTAAACCGCACGTGGACAAGCGTGATATCTGGTATGGGTTTCTAGGCTCGATATTGTGCTGGCTTGTGTGAATGTAGCCCTAGGCTGACTAGAATGCTAACAAACGTCTTCAGACCGCGTCTCTATCCCGCAGATACAGTGAACTAAGTGCTGTTATACCCGCTGGACAAGCAGCCATTGATACATTTATTTTGTCAACAATGCCCATGACTACTTCTGCTTATCCAGTAAAGTGATACATTGTAGCTTCTGTTTCATCTCTACTTCTCTTTTACATACAATAGTCCTTGTGATTGAGTGGAAACCAGCAAGTCCCGTTCATACATGTTCTTGGCTTTCCACGTAAAGCTCATTGTATATGTGGCCAATACGTTGACTGAACCAATATTTAGTCTATGAAGTTATAAGATAATGAGCATTTCTGACAATCTGAATTGACTGATGTTATAGGAGAATTTCAATAAGTTGGACTCCTCCTTGCTATGAAGGTGACCCTACCGGGGTAACAGAACCCAAGCTGCTCACCGCTCTGGAGAAGAGCAGCGTATGGCAATCATTATGATCATACTTTAGTGTATGTTTACAGGTCTGGAAATAATGGTGAAAAACGGCCTCCACAGGAAAGCCTTCATTACGTACCGTGGTTTAGCCAAAACGAGATGAAGGTCCTATATGGGACGAGGATGAATAACTAATTACAAGGCTTCATTTTTGTCCCTTTCAGATCTTAAGATTGGATCAATGTACTCAACATCAAATGATGTCCCATCAGGCAGCGGCATGCAGGTAATCAGTCAACCAGCTTTCTGTCATTTCTTTAATTTTCCACACTTCAACTCCAGACATATATTGACATATCGATAAAGACACATCTTTAATGCACAGAACACTCTTCGTTAATATGCAAATGTATGCTGTATTGATGAGAATTTACATGAACTATTCCTGCCACCTGCATGCAGTGAAGAAGACCACCGTACAGCCACAAGCTATGGAGAATATAATATAGCTAGTTCATGGGCTGCGTTTGCTGTACTGTACATAACATGGTCACTGTATACGGTACCAGTCAAAAGTTCGGACACACCTTTTCATTCCATGGTTTTTCCTTTTTTCTCTACATTGTAGATTCATATTGGATACTATCAAGGACCACATAGGTAGCAAGCAAAAAAGTGTTAAAACAAGTTCTGTTTTATATCTTAGTTTCTTCAAAGTAGCCCTCTTTTGCTAGGATGACAGCTTTGCAGACTCTTAGGCTGCCTGCACATGGCAGAGTTTGATTCCGCATGCGTACCGGTCTTCTTTCTTCTTTTTCTGTACTGCGGATGGTTGCGGCGAGCCACCGTCGGACATGCGCTGTACAGGTTTTTTTTTGTTAAATGTTGACTTTTTTGGGGGGCGTGGCTTGGAGAGGCACCGAGACGGCAGCAATTCCTTAGGCTCCGCTCGGATCCAGGCACTTTCAGCGATCCACAGCATAATTGGAGGCGGAAAATCGCTATAAACATCAGAGATATCACCAGGAGGACATGTCAGCAAGAAGAAGAGGTCTGAAACCGGCACCGGCAAAGCTGGAGACCTTCTTTGCGGCGCGCGGTCCGTCCCCCGCAATGGCCGCTCAGGGGAGTGCGCCGGCAGCTCGCAAAGACCGGGAGCGGGAGACTGAAAGCCGAATGTCACTGAAAGAGACAGCGGCTGAGAAAAGATCAGGAAGCCCTGCCGAGACGTCCGGAGACTCCCAGCTCCACAAGACTCCTCCGATCAACCAGAAAGAAAGGTCAGTGAATGGGGGGAAGAGCGCTAATAAGGGGTCTCCTGCATCTAAGATGGCGCTGAGCACATTGTCAGGCACAATGAGCTCCCCCGCAAGAAGCCCAAACAATCAGGGCCAGAAAAGGTCTCAGTCTGCAGGCATTGATAACGGGACTGTCAGTCCCCATGAGACAGCGGAGGTTAGTGTAATGGAAAGTTATGCTGCAACGGCCATAGATCCTCTGACAATCACAGATATACCAAAAGACCCAGAGGTCAGGGCAGTGAACGAGGAGAGGAACACGGCCAACACCCTGCTAACATCCAAAATGGCGTCGACCGCGCTGCCCCGTCCAGCAAAATCCCCCACATGCAGCCCAGAGAAACAGAGGCAGAAGATGTCCCAGGATGCAAAAAATGTTTCTGAATCTGAGCTTCCTTATGAGAGGGATGATGATAACGACCTAAACAATCTCACTGCATCAAATAAGCCGGTGACCGAGCTGTATATAAAAGAGATAATGCTGGCACTTAGAAACAGTATACAAGCGGACATATCTACGCTAACATCCACAGTAAACTCCTCCATCCGGGACATTAACAAAAAAATAGAAAAACACGAGAAAAAACTGGAGGAAGTGGTGGGTTCGCACAACTCATTGATAGACTCCCATTACGAACTAGAGGAAAAAGTCAATAAATTACAACTCAAACTATCTGACTTAGAAGATAGAAATCGACGTAACAACGTCAAAATAAGAGGGATACCGGAAAATGTTCCTAATGCAGAAATCATGAATTATATTACGCGATTCATGCAGAACTTGCTCCCCAACATACCATTGACAGAATTCAAGATAGACAGAGCACACAGGCTGCTGCGTCCAAAGTTTCTTAAAGAGGAATACCCCAGAGACGTGATAGCGCGAATTCATTACTATACTACAAAGGAAGCGCTAATGCACGCGACAAGAACACGACAACCTCTGCCAAATCCATATGCTGACCTGCGAATATTTGCCGACTTATCGCAGTCCACTCTGGAAGCAAGGAGAAGCTTCGCAGCAATTACCGCCTCCCTAAGGAATGCTAACATTCAATACAAATGGGGATTCCCTACGAAAATTATCGCCACAAGGGATGGGAGAACACACGTCCTCCACGACCCTAAAGCTGCGGAAGAAATATTAACCTCTTGGGGAATTACACCGCAAGTTCCAACCTACGCAAATGCTAACACAGACAAAGACAGACGCCAACAAAGCACCAGCCGAAAGTCTCCACCCCTGAAGTGACCAGAAAATCCCGTCTCCAATTGGATACAAAACACCGTCTTATGAAGTGCCTGCTCGAGATAGCTGAACATTTCTCCCCCATCGAAAAATGCAAGTTCTAACTTGCCGTGTATTTGTTAGTCCTATCCCCAGCAACTGGACTCTCACGCCAGTCACCTCTTCTCGTGATGGCAACATACACAAAGAGGACTTTGTTTGGTTCCTTTTTCTTTGTTACTTTGTTTCCACAGGCACTCAAGCATCACAAGCTCTCCCAGGTCTCCATCTTCGCCGCCTTCAACCATCCGTATGGCGGTGAAAATACTATCGATCAACGCTAACGGACTGAATTCACCATTCAAGAGACGGTCTGCATGGAAAGAGGCAACTATGCAAAATGTTGATATTCTGTGTATTCAGGAAACACATTTATTGGAAGTAGATAAAGATAGAATGTCCCATAGATTGTTCCCGCAGACTATATTTGCCTGTGCTCCTAGGAAACAAGCGGGGGTAATGGTAGCATTTCGTGACAGAACTCCATTCACAACCAACAAACAGATAAGCGACCCGAAGGGACGCTACTTAATTTTAGTAGGGTCTCTTAATAACACAAAAATCACTATAGTCAACACATATGTAACAAACAAAAAACAAATTAACTTTCTCAACAAACTAAAGAAAAAAATCAATCAGGTAGCGGAGGGCCCAATAATGATCAACGGAGATTTCAATCTGGTCCCCGATAGAGATTTGGACACTACAAACACAAACCTTAAAAGAAACGCTACCCTAGGGGAATGGCTTCACAGAAATGCGTTCTATGACACATTTCGATGCTCCAACGCCTCTGCAAGAGAATTCTCACACTACTCGAATAGACATAGGTCTTTCTCACGCATAGACTTGTGTCTAGTTGAGAGGAGACTCTTGGCATCTCTACAAAAAGCAGAGATTGGGACGGCCTCGTGGTCTGACCACGCCCCGATTATAACAACATTGAGTGTGGGAGGCCTTGAAACACCGACTAAATCTTGGCGTAATAATACTTACTTAATGAACATTCCTAGATATAGGGAAAAAATCCAAGAAGCACTAATAGAATATTTCAATTTCAACGCTATTCCACAAACAGATCCAGTAATGGTATGGGCCGCCCACAAAGCATTTATGAGAGGCATCTTGATTAAAATGGGCTCCAAATATAAAAAAGAAAAAAGTAGATGAAATTCTAATCCAAATACAACATAAAGAATCCCTACTAAAAAACTCTCCAGACCAAAACATACACGCCGAATAAACTGAGGCTGGCCTTACGGAAAACATTACTGGGGGATTTCGATAGGGAAATTACTGCTCAACGAGCAGATAGCTACTCAGCAATCAACAGGCCATCCAAATGGATGGCAAATCTGATCAAAAGAAAAACAGTAAAAGCAAAAATTCCATATATTTGGAATTTTCAGGATAAAAAACAAAAACTATCAAACCCCCAACACATTGCAGACAACTTCTGCTCCTTCTACAGTAAACTTTACAATCTGAATAATGACCCCCAAACTACACAACCAGATAAGGCGTCAATAAAAGCATTCTTACAAAGAGTCACCCTGCCGAGGCTTACTCCCCAGCAAATGAACCTTTTAGATGCTCCATTCTCAACAGCGGAGATAATCGACACTATAGCAACCCTAAAAAACCAAAAAGCCCCTGGACCGGATGGATATTCAGCAGAATACTACAAAAACTTCCTACCCTACTTATCCACCCATATCACCAACGCGTTTAACGCGATTAAAGCAAAAGGCCAATTTCCACAAGAGATGCTGCAGGCTACAATTGTAGTCCTGCCAAAACCGGGAAAGGATCCAAACACACCAACCAACTTCCGGCCTATCTCATTACTTAACTCTGATGTTAAGATCTACGCCAAGACACTGGCCCGCAGAATGATAGATATACTCCCAGACCTAATACACTCCGACCAACTGGGGTTTGTGAGGGGGAGACAGGCCTCGGACGGCACTCGGAAAATCCTGAACCTGATACACTCAGTAGAAACATCCAAATTACCATCAATAATGCTAGCCCTGGACGCCGAAAAGGCATTTGATAGGGTCCACTGGGAGTATATCTTCGAGACAATGAGAAAGTTTGGCTTCGGGGAGGCTACGATAGGTGCTGTCCGGGCCCTGTATGCGGCCCCTACGGCTACTGTTTTGGTAGATGGTACCCTGTCTGTACCGCTATCAATCTCGAATGGCACAAGACAGGGTTGTCCATTGTCTCCTATCCTGTACGTGTTGGCTATAGAGCCACTGGCGGAGCTAATCCGTGCCTCCCCTGAAATAAAAGGAATCCCAATAAACCATAGACAATACAAAATAGGTCTATTTGCAGACGACGTCATTCTGACGCTGACACGCCCTTTAGAATCACTGAGAGAGGCCTGCAACATAATTAAACAATTTAGCAATGTTTCTTTATACAAGCTAAACGTAGATAAGTCCCTTGTTCTTGGAATGGGAACCTCTGTAAATCTAGAAAAAGCAATAAGGACGGAGTTTCCCTTCAAGTGGAAAAGGAATGGCATACCTTATTTGGGAATAACATTGACACCATCTCTTAAAAACATAGAACAAGAGAATTTTCCAAAACTATTTAACTCAATTCAGCAGGAAATAGATCACCTTTCAAGCTTAAAACTGTCATGGATGGGTAAGATAACATCATATAAAATGAAAATTCTCCCAATAGTCCTGTATCACTTCAGGGCCCTGCCGCTACCTATCACTAGACAAACAGTAAATAAATTTCAAAAACAACTAAACAACTTCATATGGAGCGATAAGAAACCACGTCTAGCCCTATCAATATTGGCGCTTCACAGGAAAAATGGAGGAGTGGGAGTACCCAACCTAAAGGCATATTATGAAGCCAACATACTAAATCAATCTAGACAATTAACTATGCCCAATAATACAGTGGGATGGCCAAATATAGAAAAAAGCTTTATAAGCGATCTACCTGGTCGGGCACTGATACTGGCTACTGCAGTAGATAGTTTGACATTCCCAAACAGCATAGACACTCAACTCAAACACACCCCCCCTACATTACGGGCTGCGGTTCATACATGGAAGGAACTCACAAAAAAAACAAGCACAGGCGACAAAATGGAGCAACCCCTCATACCTATTGAGGCACTTAATCTTTTCTTACCAAACTGCGACATGAAAACATGGAGCAGCAAAGGAGTTAGATACGTAAATGACTTGATTCACAGGGGAAGAATCAAAAACTTCACAGAAATAAGCTCCATGTATGACCTGCAACAGAATGAAAAATTCACATATCTTCGAATATGCTCTCTCCTAAAAGAAAAACCAATACATAAAGTAAAGATCCCGGAAACCATCATAAAGAAAGTCTGTACAGATCCGCCCAAACATAAATCTGAGGCAAGAACTTACTACGACATACTAACCAACAATAAAACAATGTCAAAAAAATCATATATGTCGAGCTGGGATATTGAACTCAGGGAGAAAATGTCTCTGGATCAATGGTCCTCTTCAAATACAATAATGTCGAAATCCACTATGGGACTTAACATTATGGAAGTCCAGACTAAAATTAATTTAAGATGGTACTTTACTCCTTCACTCTTATACAATAGATCGAATCTGGGAGACGGCCTGTGTTGGAGAGGTTGCGGCCAAAAAGGTACATTAACACACATTTTCTGGTCGTGTCCATCTTTGAAAAGGTACTGGGAAAGTATAACCAATTTTCTGCATAGCATTTTGAAATGTCATATACCCAATAAGGCCAAAATATTCATGTTGCTGATGGACCTAGAACAGTTTCCTAAGCAAACAAGATACCTATTGGCCCACTCCCTAATGACTGCCAAATCCATTGTTGCAAGACACTGGAAAAACCCCTTACCGCCAGAGTTCGAAGAATTTAAGAGCCGCATGGACGAACAATACATATTTGAAAAATGGTTGGCGTATAGAAATAAAAACACCAAAAAATTCAATGAAACTTGGGATATATGGAGACAAACCTCGATAAGCAAATAATAATAAGAGATGGATGATTAGATGCGGGTAGCCTAGTTGTGGAACTGTTCCAATGTTGTTAGCCTTGTTTCCCCTTCTAAATATATGCGCATTACAAGTTGTTGTAGAACTGTATGAGATACGCTAAGTGGAAAATACAGAGTAAAGCATATGAGCATAGATTAATCCTAATATAATAAAGATGAACAAAACCCTTGCCTTTCAACAACCTGATTAGCACAAAGCGCATACTATTTCATTTTCATGTTGTGTTTGCAGTGTGTAGATAAGTTGTAGAATGCTGTTGGTATCCATATCAACCAAATTATTACAAATAGCACAGTTTATATTTGACAAAATACAGAAGCTGATTATGCACCAGATTATCACACTGTTATGTAACAATGACTTGTTTGTTTGTTAAAATCAATAAAAAATTTAATGTTTAAAAAAAAAAAAAAAAAATGTTGACTTTTTCCCACTAGGCAATGACGTGGAATCCACACCCTGCTACAATGTGACTTGAATCAACGCCCACTGCGTATTCCGCAGCAAAAATCCATTAGCATTAGCCTTAGCATTCTCTTATTTAGCCTCATGAGGTATCACCTGGAATGGTTTTCAATTAACAGGTATGCCGTGTCAAGAAGGAATTTCTTGCCATCTTAATGTCTTTGAGGCCATCAGTTGGGTTATGCAGATGTCGGGTTGGTACACAGTTCCATGGTGTTTAACCCTATTCGACTACTGTTCTAATCCACATTATGGCAAGAACCACTCAATTAATAAGTAAAGAGCAACTTTAAGACATGAAGGTCGGCCAGTAAGAGAAGTTTCAAGAACTCTGAAGGTATCTTAAAGTACAGTCATTAAAACTACCATGACTTTATGATGAAACTGGCTCTCACAAGGACCGCCCCGAGAAGGGAAGACCAAGAGTTACCTTTGCTGCAGAGCATAAGTTCATTAGAGTTTCCAGCCTCAGAAATCACAAATTAGCAGCACATAAGGTCAGAGCCAACATAAATGCTTCACAGAGATCAAGTACCGGACGCATCTCAACATCAACTGTTCAAAGGAGACTGCAAGAAGCAAGCCTACTGAGGAACATTAACAAGAGGAGGAGGAAAATTCCTTGGGCCATTAAACACGAGGAATGGACTTTAGACCAGTGGAAATATATAATTTAGCATGGTGAATCAAAATTTTGAATTTCTGGTTTCAACTACTATGTCTTATATGATTCAAGCATAAAGAATGGAGGAAGAGGTGTGATGGTGATACTGTTAAGGCCCATTTACACGCAAAGATAACCTTTCAAACATATGAAAGACTGAAAGTTTTAGCGATCTTTTTGCATAAAGTGTTAATGGACACTAATGTTCATTAATACTTTATCATTTTCATTTGAATGTA
The DNA here is from genome assembly GCF_035609145.1 of Eleutherodactylus coqui. Lineage (NCBI taxonomy): Eukaryota > Metazoa > Chordata > Amphibia > Anura > Eleutherodactylidae > Eleutherodactylus > Eleutherodactylus coqui. Next base: position 219,019,855 of record NC_089840.1, on the reverse strand, counting down.
AAAGGGCCTCTAGGAACTGTTTGCAGAACCCAGAGTGTGATTAATCCCACGTCCAGCAGTGCACACAGCTGCATTGTTCTCATCAGGGCTACCGTCAGAATACCATGTAATCTTCCGTCTGGTACTGGTGTATCTGGTTCTCTCTGCGACTGAACGATTGATTTTAAGTTCACCTTAAAATCATTGTTCAGACGAAAATTGCAGAATGGTTTACATGTAACGATTATCACTCATTTTCGGTCGTTTGAACGAATTTTGAGCGATAATAGTTGTGTGTAAATGGGTCTTTAGTGATTTATTCAAAATTCACGGCACACTTAACCAGCATGGCTACCATAGCATTCTGCAGGGACATGCCATCCCATCTGATTTGTGATGTGATTATGGGACCATCGCTTGTTTTTCAACAAGGCAATGACCCCAACAAACATGCCTCCAGGCTATGTAAGAGACACCTAACCAAGAAGGAGAGTGATGGAGTGCTGCGTCAGAGGACATCACCTCCATCACCACCCGACCTAAACCCAATTGAGATAGTTTGGGATTAGGTGGACCACAAAGTGAAGGAAAAGCAGTAAACAAGTACTCAGCACCTCTGGAAACTTCTTCAAGACTGTTTGAAAACCATTCCAGGCGACTACTTCATGAAGCTGATTGAGAGAATGCCAAGAGTCTGCAAAGCTGTCCTCAAAGCAATGACAGCTGCCATCTTCTACTTTGAAGAATCCAAAAAAATATAAAACACATTCTTTTTTTAAACGCTTTTTTGTTTACCACTTAATCGTATTTGTGTTCCTTCATGGTCTTCAATATGAATCTACAAAATAGGGAGAAAAAAAGAAACAAGAAAATACATGGAATGAAAAGTGTGTCCAAAATTTTGACTGGTTACTGTAGCCCTGAGCAACATCTCTCTCAGAGGGGTCAAGATCTCCATTTTCAGTAAGGGCTCACTCACACAATCGTATTTTGTTATCCGTATTACGTGCGTAATACGGACAGCATAAACCCCCGTACACTTGTGTTGGGGTATGCAACCATGCGTTTTTTATACATTGCAGCATGTCCTATTTTGGTTTATATTACAGACCACAAATCGCCCATTCAACTGTATAGGTGTATTAAAAATGCACAGTGAATACGCATGATACATGCATGCTCACTGCATATTTACACAGTATATCCGTTGGGCCTTATCGGAAGGTTGGAAGGCTGAGTAAACGTTGAGTCGGCTACCTGAACCATGCAGGGATTGAACCTGCAACCTTCAAGTCGTGAGCGAGAGCTTAGGACTGTATTTCTGCTGCCTGTAGGCAAATCCCTTCACATATCTATGGTGGAAAGCAGCCTAGGAGAGTTACTGCAGTCATTGAGGCCAAAGGTGGCCCAACACCCTATTGAAAACAGTGAATAAAATCAAATGTCATCACCTTTTTATATGTGTCCTAATACTTGTGTCAACATTGTGTGTGCCATGAAAGCTTCAGATGGTAATACCCCTTTAAAAGTAGAGAATTGAGGGACCAGACTAATACAATTCATCATCTTAACGCGTCTCTTATCAATATTGCATCACTTTGAAATGAAAACAAGGTGTGATAGATCATCCATATAAATTATAGATGATGCTGCTGCAGCTATGGCTTGCATCCCAGTTCCCAGCTTCTTAAAGGCATTGCAAAGCAGACAGGGCTAATTTTATGTAATTGTGGGAGGTTCCATACTACTGAGGGTAGGCTCACAGACCGCGGGCGCATCACGCGATCTACATGGTTTTCCAAATGGCATATCACAAGAAGCAATGGAGATCCATTTGCCCCACTTTTTCCCCCATTTTTCAGATGGGCAAAGTTCACCGATTTTGGATGCCCCCAATCAGAGTGGTATGTTGTATCCTATATATGGTTGTCACTATTCAGTGAAGGAAATAACCCTTTTAAGTTCCACTAAGAAGAAACAGTGATTTTAAGCATCAAACACAAAAAAAAGTGGTACAAAGTGATGGCAGAAAATGGAATATCGAAGGCTCTTTTACAACAGTCTCTCAGACTCACCGGCTTTCATACATTCTTCTAGTGACCCCTCTAAGGCCTCATGCGGCAGAATCCAGAGCGGATGTCCGCCTCCAGATTCCACAGCAGTAACCCTACATGGCATGCTATGGTAAAACGATTCTTCATGCACACAAGTGGAAACCAATTGCGGTTTCCACTCGCGGATGAAAAATCTCAGCTTGCTCCATTTTACTGCGGTTCCTGCACGGACTGCTTCCATTGCAGTCAATGGAAGCCGTCCAACTCAGGTCTTGTCTGTAATTGACATTGCAGACGAGACGCAGATTCCGTGGGAAAAGCAGGAGTTAAAAAAAAAAATCTGTACTGCGCATGTCTGACGGCGAGCCAGGCAGACCACCCGCAGTACAGAAAAAAATAAAAAGGGACGTGCGAACGCTGCTGACGTCTGGGTCGGATTCCGCTGTGGGCATGAGTCCTTAGGGTTTCCTTCTCCAGGATCTGTCTCTAAGGCTACTTTGACATCTGTGGTGGGGATTCTTCTTTTCTGCTCTGTTCATGGAGCAGGAAAGGGGAATCCCCTGGCCGATTGCGTTTGCCCTATGATGGAACCGAACAGCGCCAAATGCACCACATGGACTATAACGGGGTCTGTTTGGTTATTGCCCAGCTCCCCGGCATTTTACCACAAGAAAAAGTGCTGCATGCGCTGCAAACCACGCTTACTCTAGCGTATATCATCCTCACTCAGCATCTCTAAGGTCTTACCTCCTACTCAGCCTTCAATCACTCCTCTGGCCTTTCACTCTCGCACAACCACTGGCATGCTCCTCAGTGGTTGTGTAGGACTAGACCTCTGCTCAGACTTGTAGCAGGACTCACTTACGTCCATGTGCTTACTGCCCACACACACTCTCCAGAGGTGCTAGAAACACATGGTTACATGGATGTACCTTAGCCTCACCTAAAGACGCTATTAAAAGTCAGATGCAGGCACTAACTAATGGCCCCTTCTGACGGACACTACCTCCTGCTGCAGGGTGGCATACAGAACCACCGATTCTTGGGTCATCAGCCAACACAGAAATGATGAAACCATTGAGAGAACGGCTCACCAGCTCCTACTACAAGATGCAAGGGGCTGTCCGGACGGGTACATGGCAATTACAGTACAGTAATTATCAAATTCACATTTCAAATCATATCAACATACTAGAGAACATTTATTAAAATCAACATCCGGTCTTAACATTATTTTTCCCGATGTACGATATATGAAGAGGTGCATGCCTCTTCACATATTAGGTGCATCTCAGCACCTTGGTGTGCCTACACAGAAATGTATGCCAACTTCGACCCGGCATACATTTCTGGCGTAATTATATATTAATGTAACGGTCCAAGTTGAACATGCCCCCTCTTGAAAAGCCATGCCCCCTTTTCGGGAAAGTGGTGGGTGGTGGCACAAGCGATTAAAGTTGCAAAACTTTGTCGCAGCCAACACTTGTGCAAAAGTTTTTTACACCAGAAACTGGCAGAAAATACTTTATAAATGTCCACCTCTGTATCTTACAATATACAACACAACAAATTTCCATTGTGTAACGGGGCACGTATGTGACCAGTCTTCTCCCCTTACAACTTTAAGGAATAATGATCACCTGCCAGTAGAGAACCCCATATTAAAATGGAGCTGTTGTGTGTGAATAAGTTAAACTGGCTATAAGCTAAAGAATATGGAAAGAAAAAAGGCCAATCTATACCATCCTCTACCGACCATCAATGGTGCAAGTAAGAATGGCAGATAGTGAATGAAAAGCGTGCCATGACGGCCATGTTGAATTTTTTCGGACATTGTCAGATGCTGTAGACAAAAGGTTGTTCGAGTCAGATCTGCATCCTCATAGATGGAAGCCCAGGCCACAGATGACAGCAGAGATCGATCTCCGCTTATCCAACCTTCACAGACCAACCTTGAGCGACCAGTCATTGAGAGAACAGACGGCTACAACCACTACTGTATTCCCGGCTTTAAACGCTGTATATTGTAAGGGTGAGAGAAGATAAAAATAGTTTAGTGAAGACATCTGGGAGAAGGAGAGCGGTGGGAGAGGCGGAGGAGCGTGGTAGAGACGAGCACATGCGGCTCCTATCGTAAAATACGTGAGAAAGTAGAATATTTATCACAATGCTACTTAAATATTTTGAGGTCTGCCAACAAGGCTGTGAGAAAGTGCAAGTTTTCATCTCGAAATTGGACTATTCATCACTAACAAAAAAACCTGGAGACTTCTGGAGGGAAGAATGTTGGCTACGAATAACCTTGTAAGCAAATAACTTGGAAAATCTTTATTTAGAAAAAATACACATTTTGTAGAAATCTAGCAGCTGTGTTGATCGGACTCAAATGTTCAATGAGAACAGAGGAAATATGCAAAACTGGTTTAATTTGATCACAACTAGAGATGAGCAAGCATACTCGCTAAGGACAAATACTCGAGCGAGTATTGTCCTTTTCGAGCACCTGCCCGCTCGTGAGAAAATATTCGGCTTATTGTATTCACTGAGGGGGGTCAGGAGTATTTTGACCCAACAGTTTCTTTTCAAGAATTTATGCAATTTAGAGGAGAAAAAATTAAATTTTATATTTTTACAAATATGTAATTTTAAGCCAGGATTTTTTTCTATAATGCACATGAAAATGAGAATTTTCACCCTAAAATGGATACCCTAGTTTGTCTTGTGTTCAGAAACACACCCATTGTGGCCCTAATCTTCTGTCTATATGTACAAACCGAAAGGAATAGCCGGTGGCTTTCAGATCAGGCATTTTGCTTGAAGGCGTTTTAGGCCCCATTGCACACTTGTAGAGCCCTTGAGTGGCCACAATGACAGAGGACCCCACAAATGACCCCATTTTGGAACTTAGACCCCTTAACAAATTCACCTAGGGGTGTACTGTGTATTTCGCCCCCACAGTTTTTGAATGAATCTAAGCAAAGCAGAAGGAAAAAATTACGATTTTTATTTTTTTTTAGCAATTAGGTCATTTTAAAAATAGTTTTTTTTTGTACAGTAGATACATGAATTAAGACTTTCACCCCAAAATGGATACCCCAGTTTGTCCCGTGTTCAGGAACATACCCATTGCTGCCCTAATCTTCTGTCTGGATGCAAAACTGGGCCCAAACTGAACGGAGCATCAAACTTTACCTGTCTTTTCACTTTTACGTGATCGCCATTATCCACCACGGCCCCCTGTGACATCTCCAGGCTCTCTGCTACCTTTAGTAGCCAAGAGCAAGGAGATTTTACATTTCCTCTTGCCCTCTCCAGCTTCTGCCATTTTGACGACGGGCACATGCGGCAAAGCTGGGGGAAAGTCCACGGATAAGGATCCCATTGGGGGACATCGCCGGTGGCCTTAGTTAGGTAATTTCACCTCCCCTATCAGATCTGTGATAGGAGGTGAATCTTCAGCTTTTTTATTTTTACGTGATCGTCGTTTTCCATTGGATCCATTGGAGCACATGACCAAGAGCCGTGTACTGCGACCCCCTATGAAATCTCCAGGCTCTCGACTACATTTAGTCGCCAGATGTGGGGAGATTTTAAATTACCCCGGCAATCTGCGGCTTTTGCGCCTGCATCCACCATTTTGGTGATGGACACAAGCGCAGAAGCCGGGGTAAGGTCTGCGAATAAATTTGGGGGCCGTAGATACCCAATTTCATCTCCCCTCACGGATATGATCCATTATTCCCCCTGTTTATGGAAGTGCTGCAAAATATGTTGGCGCTATACAAATAAATAAGGGGAGATGAAACAAACGTTTTTTCTTTTTTTTTTATACATTTTTTTCAACTTTTTTACTTTTACATGATCACTGTTATCCATTGGATAGCAGCGATCATGTGACCGGGAACCGCATACAGCGGCTCCCGGTGACAGCTCCCTGCTCTCGGCTACTCACACTAGCCAGGAGCAGGGAGTTTTTAAATTTCTCGGGCCTCCCAGGCTTCTGCGCATGCGCGTGACGTAATGCCGTCTGGAGCGCATGTGCAAACGCCAGTGGCAGGTCCGGGGAGGACAAGAAAGGCGCTGGACACCGTGAAGGATGGGGGTAAGTATTCTCACCTCTGATCCATAAGGGGAGCTGAAACTTTAATTTTTATTTGTTTTACATTGAGTTTAATGCGATCGCCGGTATCCGGGATGACAGCTCCAGGATGTCAGCATGAAGCTGTCACGTCCAGAGCCTGCAGGGTTTTACTCCCCAGAGGATGCATGTTTTTATGTCCTCTGGGAATTAAGCCCAGCAAGCCAGGACATATAAAGGCAATGGGCTGGTCACTAAGGGGTTAATCTGCTCTCATTATCAATAAGGAAGAAGTCAGCTTACTATAAATTATGCTGCATACATTAAGGTTGCTTGGGTCTCACGCTTCAGTTTACTAGACCCATTTATGAATTCTGATTGGAACCTGAATTATATTGTATGTGTCATGGGAGGTGAACATAAATAAGAGTTCTGTCTTGCCTCTGGGGAGATCACACTTGGAAGGGAATGATGGGAGTGTCAATATGATTTACAAACCTGTTTCTGGGTTTTGTTTGTTCCCTCATTAGGTAATTCTCCCATCTCTGCAGCCTATACACCACTAATGCGACGCCGATCACACACATAAGGGCTCCTTCACACGGGCGTATTTGTACCGCAAGATGCAGAGAATAGAAACCATTGATTACAGTGGGTTCCTTCACATTTCCATATTTTGTCTACATTTCAGCATGCTTCACTTTTCTGCGCATTTGCACTCCAAGGTTCCTCATAAGCCAATGGGGAGTAAGCAAGTGCACACAAGATATGCAAGATGATGCATAATACGCTGCGTAATTCAGCTGGAAACAACACATCTCCAACTAATTAGCCATTTTACGTGATGCAGCTTGTTTGCCGAGTGCAAAATAACATGTCCTACGGGCAGAAAAGTACAGTAAAATGTTGATACACGTGTATAAACATAACTAGTAATTATTAGGAAGTTATAGCATCAGTGTTTCAGGTGGACAGCTTTGCTACATGCACGTCACACACACAGCTGTGGTACATGGGCGTGTGACAGGCACAGCTTTGGTACATGCGCATGGTACAAACACAGCTCTGCTACATTATATGTTAAATGAGGGAAATTAGCTTCTACCTCATTGGGTTATTTTTGAATTCTTCTGGATCAACATGAGTCTTTTTTTCTGTTACGACATTTTTTTAAAAGCTTTTCAATACAATTTATGGAACATTAAATAAGACCAATGAAGAATAAAACTTGTCCTGCAAAAAACAAGCCCTCAGGCAGCGGTCAATGGAAAAAGCCAAAAAGTTATGAGTTTGTTTTTGAAAGCGGGGAGGAGAAAACAAAACCGTCCTCGTCACTGATGAGTCGCTTCGATATGATCAAAACAGGTTTTCAGCCCTAAGCAATGTTACGTTCACTGATGGCAAAAACATATTTTAGGGATTTAAATACAAAGTTTATTAAAAAGTTGTGTAAATTCATTAAACAGTTTCATCTTTATTCTGCTGAAGCTGAAAAACTCAATAAAAGCCAACTTTTTATCCGGCTTGTTGAACAGCTTTGCAGCTGTAAAAAACAGATCGTGTTGCCGCTGTAGATCGCAGATAGACCGGTTATCACATTACTGGAAGAGATTTCTCTTCGCTCCACCTAGTAAGGCCTCCTTCACACGGGCGACAGCGATATTGCCGATATAAAATTGTAATGATAACGCGGCTTTGTCACCGCGATTTTGAAGCGACAGGAATGCGATTTCCTGTGGAAAATCATGCATCGCATCGCTGCTGCGCACGATTTTATCGCAAGAAGGTTGAGCCCTACCCTAAAACTAAGCCCTAGCTGTACTCCCCAAAAAAAGGAAATACTTACCTAGCAGTCTTGGTCCGGGTCCTCCCACTGATCTCCAGAGCTCCACCGGGCGTCCTGCAGTCCTCGTTTGCCCACAGAAATCACTTCCTGGTAGCTGGATTCATAATCCCGCCTCCAGGAAGCGATGGCTTCAATTGTTTCATCCAGCACTGCTCAGCCAATCAATGCAGTGTTGGATGGACCAATGTGATGGCTGTGATTGGTTCGTCCAGCACTGCTCAGCCAATCAATGCAGTGCTGGATGAACCCATCAGAGCCATTGCTTCCCAGAGGCAGGATTAATGAATCCAGCAATCAGAAAGTGATCTTCTGTGGGCGAATGAGGGCTGCAGGATGCCCGGCGGAGCTCCGGAGAGCAGCAGGAGGAACCGGGCAGAGAAGTATTCCCTCTTTTTTATTTTTGGAGTGCAGCTATGGCTTAGTTTCGGGATAGGGCATATTTTGGAATGTAGCAAATCGCTCAAATATAGAGCATGCCGCGATTTTGTTCTCTCACAGCATCACATCAGTAGAAACATCACTAATGTAAAGGAACACATTGAAAAGCATAGGCTTCACATGCATGCAATTTCTTGCGCTGTTGCATCATGGCAAAATCGCGCAGAGTTTTTCTTATTATCCATGTGAAAGCGACTAAAGTGACAGTTTGCTATGGGGTCTAGAACCTTTACTAACTAAACAGTTGATTTTGGTTTCCTCTCCAGAAACAGCTCCAGACTCTATGTGTGGATTACATCACTTTCTGGCAGCCTGTGAGAACTTGCATTATTTGGGGAACGTGTCCCGGCCTCAACTCCTCTGAAGTGCACTTCCAAGAAACAATTACATTCTCTCCCTGTAAATGTGCTACATAATATTCCGTGTTTGTGGATCGGGCGTCATTACTGCTCGCCATTTTGGGGGAACCCCACCCCTCTTCCTTCTGTTCTCTCATTCATGAAAATCTCCACTTTCCCTTCATAATACAAACATCACCAATTGCTGTACTAAAAGTTGGTAAAATATGGGAATTTGGGGCAGAAATCAGGATGTAACACTTTACATTACTAACCATGTGGAAATAAAGATGTCAGCCATTGAAAAAGATAATCATTAACCCCTTAGGCACAAGAGCCTCCCCTCATTTTTTAATTCTCATCCCCACTTTCAAAAAAAGAAATCACTACTCTTATTTTTCCGTTGACGTCGCTTTTTTTTTTGCAAAACAAGTTGTAGTTTTCAATTATACTATTTAACCCCTCAAGGACCAGGGTGTTTTGGTCTAAAAGGACTAGACAACTTTTAAGGGATTTGACCCATGTAGTTTTACTTAGCAACGAAAATTATTTTCGATGTTTTTTTTCTGTGATACACAGGACTAATTTTTTATATCTTTTTTCACTGAATTTTTTTCCTGTCTTTTAGTTTTATTAGTGGTAAAAAGCTAAAAAAAAAAAAAAAGATTTTTTTAATTAATAGTTTATTTTTTAAATTGGTATATTTACGCTAAAATAAAGTACAACAACAGGTTCCCCATTTTGTTTCGGGTGTTTTGGCTGGCATCAACAGAGGGTCATTTTCTTTTATATATTTTTATTTTATTTTATAATATATATATATATATATATTTTTTTTTTTTTCTTCTTGTATTTGTAACTATTTACTTTTTAACATTTACATTTCCCGTGATGTCATATAAGACCTCTGGGGGAGTCATTCACATTGTCACTGGCAGAGATGGTCTGGGTCTGCTAGGAGTCCGTAGCTCTGCTGCAGCAGTGGTCACTCAGCAGTTACGTGATCGTTGGGTCAAATAGCAGAAGCGACACTTCCGCTTTTTCTTTTCACTACTTAGTTAAAAACTGCTTCTAGATTCTCCTCCAGGTCCTCGGCCGCGGCTAACAGCTGTGAAACTCTGACTAACAGCTGAGGACCCAACGTGCTACTACTACATTGCAGGAACTCTAATCCCATGCCATATTTTTACCATTAGCTGAGATTAAAGTAAATTTATGGTACTTGGTCCTCATTGGGTTAATGAGTGCTATATGGGACCATATCTTCAGCTGTCGGAAGGAACCAAAAATGGCCAATGAAGTGCAAGCATGAAAGCGCAGGTACACTTTGAGCTCAGCACCTCAGCATAACGTTGACTGTAGACTCAAGGTTTCACTTCCAGGTAACACGGCTTTACAATAAACAGGCATTACTTACATACACCTTTAAAGCGCCTTTGAACAAGGATAAAAATATTACTTAGTTTAGAGGAGGAATCCCAAGTACAATTATCTTCAATATGTATGCTGCATATAGCAAACTGAATTTCAGTGACAGATATTGAAACCGCATTCCAACCTCTCGGGTCTCAAATGTTCCAGACAATCTTTCCTGTGGAAATTCCACAAGCACAATTACCATAAAATAAAGCAAAATACAGAACATTTGGGCAGAGAAAGGAGTCACAAACCAATAGGAATTCATACTATATATACACCTCTATATATATTTTAGTCTAATGGATGCTATTGTCAAATGTTAGCAAAATTCAGCTTAGAAAAAAACACAATAACTTAAAGCACCCGTTTAATGATTTGTAACATTGTACTGACCACCGATATGGACCACACACAGGACCAAGCAAGCAGACAGACAATAGTCAATGTGTGATTTTCAATACTCTCTCAGCTGAAAATACCCTGAACAGAGTAGTTATTACATGAGTCGGTGAAGGATACCTCAAAAGAAAAAATGGTCTACCGGGATGCAGTATGCTCTGTAAGGCTGCCTGTCCATGGGCGATGCGGTTTCCGGCGGCGGATCTCCGCCACGGGAGCCGCCGCCCAGGAGCAGGAGCCAGATCTCAGCCGGTCAGTCTATCTAACAGATAGGCTGACCACAGAGGACCACAGCAAATCGCAATGATTCTCCACTCGTGGACAGAGGGGAAGCGCTCTCCATAGCAACGCTATGGAGAGCTTTCACTGCGTTCCCCGCGGCCAGATTATCGCCGCGGGGAACGCAATTCAAACTCGCCCGTGGACAGGCAGCCTTAGCCTACAAGATCCGAACCATCGGTAGGTGCAGACTATGGACCACCAATGGCTATACACATTAAAGGGATGTCACCTGCACGCTCATTTCTCCTGACTGAACTATGAACACCCCAAGTGGGAGGGGTATGTTTGTACGTTAAATCCTACTTAATGCCGAGTCTACGGGAGGATATAGGTGCAGGAGATGAACACGTGGAATCTCTGTGGGTAGAGATACAGGGAGAAAAAAAATAACAAAATACTGATGGGGGTTTTCTATAGGCCACCAAAAGCAACAAAAGAAACTGAAATGTCAGCCCCACATGGAATACTGTGTGCAGTTCTGGACATCGGTGCTCAGGAAAGATCTTGCAGTGCTTGAGGGGGTTCAAAGAAGGGCAACAAAATTAATACATGGAATGAAGGGACTGGAATACCCTGAGAGGCTATCAAAATTGGGACTATTTACCCTAGAAAAAAGACAGTTAAGGGGCAACCAAATAACTATGCATAAATACATTAGGGGACAATACAAGGATCTCTCCTATTATCTGTTTATACCCAGGACCATAACGGTAACAAGAGGGCATCCGCTATGTCTAGAGGAAAGCAGGTTTCATCACCAACACAGAAGGGGGTTCTTTACTGTAAGAGCAGTGAGACTGTGGAACTCTCTGCCTGAGAACGTGATGGCAAAATCCATAGAGGAGTATAAAAGGTACTAGATGTCTTTCTAGAATGCTATGCTATTACAGGATATAGACATTAGGTGACCAGCAGGGTTGTTGATCCGGGTCTTACAGTCAGATAGGAACTATCAAAAGTTGATCCAGGGAGTATTCTGACTGCCATTATGGAGTCTTGAAGGAATTTTTTCCCCAGATGGGCTAATTGGCTTCTGCCTCATTGGGGTTTTTTGCCTTCCTCTGGATCAACAAGAGGGCGGTTGAAACAGGCTGAACATTATTTTCATTTAGCCTAACATACTATGTTATGAAGTGTGCATGTTATTTTTTTTTCAAATAGGAGGGAAGAATATGGTACCTTTACACTAAGCCACTACGGTTCAGAGAGTTGCTCAGAAAAGTCACTGAAGCATACAAACAATGTTGGTTTGAAAGCTTTTACACACAGGGCTTATTGTTCATTAGTTGTTTGTCGAGATATCATTCATTAGCAATATCTCCATGCTAATTTGTTCAAAAGTCTTTCAAATACAAATGAATGTGATTTTTACACAAGTCACCTTTGATGACTACTTTTTGGTGAGCTGAGACGAAAAATTATTGTTCAGTGAGCGAATTTGTTCTCAAAACTCCGGTAGTTGCCTTGTTTACATGGAACTGTTGCTTGCATTCGCTCTAAAGAGCAATTATTTGGACAATAGATGTGCCGTGTAAAACCACCCTCAGCTGCAATCAGACACCTCTGGTAGAGGCTCATCTCCTGTGGGAACGTAGCATTGGTCATGATGAAATCCAACATGCCAGGAGAAAGAAGGGTCGATCGGGTTTGGATAACCTCTGTATTCTATTCATTATCTCTGGCTTGAGAGGAGTGGGCTCTGAGCTTTTTGATAGATGCCTGGGGCAATTGTGCCTTAGGCACTTCTAGAGAAGGTCCTTAGGGATTTAGTTCATCTAAGGGTTTGATTAGTAGATCAGTTGATTCTATCTCTAGTATATTTGTTAGTAATAATTTGAAGGCCTACACGGTTCCTGATGAATTGAAGTGTCCAATTGAAACGCCGCAAACCTTTTACGACTACTCCTCTATTAAAAAAAATATCAATTTTTTTTTCCTCTGCTCTTATTTAAGCTTTGAAGTATGATTCTTCTCCTCTAGTTTGGGCAGATTCTTGCTTTTTGCTCAACTAGGTTATTCCCTCAACAGGCAGAAATAGGTTTTGTAAATGATTGAGTTCTGACTCTAATAACCACTATATCAGATATTTCAGGAATTCATAATTTGCAATTTTTGCTGATAGTTATTGGGATTATAGTAGACCAGGAGCCACTTGACTCTCAGCCTATATACCGACCTTCTGGTCTTTGGTTTACGTGTTGTCAGGGAGGATCACTGACCCCATTTTGGTGACTTATCCTGGGGACACTTATCGCTTGTTTTTTATTTCTTTGTTTGTCTATAGCCTTTAGCTTTTAAGTTAATATTATTAAAAGTTAGGTTTTAAGGGTTCTTTTCTGTGAAGGGTATATTTTTGAATACCAAGACCCCTCTGCCCCAGTGATTTCTTGACAAAAAATAATAGATTTAGGAAAAGTAATCTAGTAGAGTCTTAAAGGGTCTTTCCAGGGAAATACTATTGGTGAGCTATCCTCAGAATAGGTCATCAATAGTTGATATGCTGAGATCCACCAATGGGACCCCGACCAATCAGCTGTTAGCCCCCCATCCCTGTAAGCACCACAACTTACAGGACTACGGAGTAGAAGCTGCCGTTCTAATTCCTGTGTAGTGGCAGGCACTTATAACCGCATGTGCAGCTCTTATTCATTGTAATAGGAACTGCACCTGCAATTACAAGTGTTGGCCACTTCACAGAGGTTGGAGCCAGGTGCTTCCACTCTGTAGCCCTGGGAGTTGTGGTGCTGGCAACGGCCGCCCAATCAGCTGATTGCCAGGGGTCCCGAGCTCATCAATAGGATGTCCCTAAAAACACCTATAAGACTAGGTTTACATAGTGGTTTTTGTTATGCTGTTCATTTCTGTCTTGGGGTTTAATTTGAAAAGTCAGAAATTGTATACAGACAGAAACCTGAGTAACGAGTCAAACAGAAACCAAAGATGCAAACTTTTGTCTCCTTCCATCATTTTTGGAGGGCACAATAGGGCAGTCGACTACACTATTGGGTCTTCCAAAAATGAGGTAAATGAATAGAAACCATGTAAAACAGAAACCAAAGTTTGCATCTTTTGTTTCCATCTGACTTCTTATAGTCAGTGCTTCTGTTTCAATACCATTTATGACCATTCAAACTGAACCCCAAGACGGAAATGCACATCATATAGAATAACACTGTGTGAACTCCGTTTAACTTCAGAATCATGATGCATAGAATGGTTAGTTTACAGGAAACCACTGAAGAACCCCTATTGTCAGCTGTGACAGCCGCTTTAGATATGATGTTAGGGTTGAATAATTCTATTCAGCTCTGACATCCCTTTTTTTTTCTCAAGGATCATTCAAGCGGCTATGGTTTTAGCAGCAAAGCTCAGGCAGTCCATGCAAGTTCAAAGAACATGACCACCAAGAGCTGGCCGAAGCACAGAAAATATCTCATCAAAACTATATCAGGTTCCATCGTGCCACACACAAGCCTTAGATCATCGTGCCATGAACTCCAAGAGTTGGCCGGAGTGGGCTCTGCAGTGGAGACTCATACCGAGGAACTTGGCAGAACTTGTAGAAATAAATGTGAGGAAGTCCCCGTTTTCTTCTTTATCACAATGCCCACATGCAAAAATCAAATCCATAAAAAGAGGACTGAATCTGAATGTTGCCTACAAAGTTGGCCACATGTCACAACTTCAAATTCCAAAGTCTAGGGAGAGCCCTCCGAGAAGCGTGGAGCCTTTCACAGAAGTAAAAGGATCAATTTCCCTATTAATGGCCATAGATTTGGAATGTGACGTTGGAGTGTTTTCATACTTTTGGTTACTTAGTAACATGCGAATAAGACGATAATTTAGGCTTTCCTACATTCATGGAAATGAGCCGCTCTAAGGTGTTTGTTGTTGATCATTGCTGCTCTACGACATTTTCCAAGATTGGCATATTGTCCCATTAATCTGAAACCTTATACTACATCTGACATAAATGTTTGGAAATAGTGACACCTGCGCACTTTCCTCTTATTTATGGGAATTATAATGGTGGTAGCTTGTGATTGCCAGGCTGATGATTGCAATTTCTTTAACAGCGAGGGGAAAAAATATTTTCAAGTAGAAAATTAGCCTATCGGTATAATGACAGGTAGTTTCAAAAGCAGAGAGCTGAGAGCTCCTATAAAGACAGGTTTTCAAGCTGTGAATCTGTAGGAGCGGTATGAGGACTACTGAAGTAATGCTTCAAGAGCAAACAATGTCAGCATTTATGCAAGCTATTCTATAGGCAAGTGTGCCGATAAGGCAGCCTCGCTCATTGAAACTACCTCACGTTGGGCTCTAAGCAGCGCCCGTTACAGGAAATGAATGCAGATGCTGATCGGCCTAATCCAACACATTTATAGTAAGGGTCTGTCTAAGGAGTTCTTTTTGCTAGGATACAAATGAAATAAACCGATTGTAGCTCAGAAGCATTGCTCAATGCCAAGCAGCACTTGTAAAGTGTAATAAAACCATGGTAGAACCCAAGGATGTACAGCAAAGCTAATAAAATGAATTGGGGGTGTTTTTTCCTAAAGAAATGTTGGAAATACGACTCTTTCAACTTTGTAAAAGGGATAACTTAATGGGAACCTGTCACCTCCCCATAGCACCATCAACTTAGTCAGGGGGCTCCTAACGGAGATAACAGGGAGAAGTTTTTTTTATATCCACCTGCTACCTGCGGTATCCCAATCTGAAGTCCACACGGCGCACTGAACATCTGACTCTTCTCACAGTGCAATGTGTGTGATCTCCCATCGACTTGTATCGAAGAGTGTAGGCATGGCACTGTAAAAAGAGTTGGATATTCAGTGCCATAAGTGGACTTCAGCAGGCACTGCAGAAACCAGGAAGCGGGTGAGTATAAAAAGATACGTCACCTGATTCCTGTCACTTGACCTAAGAGCACCATAACGTAGTTATCTAATGTGTATGGTCACCATTTGAGGGGAATATGTTTATATGTACAACGCCAGGAAAAGAAATCGGAAAAAAAAAAAAAAAAAGAATGCAATGACTTGGAAATGCCATATAACCATATTTTAGTCACAATAGAACATATCAGAAGGTGAAATCAACACATTTTTTCATTTCATTAAAAAAATAAACTTAGAAAATGATGGCAGCAACACATGTCAAAAATGTTGAGTCAGGGCCATAGTCTGTAAACATCTGGGAAGTGAGGAGAGACCAATTACTGGAGTTTTGGGAAAGGAATGTTATCCCATTCTTGTCTGATGTAGGATTCTAGCTGTTCAGCAGTCCCGGGTCGTCTCTGCGGGATTTTTCATTTCATAATGCACCAAATGTTTTCTATTGGTGGACGGTCTGGACTGCGGGTGGCTGGTTCTGCACCCGGACTCTTCTTCTGTAAAGCCATGCTGTGATGGATGCAGTATGTGGTTTAGCATTGTCTTGCTGAAATATACAAGGCCTTCCCTGAATGAGACGTTGTCTGGATAGGAGCATACCTTGTTCTAAAACCTCCATAGACGGCTCAACATTGATCGTTCCCTTCAGGATGTGAAAGCCGCCCATACCATAGGCACTAATGCACCCCCATACCATCAGAGATGCAGGCTTTTGAACTGTGCATTGACAACAAGCTTGATGGTCCCACTCCTCTTGAGTCCGCAGGCCATGGCGTCCAGGGTTTCCAAAAAATTTCACATTTTGATTCATTTGACCACAAACGAGTTTTTATTTTGCCTCAGTCCATTTGAAATGAGCTTTGGCCCAAAAAAGATGTTGGTGTTTCTGGATTGTGTTGATACATGGCTTCTTTGTGTCATACAGCTTTAACTTGCATTTGTGGATTGTATGGTGAACGGTGTTCACAGACAATGATTTCTGGAAATATTCCTGAACCCATGCAGGGATTTACATTACAGTATCGTGCCCATTTATAATGCAGTGCTGTCTGAGGGCCCGTAGCTCTCGAGCATGTAATATTGACCTTTGGCTGTATCCCTTGTGCACATTATTTTTATCCAGATTCTCTGAATCTTATGATATAATGTACTGTAGATGGTGGGATATTCAAAGTCTTCACAAATATATGTTGAGAAACACTTTTCTTAAACTGTTCCACAATTTTTAGAAGCAGTTTTTCCACATTGGTGAACCTCTGACCAGCTTTGCTTCTGAGAGACTCTGCCTCTCTAACATGCTCTTTTTATACACAGTCATGTGACTTAGTAGAAAATTGACTCTTTAGCTGTCTTTCATTGGTACCACTTACCTTTCCAGCCTCTTGTTACCCATGGCCCAACTTTTGTGAGATGTGCGGCTGCCATCAATTTCTCAAGGATTTATTTTTAAATGAAATGGAAAAAGGTCTCCCTTTCAACTTCAGATACGTGTTCTATGTTCTATTGTGAATAAAACATGGTCAGATGAGAGTTCCATGGACTTCTGATGATTGGTCCCAAAAGGCGAAGGCTTAGTGACTAAACCAAGGCAAGTCACAAGAAGCATACATTTTAGCAAAGGCTTCTGTACATGTGTCATGTGCTGAAATGTTGTCAGGGATGTGTAAAGACCCTTATGTTATAAGTGGGTGTAGCTAAGGAGCTTCCACACAACATAGCAGGAGGAAGCTGGATGAGGAATCCCAGCAGTTGCCAGTAACAGTGAGGGCCCAACAAAAGTATGGCGAGAGCCAAGGATGTAGAAGAAACTAAACCATAAAGTAAAGAGTTGCCATGTTTTAGATAGATTGGGTTTAAGTGTGGAAGGCCTGGACTGCCATGTGCTGTGCTATTTCTGTTTAGTAGAGTGTATTTGGGATAAAAGTAGCTGTCTCCATGCCCATGTGTCACCGCAGGCCAATTCTCATTAAAATCTATTACTGCTGTTACCAGCACCATCCACTACTATGTAACTACATGCTCTTGCCTCAAACTCACTCATCATCACCATAGCATCTACAGCACGAAGTTACCTCTCTCAAACACTTCATAAAACGTATACTTTTTCATCAATCATCTGCTGAATCTCGATTTAGCAAATTCCAAACTTAAAGGGGTTTTCCAGCTGTGGAGTGAATTTTCAAAAATTCCAGATATGAATGGTGTTTGTGCCATGTTTATGCACAGCTGTTTATGGGTATAAATCACACAACCATTACCATCTTACACTCTCCTACATTTCTGATGTTTCCCCACATCGCTGTTTTCCAAGATGGCCACCGCATCCCTGCAGCTTGAAACTACATTTACCACAATTCCCTACTCTGTACTTCCTTCCTGTGCATGTCCCTACTAAGCACTGCCCTGCTATTGGTCAGTAATCAGGTCCTGAGAGCTGAAGGAAAAAAAAGCCGTTACTGGTCATTCCAACTGAGCGAGCCAGACCTGTAGCGCTGGTCAACCTGGGAATACACACTTCTGAAGTCCCGGGGGAGGTGATGGTTTATAGAGCGACAGACACAAACCCAACACAGATCCAAATTGCAAACTTTAATTAAATCTGATAAGTATTCGTTTGACAGCAACTTAGGTTAACTGGAATACCCCTTTAAGTTCTGTGAACTCATAGTAAGTCCTTGAAAACATAACAACAAAGGAGAGCATTGAACTGCCCAAGTAGAGAGAATGAGACAACGAAGAACCAACGAAAGTGAAGAACAAGGAGCAGCAAGTGGATCCTGAACATGGATATTAAGATTACAGTCCTGGGCCCGACTTTCTACTAGTATTGTACATGACCCCTAAACCATCAAAAGCTAGAAAAAGGGGGGAAAAGCAACTCTAAATTAATATTAATGCAGTCACTAAAAGTCTGCCCTTGGGACACAATGTTATTCCTAGACTTCAAAGGACCTTAACTATAGGTCTCATGTGGGAATAACGATTAAGATTAAGACAAACAGCCCTGATAAGACCCTTTGAAGCCTCTGTATAAAGAAATGCTTTGTGATCTTTGATTAAAATACAAGAAATAACAGTTCTGTGCTGCTACCCAACACAAAGACCCCAAACCAATGTAGAATAAACAAAAACATAAGCGACAGGACATTGCCTTTGAACACTGTAGCGCCATTGTTGCACTGAAATAGTATTTAGCTGCACAAACAGTTTTTTTTTTTGTTCCTAACTATCAGCAATATCTAAAATTATATTAAGTAGCAAAGGCACCGAGAGCAGAGGAACCCCACTGCAAGAACATTCTGCACAGGGTTATTAAACATTAGCTTCCCCATTTGAAACACTCATGACTCTCATTTAATGACACTCAGATGCATAAATTTCACATCAATGGAAACATAAACTCAAAAACTTTTGCTGAACATCATCAAAAATATTTTCCACATCAGATGTGTTCAACAGGAATCCCCCTTTGTCACTCGAAAAAAACCACAGAGCCTGTAGTGAAGTTCTGCCACCCTCGTTGTAGCGTATCCCGAATGACTGATGCAATGGCTTCTGGAATGCCGCAGATCATACATGGTGGGTCGAAAGGGGGCTGAGGCGTAACTTGAAGCTTCTGGGCCCCAATGCAAAACCTGTAACAGGGCCCCCAACTATAATGGTTTATTCATAGTACTGGGCTCCCTATATGGAGAAGAGAGGGCTTATGGGCCCCCTAAGGGTCCTGGACCCAGGTGCAACCGCATCCCCTGCACCCTCTATAGTTACGCCAGTGAAAGGGGGTATGTAGACTAACACTCGCTAAGAGAGAAATATCACAAAGTGTAAGGTCCAAGCAATGTGTAGGCCAAGGAAGAAGTTCACGGTCGTCACGACTTGCATAGCCAATCCATCTCTTTGGTAGTCGCCTATTGAGCTCACTTATGACTTCATTGTGAAAATGAAGGGGAAGGGGGGGGGGGGGGGGGCGTCTTCTTGGAAGAGGACAGCTGGGATTTCCTGTTCCGGCAAAAGCCATATCTGTAGCGTCCAGGTCCGAAATGCCCGGGATTGTTTCCTCATGGAAATAGAAGGGCCTGGATACTTTCCTCGAGATTATAGCACAAAACACGTTCAACCCGGTGGAGTCGTGCATACGTTCTACGTAGCCATGTGGGTTTTCCCCTCCCCAGATTCTGACATTACGTTTGTTAACTGTGCCCAAAAGGTGGAAAACGTCTACTTCACTAAGCAGTCCATGGAACCATTGCTTTCCATTACAGTTTCCATATTCTCGTATTACAATCGGTAGGAATAACATCACAAATGTTTGCACGGAATCTTCCACACAGTCGGCTGTGGGGCGTCCAATTCTCAGCTCGCTCTGACGGTGGACTTCTGAGGACTTTATGTGACACTTGCATGGACGCGCTTCGCTGTTTCCACGCTCACTGGTGGATGGCCGGATGATTTTTGCTTGCACATGCAACCTTTTTACCCCTTTCGAATTGTGTGCCTGTGAGTGGATCTTCACCAAACTTTGTTCGAAAATGACCTTTCACACCAATAACAGTCGGGTTGACATGAAAACCGAGGACATAACGCTCTCCTGTCTTCATTGGCAGCCATTTAGTCCCCCTAGTGATGAATACGGCAGAAAAAAACTTTTTGGGCCTCATTTAGCAAAACTGCAACTTAGCAATTGCCCATGGCAACCAATCACAGCGCAGCTTTCATTTTACCTCAGTAGCTTGTGAAATAAAAGCTGTGCTGATTGGTTGCAAGGACCATCTTACTATAATTTACATACATTTGAGTTATGAGTGTTTCAAATCATGAAGATAATTTGTAATACCTCAGTTTATGGACCTATGGTCTCTAGAAGCTCACCACCGATTACGGCCCTTATAGATCTCTCCAAAGGTGACAACACATTACATGAAAGTCGGTTGATGGTTGCACAACCACTGAACAACTGATGGTCTAGTGAACAATCGTATCTCAGACATCTTACATTTTACTCCATGTTAGTGATCGCAGTTGTTCAAAACCGGCCATACGTGTTCAATTACACCGGGCGATGGATGAAAGATCTTTCTGGGAACATTCTTTGAATAAAACTCACGGACAACAAAAAAAAAAAATTTTCACCCAACTATTGGAAGAAAATTTTCAACCACAGCAGACTTCTTTCCAGACTTTTACAGTCTGTCATTAGTCGGAGAAATTGATCCTTCATTGTTAAATTTCACCCGACAAATGGTAGTTTTGGTTGAAAATGTCAAATTTCATCAACTTTAAACTAAATGTCTATGGGCACCTAAAACACTTCAGTAACTGTGAGCCATGGAATTCATTCACCTAATCCCTTAAATGTGAACTAATAGGCAGTAAAAATCATCTTTTAGGTAGCCCTTCCATCTACGGAGTCTATGGGCAGCTACAAAAGTTGGAATTGCTGTTGTTGTTAGCCGTTTAGTCATTCACGACCCTCAGCGACCCTCCCTCCCTCCATGTTTTTCGGTTTTGCGCTGCTTCTTCAGTGCTGCGATATCCATGACAGTATCAGCTTTGACAGTATCAAGTCATTGTGTCCTTTGGCGGATAGGATGGCTTGATACGGTCAAAGCTGATACTTCAAAGTTGCCATAAGATATGTCTATAGGTCTCATGTGGGATTAACTATAGACTGAACTACTATAGGTTGGTCAGCTCTAGCTACACATGGAATCAAAAATACCATCAAGTTGCAATGGAGCCAAACCTGGCCTAACCTAAAAGCCCCTATATACTGCCTTGTGTTAAGAAATACCTTCCTTTACAAAACATATTGTACAAACGTTGCGAAGAGAATAGAAAAAAAATGAATAAACAGCAAACCACCGTCAGAATAAAATACGGCATCTACTAGATTAAATTCAAGAGCTGCAGACTAACTGGCACCATACATGTAATGAGGCAACAGTCACACTGTATACCAGACAGCCAGTAGAATGCTGCTGACTAATTTTTTTCCAAATTTGTGATATAGTCCATTTAGCTTAAATAGTGAATATCACCATTTTTTTTTTCTCAATTCATTGAAACCAGAGATCGTGAAAGATTTTGCATTAAGGGGCCTAGTGTGGCGCAGAATGATAAGGCAGCAGAATGCAGTCCTAAGCTCTCACTCAAGACATGAAGGTTGCAAGTTCAATTCCCGCGTGGTTCAGGTAGCCGGCTCAAGGTTGACTCAGCCTTTCCAAGGTCAGTAAAATGAATACCAAGCTTGGTAGAGGGTAATAAATAAAATTACCTGAAAGCGCTGCAGAATAAGTTGGAGCTATACAAATAATTACCCCCCTTCCAACCCCCTATACAAATAACAAGTCCCCCCCTTCCCCTCCCTCCCTATACAAATAACAAGTCCCATTTTTTTAATTGATTTTTATGTTCTGATTGTAGAATTTTTTATTCTGTCATCTGCACATGATTATGGGGGCGGCGAGCTTTCCTGTGCTCCATTTAACAGCATTTAGAGAGATGCTTAAACCCCATTGGTTAGACCGTTTTTACTTATTCTGTCGATATCTGGAATAAGTTAACTTCTCGGAATAACTCCTTTAAGTGTTAATATACAATGGAGCCCTGGACTACGAAGAACAGGTCTTGCCCAGAAAGGAGAGTGGTTGAAAAGATCATCTTCATCTAGGCATTAATACTATCTTTAAAAGCATCATGTGAGACTTTTACTATTGATGACCTATCTTCAAGGATAGGCTATGACTAGTTTATAGTCGGGGGTCTGCTGCTCAGGATCCCTGCAGAGTAGCAGGTTCCCCAAAAGCGCTGTCAACATTCATCGGCCTATTTTGCTACTAAAAGGCACAGTACCCATTGAATTCAATGAAAGCTGTGCCTGCAGTACCAAACCAGGCCACTGCAATACGAACATCACTATTTGCTTCCAGCACTGTCCATACGGACAGCTGACCCAAGAATCAGCTGATCGTCATGGATCCGGAGTAGCGGACCCCTGCCAATGACTTATTGATGACCTAACCTTTGGACTATCAATAGTAACAATCCTGGGCAACCCCTTTAACATGCACTATACAGTAGTTGCAAGTGAATACATACATATTTGCCGATAGACAGAGTTTAGCTAAGCATCTCCTCCTACGGCTCTTATCAGCAGGGTTGCAAGTCTTGGCATATCATAGATTTATTAACTAGACGAGAGCACTCTTGGCTAATCAGAGGGCCGGGCTCGAGAGGGTTCACATGGCGCTAACGTCTGCCTTTGTTGATTCGTTCTCTTCTGAATGAGTCTATGCAAAATGTGCTTTGCAGAAGCAATGGAAAGTTATAAGAAATACACTTGTCTGGGTCCTTTAAATAACAGCAGCCAAGTTAACAGTCCCCTGATGTCATCTTGGAACCAAGAGCAAGTCTGGCTGTGACCGGCAGCAGTCACTAAATAAGCTCTAATGGCTTCATCAATGACAGCCCCAGGAAAACACGTCTCTGTGCTCTACAAACCACAGGCAGAAGTACATGCCAAATGTGCTCTTAGATACTTTTGATTTTCTCCCCACAAGGCTTTCACTGCTTTTCTCATTAGCAGAGAATAATCCATTTACAGGGAATGACGATATTCATACGTGTTGCTTTACAGCACATTTGGAGAGTCTTTATTGCTAGATCAGTGCTTTACTACAAGTATATTATTTATTAGTTGGTGCAAATTGCTCCGAGGTGCCAATGATGATGGAAGTTTCTTTGGCCAAGAGGGATCAGATGAGTTCATTTAGCAGGGCCAAGAGGAATTAGTAAGAAGCTGCGGCGCATATACTTAGTGTTCATTGGCCAATGTAGCACAGCCCCAAGGTAGGCACTTCGGGGAGAAGGTGGCATCCATGCATTTAGTGGATGCATTCAATCTGTCTGTGTATGGATTCTGGCTTGGTTTCCTTTTTTCAGTCATTTTATAAGGCTTGTATAAAGAGTCAAACATTGACTTGCAGGAATGCTGCCTTTCAATAGGTGGTGCTGCAGAGGTATTGTTCCATCTTCCTTATTTGCATATTTCCCAGAGGAGCATGGATGGCCTTATAAGTCTCCTCACACACCTTTTAGGTTCTCTCCTTAAGGAGAAATGATAGCTTTCCCAACTTTGGATGCATTCAGTAATATAGCTATATATTAGAACTGATATAGCCGGCTTTGCCCGAGTTAATTAGATAGAACTGTTTACGTGTTGTTTACACGGAAAATTTTATGAAGTCCACGTTACTTTAGAGGAACTGAGGAATAAAAACTGTATACACATAGAGGAGCGTTAGATTCTTCTCAGGCTGCATGTACCGATGTCCCTCTGCAAAATGTGCCACCCTTACCCCTCTCGTCACTTAGGACCTGAAGAATGCTCGCGGCAAATTTCATGCTTGTACGACACCGAGAATTTACATTACATAGTGGTGCACTTACTTTTGCAATTAGCATTGAATTATCGAGTTGTGACCCCGTTACGTTTCCTATTTAGGACCTAAAGAATGCTCCTGCCAAATTTCATGTTTGTACGGCACCGCGGGAAGTCACAGAATTAGATTAGTTACATTACAAAGGGGTGCCAATACCTTTGCAATTAGTATTGAATTTTCAAGTTGTGATCCCTTTACTTTTCCTATTTAGGGCCTAAAAGACCTAAAAAATGCTCCTGCCAAATTTCATGTTTGTATGACAGCAGAAAGTTAGAGAATTAGTGGCAAGTCAGTCAGGGCTTTCATATATATATATATATATATATATATATATATATATATATAAATAAATAAAACACAACACCTAATATAATATGCTCTTTTCTAATGATTGATCTACCTAAAAATGCCTGTGCATGCCACTAAACCTGATCAAGCCAAGTCATACAAATCAATCTTTAAATACCACTATATGCAAGTTATGACAATTATAAAGTTATCCGGACACATCACGCAGTCAGCGCTTCATCTCCAACCCTCCTGGTTCGATGGAGACTCAGAGAATGCTGGTTCGGACATACGTCAGCTTGGCAAGATGCCAGTCATGGCGGAGCGTTGATTACGGATATGGACAGACGACTATTCTATGGGTATTTGCGTATAACGCTGCGTATTGGATTTTGGCTAGATCAGATTTAGGATACTGGGTGAGGATGGGGGAGAGAGGGGCGATTGTAAACATTATTAGTTCATGTAATAAGCCACAATGGCAGTTTAGACGTACAAACAGAGTTGACAGGTTCCCTTTAAGAACTATTTCCTTATAACATGTGTGTGTTACAGATAATATGCTAAATATCTAAGGAATGAAAAGCTTATAAGCCTTACCCAGATAATTAACATCAAGAACATCGAGCTGCAATTCTAAACTGCATTTCAAAGTCCCTACATACTTACATGCATGTATTAGAAGGAAAACCTTAAAAGTTCTATTCCAGCTCGTACCCACCTGAAGACTCAGGCTTGAGAGGGATTAAATAGAACCTTGTACTACTTTTCAATGCATCATAACAGTCCAAGAAGAGCTGAAATTAATTGGCGTCACTTCTCTGCAGCGTCTTCAAACTGCCAGCCTACGCCATATTAAAAGGAAAAGAATGGGATGAACCACAGACTACTTTTAGGACACATTTAGACAATGTTCACACTAGCGTCTTTTTTTTCAGCTCTAGCTGGTCTATTGTGGGAGCAAACTGATAGCTTTCCGTTTAACATTGCTGTCAATAGAAAAGAGACAAATGAATATGAATCCGTTTTGCTTCCTTTTTTTTTTTTTTAACTGGAGGCAAAAGAGAAGCGGTCTGTGGTTTAGCTTTAAAAACAGATTGGCGATGGAAAATTGACAAACTTTGAAACTGTAAGGCTGCTTTCACATCTGCAGCAGGGGTCTTGTTTTCCTGCTCCATTTGGGGAGTAGTAAAGGGGAATCCCCTGGCAAACAGGTCCATCTTATGGCAAAACTGAACAGCGCTGAATGGACCCTATTGACTACAATGTGCTCTGTTTGGTTTCTGCTTAGCTGCCCAGCATTTTACCCCACCCCCCAATGTTGATCCATAGGAAGGCAAAAAAAAAAACCAATGAGGTAGAAGCCAATTTTCCCCATTTAAGGGGAAAAAAATTCTTCCCAACTCCAATCTGGCAACTGGAATCACCGACCCTTCTTAAGTTATTAATGATTAAGATATAATACTGTATCACTCAAGAAAGGTATCCAGGCCCCTCTTGTACTCTTCTCAAATTTGCCATCAACATGTCCTCAGGCAGAGCGTTCTATAGTCTCACTGCTCTTACAGTAAAGAACCCACTTCTATGTCAGTGTAGAAACCTTCTTTCCTCTAGATGAATAGGCAACGATGTATCTGCCTGTCTAAACAGGCTGCACGAGAGCGAACTAGCTAGCGATGACGTCACTCGCTCGTTTAAACGAGAATCGGCTTGTCTAAAAGCACCCATAGTCTTCAGTTTCAATACAGGTCTATGGGCACAAAAGCTGAAGTGTTTTCTTTCTGTTTAGCTGCTTCCATGACGGAACAGCAAGACGGAAACAGAAAGTCACTAGAGTGAACTTAATCTTACAGGCGCATGGTAACGTAAAACAGATCAAATGTCAGGAACCAGCAGGGAGCAAAGTGCCTTCTGCACATGATGGCCGATTTCAACAGCTCCAACTGAACTCAATAATAGTTTTTGGAATGCTACCTCCAGTGGTTGCTGCAACCATAAAGAATTTTATATCTCTATGCAGAATATTTGGAGCTCGGCAACTAAAAACTGAGCAACAACCCTTAAAAGAAATTTATATTATGAAATTAATGAGCCATCAATAAAAATAAAACAATAGTTAAAACTATAGACACTTTAAGCATTTAGCTGAAAAGGACATTTAGGAGGAGTCTGCACTGTCACTTGCTCTCAGCCAATCACTATCACTAGAGTGATCTCAGCAGTGCTGATTGGCTGATGGACCTACAATCCTCACAATATTCTCAAAACGTCCTTTTCAGTTGAATGTAAAACTCAGCATTTAACCAGTTGGAGTCAAGCTGTGTAATAGAAGCTCTTTGTGGGTATGTTCAAGTAATCACTTAAATTAGGTGATACTCAAGAGGTATTGTAGTCTTATCAATTAGGTATGCCTAATTATGATTTGATGCATTGGAGAAGAGTACAGTGAGAAACACTCAAGTGAGGTTTCCAAGCTCTCCTGTTTTATTGTTACAATGCAAAAGGTTATATAGTATGGCATCCTCCACAAAATTAACAGGTCAACAATTCAAAGTTCACAGCATGTGTGATACTTCTGTCTAAAGGTACTTTAACACACAAAGGTAATCTTTCAAATGGCCAAAAGACTGAAATATTTAGCGATCTATTTGCATAAAGTGTCAAAGTCCATTAACACTTTATCATCCCCATTTGCATGTAAAAGGACCTCCATGAGTTGTTTGCATAGCTTGGAGTGTGGGTAAACACATGCTGGGCTCTGCAAACAGCTGATGCAACATTGTATTGTACTCCTCAAGGCCGCTGTCACATTCCATTGTTCTCCTTGCGGCTAGTGTAAGCATGCGGCGAAGAGAACATCCTGCCGTCTATTGAAAGAGGAGTGAAATACATTCAAATGGAATGTATCTGCTCAGTAAAAACCATCGTTCAAACAAAAAGTGTACGATGCCTGCGTTTACATGTAACAATTATCGCTCATTTTCGGCCGTTTGGACAAATTATGGACAATAATCGTTGTGTGTAAAAGGGCCTTTGGTAAGGCCACCTGCACATGAACGGATATGTGTTTCGGAATCCGTGGTCAGCGTCTGCACTGCGGATCCGCAGCAAATGCTGTTTGTTACATGTTATGGAAAAGGGTTTCTTCCAGCACATGAGCGGAATCGAATGAGATCTCCGCTCGTGAAGGAAAAATCGCAGCATGCTCCATTTTCATGCGAATTCCGCGCGGACGGCTCCTATTGAAGTCAATGGAATCCATCTGACCTGCGGCCCTTCCACATCATCGCCTAGCGATGGTGCAAGAAATATAAACATTTGAAAAAAAAAATCTGTACTGTGCAAGTCCGACGGCAAGCTGTGCGGACCATCCGTAGTACAGATGAAAATGAAAGAAAGTAGGTAAGCAGGGTCGCTGGCCAGAGTCAGGGCCAGATTCTGCTGTAGGATCCTGCATGCAGAATCCAGCTCTGCCGTGTGCAGGTAGCTTAAAACACTACAAAGGTTAATTATGACAAAGCTGCATGCTCAGCGTCTGGGGCCCTGTTAATGAAATTTCACTACAATCTTGTGTTTTTGCACACGTACTTCTTGCTAGGCACACGGCACAAATAACATGCACACAATACTACTGCATAAAATAGAATTTGATACTTTCACCAGGTATCTTAAAGGGGTTGTCTCGCGGCAGCAAGTGGGTCTATACACTTCTGTATGGCCATATTAATGCACTTTGTAATGTACATCGTACATTAAATATGAGCCATACCAAAGTTATTCACTTACCTGCTCCGTTGCTAGCGTCTCCGTCGCCATGGATTCGTCTAATTCTGATGTCTTCTTGCTTTTTTAGACGCGCTTGCGCAGTCCGGTCTTCTCCGTGTTGAATGGGGCTGCTCGTGCTGGAGAGCTGCTCCTCGTAGCTCCGCCCCGTCACGTGTGCCGATTCCAGCCAATCAGGAGGCTGGAATCGGCAATGGACCGCACAGAAGACCTGCGGTCCACCGAGGGTGAAGATCCCGGCGGCCATCTTCGCAAGGTAAGTAAGAAGTCACCAGAGCGCGGGGATTCGGGTAAGTACTATCCGGTTTTTTTTTTCAACACATGCATCGGGTTTGTCTCACGCCGAACGGGGGGGGCTATTGAAAAAAAAACAAAACCCGTTTCGGCGCGGGACAACCCCTTTAAGTAAGGTTTACTATCTGGAAAGGTTAATATGAAAATTGAAATGAACTGTGACTTGTAGCAGATACATTCCAGACATGTGCTTTCATTACAAGAGATACTTTCTCACTGCATAGATTGAGACGAAGCCAAAGAGGCCTTGAAGAACGGCCTTCAGCTTTTTTTAGTCTTCAGATTTCAAAGGTTTTTGTAAAAACAAAGTAAAACTTTCCAGAGTGCTGTGGTCATCGTGCCCGCTTGTATTCCACTAATGTCATTAGCAACAAGATGTGTTGATATTTCTATATATTACAGTGAACTGGCCATATGCTAATTGCTGTTTGTACAGTGTAACATAAATGAGATTTCAGTCGATGCCCGTGGGAACCCCTTCCTTGTGCTAACATTTTTTTTATGCCGTTTTCAACCTGATTAATAGGCTGGATACACAGTTCTCTCCAGGACAGAAAAAATTGCATTTTCTAACTAGCCCTGAGCTAAACAGCTGGTAACTAAAGGAATTCTCTCCGCTATATTTTGGCCTAGTATCCCAATATACGTAAATGTGCGACGTCCTGAGCATTACCTTTATCCTCTTCCAGTCCAGCCCCCATATCAAGGTATTGCCCCAAAAGTTTCTTGTGTGTGGTATAGAAATTAGCCCCATCCGTCCGATGAGTGGTCCCCTCTGCCAGCGGCCCAGGCTCTCTCCTTGCCCTATTCTGCAAAAATAACACCCCTTTCCTACTGAGTGACACTTCAAGCTCTGCCTGAAAATTGGTAATTAAAGGGTTAAAGGAAATCTGCTGGCTCAGGCATTTTTCAGGTTTCCAATTTTCTTTTCATCCTCATCATTCAAAAGTTGTAACTTTATATTTCTGTCCACAGCACCATGTTAGGGCTTGTTTTTTGAGGGTCAGGCTGTATTATTTTAATGGTACCATTTAATGTGCTAATGACCTTAGCGGCGACGACGGCGCTTGTGCAGTCATTTAGATGACTGTCGTCCCATCTTAACCCTTTCCAATCCACTGTCTGACGTCTGAAGACATTCTGATTGAAGGCTGTACAGCTCCGATGTCGGAAGACGTCCGGCAGGGTATTCATACTGTATATTACTGGCTGCTCGGGGGCCTCTCCAGCATGTCGCATACTGCAGTACTGGCTCTAGCCAGCAGATGGCACCATTGTGAAATAGCAGAAAGAGAAAGCCCCCTAGGAAACCCTGAATCCAAAATTGGATTGCAAAGGGTTAAAGGGACATAATGGAGGACGGGAGATCGCTCCAATCTAGTGGTCAGTGCTTTTAACTGCAGGTACAGTTCTCATTCATTTTAATGTTAGCTGCACCTGCAATTACCAGCACCGGCCAATGCATAGGGGTCAGATAATCTGCTTTTGCTCCCCATCCGAT